>NC_056683.1:11885364-12185364 GCF_018350215.1 Panthera leo | reverse complement strand
TTCTAGAAGGCCATCAGCCCTACTGGGGTAGAGCTCCACCCATATGATCTCATTTAAGTTTAATTACCTCCTAAAAATGTTACTCCCAAATACAATCCTATTGGGGGTTAGGGCTTCACTTAGGAATTTGGTAGGGTACACAAGTTAGCCCATGGCACTTGTGAGGCCTGCTTCTGGCTTCACCTTAGCTCTCATTTGAGAACTCACCTCTTTGGGCTCTAATATACTCATCGGATATGGGGATAATATCAGAGCAAGGTGGGGGAGAATAATTATCTCTAGGAGATAGAACCAAAATGGCACCTTGCCTAGAACAACAATCCCAACGGGCATGTTGAGACCGTGTAAGATTTTGAAAGGAGATACCAGGCTGGTCTCAGAGATACGATTTCCTTGGTTCCTGATGAAACTTTGATTCTTTCCCTTCCTGCTCATTGTCTTTCTTTTTTCTTCCTTCCTTCCTTCCTGTTTTCCTTTTCTTCCCTTCTCCTTCCGTTTTCAATATTATAGTCAGACACAGTGGTTCTTGGCGCTTTTAGCGATGGTTATCTGCTTTTGATTTCCCCAAAATGAAAGAGTTGACTTACGAGCAAGGAGCAGGAGAGCAGAGAGGGCAGAATAGATGGGGGAGGGAGGAGGTGCGAGGTCGGGTGATGTGAGTGCAAGACAAGACAAACAAGGGTGTCATGGCATGGGGGTGTCAGGCTGGAAGGGTGGGCGCCAGCAGAGAGCGAGAAATTTCCCAAGTGATAACTCTGGGTCTCAAGTTTCTCATTAGTTAAAAAAAAAAAAAAAAAAAAGCTAGAGTAGAAAAAGTAGAAAATCCCCGAGGTGCCCTCATTCTCTAATATACCTTTCTACCTTCCCTTTCCGGGGGAGTGGAATTGATAAGCAAAACCCTTTGTGTACCTTATGCGAAAATCATTATGCAAATTCAAAGCATTGCTCAAATTAATTCTAATGAGGTTCAAGGGGAAAAACAAGTAACAACCAAAACTCTTTAATAAAGTGTTCTAAAAAGAAAAAAAGAATTATCGCCCACTTCTGCACTTCCTGCTTTTGGCAGGGACTAGAAGTGGAAATCTGAAGACACTGTGAGACAGTCTGTTCTCATGGTATTTCTAGCTGAGAACAGGAAGGAGGGGAAATCTCATATGAGTGAGAGAGCCTGTTTTTCAGTGATGAGCAGGCCAAAGAAGTTTCACTGGGCAATCAAGCTTGACAGCACCTCTGAGAGTTTTACCTTTATTTGGTCAACATCACACACTTTGTCCGCAGCCAGTCTCCCCGAGGCTCCGCCGTAGGTGCTGGAGACCCAGGCGGAAGCAATGCGGCCCCTGCCCTTCTGGAGTGTACAACCCGAGTTGGAAGGATGAGGCATCTGGAAATGAAAAATTATTACAATGCTAAGCAGCGCGTGCCCCGCGCTGACTTGGCCATGCAGACACTGCTGAGAAGGAGCCGTCCGCACACTTCCCCAAATTCTTCATTAGCTTGCCTTGCTCTCTGCCTTACCGTTGGGCTCTTCTGGCTCATCACCGGAGCGTTCTGCACCTTTAAGGCAAAACATGTTTCTCAATTCCTTAAGCTCTCTGGCCCGTCTCGAGTCACAACAGACTGTCCTGTGTGTGATCCCAGTGAGTCACTGAAGCTGAATCACATTAACAATAAGCGTGTAATGATTAATGCATATTGATTGGCTGGGTGGGCTGGAACCAGAAAGGTCCCGTCTGGACTAGTTGCTTTGTCCCTAATTACCTGCCATGTGCACCAGCGTCTAAACTTGCCACAGACATTCCAGGGAACGCCCTTGGTCACTGACTCCGGTTGGATCTCATAAATCTCCTAATGGCATCTTTACAACCAGGGCCAGTCAAGGGCTCAGGTAGAGTGGTGGGCACCCCCTCCCTCTCCCCACCCCTGCGGAGAACACAGAACCCCTGGTGGGAGAGCGTCTCTCTCACTCACTGAGGGGGACTGTTCCTGGAAAAAGATGAAAAAGATGTGATTTCTCTTTGAAATCATGCACTGATGAGGATTATGTTGTGAACAAGGGACTAATCCTCAGTGTTTTATTGAAATGGCCCCCAATACCATGTTTAATCAACTATTTATGTAAACCTGGGTGATATGCCTTTCCAGTGAATAGGAAAATGCTTGCAAAAGTGTACGTAAATTAGACAGATACAGGGGGAGCCTACTGCACTGTGTTTGCTATGACGTTTTAACCTAAGTGGCTGCTTCGTCCCCCGGAAAGGAGGATGCCTCCATGTTCCATGGTGGCATGGACTTCAGGATTTCTCCTGGTTAATTGTGTCCGCATCTCTGAGAAAACCTATGATCGTTTTATGCGTTTTTATTTATTTCCTCTTGGGACCACGAAAATGAATGAGACGCGAACTCAGCCATCGGAAGACCAAACAATCTAGCGAGTAAGGCGAATAGACATCCCAACAACACAAAGTGGGCAAAGAGGGCATTGGGTGGGGAACTTCGCAGAATGGGAGTCAAGTGTAGAATGTGATCATCTTCAACGTCCAGACTGAAATACTGGAATCAGAGAATCCTTTTTTATTTATTAAAAAAAATTTTTTAATGTTTATTTATTTTTGAAAGAGAGAGAGAGAGAGGGAGAGAGAGAGGGAAGGAAGGCAGAGAGAGACAGAGACACAGAATCTGAACTGGCTCCAAGTTCCAAGCTGTCTGCACCGATCGCGACGTGGGGCTCGAACCCACAGAGCACGAGGTCGTGACCTGAGCTGAAGTTGGACACTTAATCGACTGAGCCACCCAGGCGCCCCAGGGAATCCTTTTTTAAAATATATTTTTTTGATCACAAGTTCATTGTAGGCAATCTATAAACTAGAGAAAGGCCCAAATATGGAAGTAAAAATTCCTCTAACATTGCCCAGCGATAACCAATGTCAAATGTTGCTACTCAGGTCATTCTACTCAGTTTTCTATGCATACCTAGGAATGTGAAAATGACAGTAGGATCACATTGTAGACGGTTTTACAAACTGTTCATGTAACAACATGCTGTGGCGTATACCACGATTATTTTCCCCTCGCAATTTCATGTCCTCCTACTCCAAGATTTTTAACGGTTTTATAATCTGTCACCCTATGAATGCACAGCATTTGATGTAACCACGCGCCTAGAGTAGGACATTAACATTGTTTTCAGCGTTCCACTAATATAAGCAATGCTGTGTTGAGCATCTTTGTGTATCTGTGCATCTTACTGATTTTTTCCTCAGAATACATTCCCTAAATATAGAATTGACAGATTATAGGTATGAAAATCCAAGCCCGTGGCCAATACTATGATTGCAAAAGGCAAGCTGAGAAATGGACCCATGCATTTCAGCAATGCTTGTGGCTTTGCTTTATGATTTCCTTTATATTGTGTAAACATTGATCCTAGAGATAAAAATGGTCATTCCGGGTCTACCAGCAGAAAGCTCTCCTAGACTTTGGCTGCCATTTTGTCCACACTAGCAACTTGACTCTGAATTCGCCTGACACAACTTGTTTTACCTGCCTTTAAAAGGCACGAACAGACCCTTACCTACAATTTGCTGTCTTCCGATTCCTTCCTGCATTATTACTTCCCAGGGTCAAAAATCACAGTTCTTTCTGATATGCAACCACACTCAAGAAGAAACAGTTGAGTTTGATAATACAGCCACAGTATCCAAAACAAAAGTTTTAGCTCAGCTATACGCATGATGCATTAATTTTTAAAAGCTGTTACAACCCCCCTGTAGAGCACGTCATGTTAGTGGTCGTCTTTAGGGTGACATCACATTTGACTCTAGGCTAAGGACACCGATATTTTCACAAACATACTGGGAGATACGCATCTGAAATGAGGTGGCCAAAGGCCCCTTACTCATATCGTTTTAGAGGTTGGCTTTCAGAATTGTCAGCTGAGGAGAACGGTGAGTAATTCTCTGTTTCCACCTCAGGGTTTCAGCACCCTCGCTGGTTCTGTTCAGTCCCTGGTTTCACTGCTTCAACATATTGTTTGTCAGTTCCTGTTCCGTACCTGGAACGTGACGCAGTCGGTGTCCTCATAAGCTCGCAGTCTCGTGCAGGAACGGGTAAGTAAAAAAAGCTTTGATAACACAGTATCCTAACTCTTAGGACAGGGATAAATGTGCTACAGGAGAGACCTGGAGACTGGGGTTGACGTGAAGTACAAGATGGCGGCTGAGGGGTTCTGTAGGGCCAGCCAGAGCCAGGAGACGAGGGAGCACATGCTGTGTGGTGCAGCCTTGCCCCGTGCTCGGGGGAGCCTGGGGCCAGAGCATCTCCAGAACACAGATGGAAGCCACTTTCCATCTGTGGCAGTATATAAAAGGTGTAAATCAGGTTAATACGCTCTTAACTAAAATATAGCTTCAGATGGACAAAGCCGAAAAGATACGTGTAAAGCTATGGTTTCATATGGTAGAGAGTTGGAAGCCTCTAAAGCAGTTGGATTCAATTATTGTTGTTCATCTAAGGATGTTCTGCTGATGGGCTGGCAACGTTTGGGTGAGTATGAGAGGGTATATATGATCTTGGGCACAACAGTGATTGTGTCCGGTGATCGGGACTGGGGGCGTGAAGAGGGACCTTTTACTTCTTCATTTAGGTAACTTTTAAGAGACATGATGAGACTACAGGTGATTTTCTTTTCTTTTTCTCTGCTTTTCTCTATTTTCCAAATTTCTAAAATAATCATATGTTGCTTATATAATTGGGGAAAAAAACTAAAAGGAAAGAAAAGGCAAGACTAGAAAACCATCCTAGGATGGGAAAGTGTCTCATTGCGTTGAATTTCTAGAAAAAGTAGTGCTTCAGCTCTGAGGCCTGTGCGATTGAAACCATTCACTGCAGTGAATCCTGGGAACGCCGGGCATTTTTCAAGAGGTCATGGTGGAATTGGAGAGATGCCCAACTCTCTCATATCAAAAAATGGCAGAGAATCTGTAGTTTTAAAGAACATGTACAGCCGTAGAACTTATTGCCTGACCTTTCTAGGCATATTATTTTTACAAATAATCTGTTTATTTTTCAATGACTTCAGACACTTCAGAGTATGGATTATTTTTATAATGAGATATTGCATTTACTCGGCGACCTCAACGTTTCAAAGTGCTTCATATCAATCCTCACATTTTGGCCTTCTAATAACCCCAGGAGGCTGGAAAATGTTATCTCCCTTTTCCAGGAAGGAAAAAACCTGAGATTGAGTGCACATATCACAACAGTTCCTGACGGGACAAGGACAGAGTATAGTTCTCGTATGCCACTGCTATTAATAAACTTACATGTTGGGTTTTTAAACATATACATATTTTTCAGAAATTTTTGTAAATATTCCCACTGTTGTTTGTTTCTTCTTTTACTTTTTTAATCTTATTTATTTTGAGAGAGACAGAGAGAGAGAGAGAACGCACACAAGTGGGGGAGGGGCAGAGAAAAGGAGAGAGAGAGAGAGAGAGAGAGGGAGAGAGAGGGAGAATCCCCAGCATGCTCCACGCTGCCAGCACAGAGCCAGACGCAGGGCTTGAACTCACAAAACTGTGAGATTACGACCTGAGCCGAAACCAACAGTCCCACACGTAACTGCCTGAGCCACCCAGGTATACCTGTTGGTTTCTTTTAAAATAGAAGTTATCTTTAAAAGGCAGCTAACGTTTCTCTATGAGCTACGAAAGAATGCTCAGCACCCTTTTTAGACACGCCTGACTCCCGGTAAGTAATTCCATAAATAAGGATTTTTATAGAAACTGCTAATTAGCGCTAAGTACCTTTAGAGATGCCTTTGGGCTACTGTCCAGAGATGCACTGTGTGTGTGTGTGTGTGTGTGTGTGTGTGTGTGTGTGTCGGGCGGGGGGGGGGGGGGGGGGGGGGCGGGGCGGTGGTTATAATACTTTCCCCTCAGGGACTCAGCTGATTTTCTGTGATGATGAGAGACCAGAAGATTATTTTACTCAGTGCTTAAAATACACATAAGTATTACGTTAATATTATTACAGGATAAACAGTATCCCATTTACTGAATCTATTTCTTCAACTGGGATCATTTTGAAATGGCCAGCATTTACCCATTTCTGTGGGAAATAATGTTGCCTTGTGTTTTTGAAAGTCACTAAGAGAGTAGATCTTTAAAGTCCTCATTACAAGAAAAATATATATATATTTTTTGGTAACTATGTATGGTGATAAATGTCAGCTGGACTTACTGTGGTAATTATTTGGCAATATAATATTGATTCATTACATCTGCAATATAATATCAAATACAAACATCGAATCATTATATTGTACTATTATTATGTCCTATGTCAGTTGTACCTCAATAAAAACAAAACAACGCTTAGGTGCTTTTTCAAAGTTAATAAATCTATGGTGCTATATAAAAAAAGTTAATTTGATGTTTGTAATATACATTTTTATAAATTAGTATTTTATTAATTTCAGAATATTGTGGTTCAAAATGTTTATAACTTAACCAATGGCGTATTTGTCATGGTTTTAGTGAGATGTATGTAGAGCAAAAGTCCAAAGGACTCACTCCCAAACCATACCCCACCACACAAACCAACAGCTATAATTGACTGAGGCTGTTGGTCATGACAAGTTAAAAAAAAAAAATTCACCAGACCAAAAATTACAAAACCAAACCAAAAGTCTCATGCAAATTTATTTTAATTTTATTTCAAAATCTTCAAGTAAATCTGGAACTTCACGTAAAAGGCTATCACTCAATCAAAACACAACAAGACCAACAAACAAAACTAAGCCCTCTATTTCCAGAATATGGAGATACATAATGAAGTCCCCATGTAATGGAACCAGAGTTTTGCTAGGAAGAGACCTGTGTTTGATCCAAACAACAGATCCATCACGGAACTATTTTCTAGCTAACAAAAGAGAGCAATTTAGAGAACCAAGGATGTAATTTCAGTCTTGTAAAGAAGTCTCGGAAGTCTTTAATAGTTCCATAGACAACCCTGGTTTTAAGGTTCAAAGACCCTTTGGTCATGCAGAATCCTGGGTCAGCAAAAGCCAGCGCTCACCAGAATAGCTGCTTCAGGAGGTGGTGATGCCTGTTTCAGAGAGGAATGTAAAACCCAACTCCCCACAGCAAATCACGGCTCGAGTGCCTCTCAGGCTTTGGAGCTCACCTTACTGTCAACTACCTCTCTCACCTACGGACTTAAGGTTGCTGGGTCAGAAGGAGGAGGAAAGCCACCAAGGAGGGCAAATACTGCGTAATTGCACTCATATAAGGTAACTAAAATAGTCAAACCCAGGGGTGCCTGGGGTGGCTCAGTCAGTTGAGCGTCCGACTTCAGCTCAGGTCACGATCTCGGCGTCCGTGAGTTCGAGCCCCCCGTCGGGCTCGCTGCTGTCAGCGTGGAGCCCCCCTCAGTTCCCCCACCTCCCTCTCTCTTGCCCCATCCCCGCTCACGCTCTCTATCAAAGTGAAAGAGTGAAAACAATAAATAGATAAAAATAAAATGAGCTGGTCCAACCCGGAGAAGCAGAGAGCGAAGTGTGGATGCCGGGGGCGAAGTGGAGAAGGACACGGGAAGGTGGTAATCGGTGGGCGTAAAGCTTCAGTAAATGCAAGGTGAATGAATTGTGGAGATCTGCCCTATGACACTGTGCCTAGCGGTGTGAGCATCATACACTTAAAGATCTGTCAAGAGGGTAGGTCTCATGTTGAGTATTCTTATCACAATAAAATAAAAATCTTTTTTAAAAAGGGACGTGAGAGCAGATCCAATAGGAAAAATGTCAGGAAGACCAGTAACTAAAAGGACATAAAAAAGAACGTTCAAGGCAGGTAGTGTGTGCCATCGCGGCATTGCCTGAGCGTAATGACTCCATTCGGAGAGCTAAAGTCACTCAAGTCACCGGGGGGATCTACAAGGCGGGGCACTCACTCCTCCAGCAGGCAGACCTTTGCTCGCCTTTGTTTATGAGGCCAGGCAGGATGCATGGAATCCTGCATTACTACTACCCAGAAGCAGCCAAGTTTACAATCTAACCACACTCTTCCAGTCCTGTGTGGCTGTCTCACCATGGGGCATTGATCGGGCACTTGCCCGAAGAGTAAGATCATGGAGAAGATCTGGAGAAGCTTGTGATTTTATAACCCTACTAATGACCTTAACGCTATCTCTTTGACCTTTCCTGCCAACGTGGACACGCCCCTGGTGGAGATATTCTGGGACATACATGGCTTTTCTGCTTGTCTGTCTGAAAGGGAATAGCATTTTAACTGTAACAGTATGATCATTGCTTCTGACAGATTGGAGTTTAAAAAAATCACTAAACATAAACACCAGACTTCTTTTCCCCGAGGGCAGAATTCAACAGTTACACAGGCAAATACATTTTATTCCTATACTTTCATTTTATTCATATCCTTATCATAATTACGTTGACACATTAATATAATTAATCTGCCCTGTTGGAGAAATTAGCAGACGCCTCCCAGTCTTGGAAAAGGAGGGCAGGCTTCTTCCATTGACTGATTTCATGTCTGTTTCGACCAGTAGCAAAATAATTATAGTAAAAAGCTCCAGCAGACCTTAGCATTCGCAAGGCCGGGTCATAATTGAACTAAAACTGTTAAGAAATATGAGAAGATCAGCTTTCCACTGCCCTTAGCATTTGTGGAACACAAGGGAAATATTAGCGTATCTGTTATTTTAAGTGGGCGCCAGCAATTTAGAAAGCTAAAAGCAGCTATATCTAAGCCTTTTAAGTTTTCTTAGTCATTGACTCATGTTCTGTCCTCTCGGTTGATGGCAACCTGACTTTTAGCCAAGCAAACAATAAGCTAGGAGCATAAACAAGATTGGTCCCTCTCATTTTCACAGTTGAGGTGCATACTTAGCAAAATCTATGAATGTCTGTGGATTTATGTGCCCTACATCTATGAGCACCACATCACAGCTGTTTAAAAATCTAGTAACGTCAGGAGTTACTCTTCAAGAGCAGGCTGTAAACCTTTGCAGAGTTATTTTGGCATAACAGATACAGTTTGCAGGGAGATTTGAACACGATTATAGCTCATAACTGTCAACAAGTAACACAAAGCCTCCTTCCCTTAATCAGAAAATCTGAACTTCAGGTGTTGAAATGTAGTGGGGAACGGCACCCATCTGCCAGAACTGCCTGACAACCCAGAACACCCTCTGCGGATCAGCAGCCTTGCAAAATCTGTATGGAGGCCCAGCTCTCTTTGCTCCTGCGTTCTGGAATTTCCAGGAAGCTGGCTTCCCACACTTAACTGGGAAGTGAGGGTGGGATGTCTGGGGGGGGCCAGTGTGGAAGCTTAAAGCTGACACCTGTCAAGCCGGTCAGAGATATCCCACCCCCCCACTCCCCCCACCCCCCGGGGCAGAAGGCCCCAGCCCAGTGGCTTGGCGGGAGGGGTTTCATTCTCCTCCCATAGCGCCCCAATGAATTAATGAGCATTAAGCTGACTCCCACAGCCCTCACCAGATTGTCTCATTGGCCCCACCCACAAAGGCACGTTGTGGCTCATGGTAAAAACTGACTTGTGTGAAGTTATTGGCAGAGGTCCCAAACCTTGACCTCCACCTAGAATTTCCTAATGCCATAAGGTAATAGAATAAGCCAGTCCGAGCAGAATGGTATGTATGTGTATTAGGCTAAATCTAATTTTAAATTACTAATCCAGTTGAGCCACACGGCTCACATTACAGGGGAGGCAGGATTTAGCGTTGCCTATGTAGAGACTCAAGAAAATTTGTTATGTAAATGAAACGTAAGTGCACAGCCCTCACACGGTGGTGAACTCAATGCTCGCAGTCCCTCACAGAGCTCTAAGGCTAGTGAGGGAGAAGAGGCGATTCTAAAGAATTCTTTGACCGCAAACAGCAAACGCAAACATAAAAACCTTCCACGGTGCTGTAAGATCAGACCAGAGGTCCACCCAACTCTGGTGTGCAGAACTGGGAAGACTGCCGGGAGAAAAGTCCTATCAGAAGGCCGTGTAGGTGTTAGCTGTTGGGGGGTCTGAGGGGAAGGAAGGGTGTCGCGCTCAGGGAGCCCATGCTTGGAGGCAAGACCCGGTTAGCGGTTAGTCACGAGGGCCTCCTGAAGTCTCACTGGGAGGTTTGGGGTTTAACGAAAGAACGGTGGGAGCCGTTGAAGGTTTTAAGCAGCTGAGTGATCCGTTCAGATCTGGATTTTAGAAAAGTCATTCTCTGTGTGGAACTTATTGCACGCGGATAGTCATATCGACGCTCTCTACTTAACATTTTGCAGACGATGAGGACCAGAGCTGGGTGCATTATCTTCTTATAATACGGGAGTATAATATTGGCACGATTCCGTAATGCACGTTGTTATGCTGTAAATGACCGTGGTGCATATAAAATCATAATAATTATAAATAACATGATTAAATTACTATTTAAGCATGTATTTAATTCTTTGCATATAATTATTTATTACGTAATTATTTAAATACACTTTCACTGAATATATATTAGTTATTTAAGTATAAATGTTATCAGTTATGTAAAACAATAGTGATAATAATACAAATTATTATCCATAGTATAAATAACATTTATTACGAGCTCTTAGAATGCCAGAGACTAAGCTTTTTATTAATTATCTAATGGAATTCCTTTGAAAAGTAATTTTCTCCAGCTTGATCGAGTGAGTGCGTGCGTGCTCTAAACCTTCGTGCTTAGCAACCAGGGCACTGGAGGCCAGACATGTCAGGCAACTAAAGCCACCTAGTTTGCGTGTACGTAGACACTGGATGCCAGGGTCGCTTCTTGCTGAAGGCGTGTGCGCCACATTTCAGCCCGGTGGTTGAAGGAACTTTAAATGAAGTCCTATTCGTGTCCCCGTTTTATGGAGGAGGGTGTGGAGGGTTAGATTTAAATCCCTCGCGTAGGTCATCGGAGAAGCCAAGGGCAGGGGCAAAGTCGCAGCGCTGGCTGTTAATTTAGAGGAACGTCCCACCCAACCTAACTCATCAGAGGGAACGAGAATTAAAAACGTGGACTTCGGGACATCGGAATATCTTCATTTTAGTGAAGAGCCTTTTGGAAAAGGTGAACTAAACCTACAAAGAGGGTGACAAGATTCGCTTTGTATCGGGGATGGAAGGTGGTGAGCGGCTTTCCCACTACCGTTCGACCGGGAACGGAATCTGGACAGTTCGGCCAGTGGCATATCTGACCTATGTAATAATATAACAAGCATACGTGGAATTTTATCCCAGTGACACAACGGAAATGGCTTCTTCCCCAGTATATTCTACCAGCCTTAATTATGTTTTACTAGTGCATGTTCCTATTTGGGAGATTGTGTATCACCTTCCTAACCACATGTGAGATGATTGCTTTAGCGGAAGATAACATTATGCTCTTGTTAATTGCCTGCTTATCTGGGCTGACATTTCTAAACCCACACAGAAAGCCCATAACTTTCTGCTGGAGAATATTTCAGTACCGCTAAATGAGCATAGAACTGTTGACATACTAAATAAAAGGGTTGACTCACATGTTACCCTGGAACCAGCGTTGTATTCTTAGATGGTGTCACCTTACAGAGCTCCCGTTGTCCTTAAAAAGAATCTGCCTCCTCCTGGACTCCCATGAACTTCTCTCCATCCTGTCCGTCTGAAATCTGGAGGCATGCGAAATGGTAACAACAGAAAATGAGACGTTGTCATGTGGGAAAATGAAGCAAGATAGACTAAAGAAAGCAGAGAACTTCCTCGAGAATAATTGGATTGAACGTCTTATTCATAGAACAGACTCGAAGCGGAGGGGAAGACGAAATTGATTTTTGTGTGGCTTACTGGCTGTGCCCGCAGAAACCAAGCCCTCCTCCTGCCTCTGCGGCAGTTGGGCTACGGATCACCACGCCGTGCTGGTCCCTCAGCTTCTCCTCCTGTGACAGTCCTTTCTCCCCTCTTCAGCTCTGGTTGTAGCACAGGCCACAAATAAATTGCTAACATTTAAGTGCATCTGTTGCAAAGACAGAAGCACAGAGGACACTGGGGAAATTTCAAACCAAATTTCAGGACTGAGCTCATAAAAGCATGCACCATCTGTGGAATTTTGCTCATATGCATCCCTATAATGGAGGGGGGCAATGGAGAAGGGAAAACAGAGAAAGGATTGTAGTAACTGCACTGAAAATTAAAAGTCTCTCGGCTCAGATCTGTTCCCAGGTGGCGCTGGGACCAGGCAGAATCTCTGTGCCTTTCCTCACACTGAGCCCTCCGGCCTCTGGGGACTGAACTGCCCGGATAGGCAGGTTACCTCAAATTCATTGTGCCCCTGTGTGTCTACACACAGCCTCCCACCTACCCCTTTCCTGGTCCTGTGCAAATATTCAAGCCTTTCCATCTTTCTTCCTGCTGGTTTGCTTGAGGCTGGGACCGAGTCTCCCTCATTCTCTCTTATCGTCCCCGTGGCAAAATGAGAACAACAACAACGACAACAACAACAAACCCCAGATCATTTTCTGATAAGCACTTTACATTTCTATAGTGCAGGAAAAGGGAAGTTCCTTCAGAATCCCTTTATAGATGATCGCTCTCATTGTCTAACAAGCTTTTCATTGTTTGCGATTTCCATTTCCCTGAACGGTTCGGGGCACTTTGGAAAAAAATTTCTATTCAGCACTTTTCCACTCAGAATTCACGAAAAAAGAGTCATGCAGTATAATAAAGATAATTAGCTCCGACTGAAAATTATAAGCTTGCCACCACAGAGCCCCTCCACCGCGCACAGTATCCATTTATCGTTTTGTGTACTCTCCGTCAACGCTAATCGCTACTTCTGTAATTACTAACCTGTTGGAAGAACAAAGGAAAATGCAATGCAGTACTTAAATAAATAACACTGTTCCTTCCAATACCATCTCAATAAAACTCTTTGAGAACAGAATCTGTCTTTCCGACCTCCCAGTAAAAAAAAAAAACACACACACACACACACAAAAAACAAAACAAAAAAACAACCCCCCCCAAAACAAAACTGTTGCTGTGTGTCCACAAAAGTATGATCAGCTATTATAGGAATGATTTTCAGTGCGTATGTATGGAAGCAGGGCTTGAATTTCTTTCACTGAGATTCTTGTAAAATAAAGATGGCTCGGAGGGATGATCTCATGCTTAATAAGGTTCAACATTCATGCAGCGCGGTTCCTCTTTATTAATTTGTTAACCTTGGCACGGTGTGGGAACGAGCTCTGTGTAAATGACCATATGCTTCCCCTGTTAATGCGTCTTAATCCAGACCAGCAGACACTTGTCTTCTCCCTCGGAGAAGAGATGTTGCAGGTTATGCCAAACCGAAGTGGAGAAATACGGAGACAAATATAGTTCTCTTTTTAGAGGTGCTGCACATTGGGAAGTTTTTAAAACACAGGTTCTAATTTTCATTCATTTCATCCCCCGTTTACTTGCTTATCCCTCTTGATTCTGCTCATGATTTTTTTCCCTTCTACACCCGCTGTGGACCCGAGTCTACCAGGAAATAATGCACGCTCTTTTGGACCTTGCATGAACAAAGAGGGTTGTGGATTCTGGCTTTTCCACGATAGTAGAAGCTACTGTCTCAACTCACCAGCCTCCCTCTGGAGAGAATTCTGGGACCTCAGAAATAGCAGGTGTGCATACACAGAAAGAAATGCCTATGCCAGACTGAATGTAGTTAGATGAATGTATTCTTCAACCCAAGTGGTGTTCCTCCCTTCATGTCTTATCGAGAGATTTAAATGAGCAATGTTGTGAAAGAGATCGCTGGGACATTGTCATTAATCTGTGAAGAATTAGAGAGAACGAGGAATGTTCAAAGACTGAGAAGCCGTTCTGATTTCCAGAAAGGGAATGAAAGTGAATTCTGGCCAAGATGCTAAAATAGGTTATTTACAGAAGAAGCTGTGATCCCCAGGAACTAGCACTGATTCACCGAGAACAAATCATGGCAAAGACAATTGATTTCTCTCGTTGATAATGTATGTATTAGGCTTGCAGATAAGGAAATAGGATAGACTTTTGGACTTTCATTCTTAGTCTGTATTTGGACCTTCACAAAATCACTCATCATAATCTTGTTGAGGAGTTGGCAGATTATTAGCTGAATATAGATATTAGCCATTATTATTCGTATTACAATCAAGCCAAGAAAACTGAATGTATTTAGAGAGAAGAAAACCAGGCAGTGCAGAATTAGGCAATATATCTACAAGAAACAATAGGGCAAAACAGATTTTTTGTGGCAGAACAGGAAATGTCTTTATTTTTTTTAATTTTATTTTAAAGACAGAGAGAGAATGTGAGTGGGGAGAAGGGTAGAGGGAGAGAGAGAGAATCTTTGATCCCACGACCCTGGGATCATGACCTGAGCTGAAATCAAGAGTTGGACACTCAACCAACTGAGACACCCAGGCGCCCTGGAAATGTCTTTAAATATATATATAATTATTATGCAGAACAGTGTTGAGACTTCTGTATGGCAGCATGGAGTAGCACTTGGACCACGTTGGGACTCACGTTCTAGTTCAATCAATGGAGCTATCCAAAGTTAGAACAGGTTGCCTCAGAAGGTTCAGTGAATACTCCATTATTGCACAAGCCGTAAGGACCACATGGATAATCAAGGAAAATGACCTTGGCAGTGGCTACTTTACAATAGATTAGAATCATACGGTCTTCATCCCCTTTACATATCACCTGCTCTTAACTCCCTTCTAGGCAAGCCAAAGCCTGAGGCTGTGTCCTCGTCAGAGTTTTAGGACGAGGGGTTGAGCACGCGTTGTACTGGTCTAGTCTAGGACTCCTGGGTGTGGTTCGAAAAGGAACCGGACACTGCATTTTGGACGAAGGCCATCTTGGGGAGTTCAAAAGTACTCTGGAAGAGATCATGTTGAAAGGACAGGGGGAGGACCTCATCAGAAGCAGAGTCTGTAACTGGGTTTGGGCGGCACATGGCTAGCGTGGAATGCAGGGACAGACAGAAGTCTACGGCAACGTCTGTGAACAGAGGCAGGAAACCTTGAGGGAGGTCTTCCCTAGACTTGTCTTGTCAATGGCAGACAGCTCTTCGGGACCCAGAGACAGTTGCAAAATTATCACACGTCCTCCTCACGGCTATGTTTCTGGGTAGACGGGGAACACACTTGTGTCCTCGTTGTTCAGAATAAGAACCTCAGAATAATGTAAAATTATTCTGCGGCAGGTGTGAGAACACAGATAGCAGACCAATAATTACAGAAAAATATATCTTACCTCCGGGGCATCCTCTTGTGTTGAATTCGATAATTTCTGCAGCCATAGGTAACTGTAAATCCTTAGAGGTCTTTGGATCCCCCCCCCCCACCCCGACCCCTGTAGGCCTACCTATCTGATATGGTTTTGAGTTGAGTTCGTCATGCTGCCAGTTCTTTTCTTGGATTCTTTCTTAATATCATATTAGATGGACCTTCATTTGCCCCTGTTTATAATTACAGACTAAAGGAAATTGTCCTAGCTTCTGAGGAGTGGGACATTTACAGTTACTCATTTGCAATTAGACAGCATACAGCTATCAGTCTAAAAGTAAGCTGATGAGTTCTTTATTAGTCCGCAACCAGATCCCCAATGGAGGCTGGGCCTGGCTGTTTGGGAGTATTTTGGCTTACTAAATTGCCTGGGCACCACTGTAATTATTTTGGAAAGAAAACTCTCCCCCACATTTACATTTCTATCTTTAAAAGCAAACAATCTGCTGAATCATTTATTGCGGTTAATCAAATATTGCCACTAAGAAACCAGCACTTGTCCTCCTAAAAATGATTTTTTTTTTCAAACCGGTAAAGGCAGAGCTACATAATAATGGATTAACAAAAAGATATGAATATGTAAAGAAGGCAAACTAATCACTCCGAGGCATAAATTATTTCAAAGAAAAACCAAATGACTGTGTGTGATAATGAGAAGAGCATTTTTGACTTTGCAACCATTCTTTTTTTTTTTTTCTAATGTTTATTTATTTTTGAGACAGAGAGAGACAGAGCATGAACGGGGGAGGGGCAGAGAGAGAGGGAGACCCAGAATCCGAAGCAGGATCCAGGCCCTGAGCTGTCAGCACGCACAGAGCCCGATGCGGGGCTCAAACTCACGAACCATGAGATCATGACCTGAGCTGAAATCAGATGCTTAACCGACTGAGCCACCCAGGCGCCCCTCTTTTTTTTTTTTCTTAAGTGAATTTATTTATTTTGAGAGGGAGAGAATCCCAAGCAGGCTCCACACTGTCAGCACAGAGCCCAAGGCGGGGCCCAAACTCACGAACCACGAGATCGTGACCTGAGCTGAAGTCGGACGCTAAACCGACTGAGCCACCCAGGCGCCCCTGACTTTGCAACCATTCTAAGTGGGGCATTGTGCTCCTTGGAACACGAGTCTTTACTTCCCAAAGACTGTTGAGGCTTGCGTTGAATTAGGGAAACGAGGCAGGATTTTTTGGCAGAGTTTTCTTCTCACCTTAGTTGAGCATTTCATGAGCTGTCAGAGGGGAAGGAGGCTCTAAATCTTAATTCCTGGGACCCCTGTTGTGCTTGTTTTATGGGGGCGTTAGGAAGTCTTGGAAGTCTCTTATTGTTTAATCTGTTTAGTATAGGTAATTATGTAAAGAGGAAGGTAATTCTGAAAACCTTGTGGGACAAAGACAATGGAAAGGCTCAGTTTAAACAAGACTCTCAGGAACAGAAAGTGGATCTTTTCTTTTAGCTTCTTCACTCTGCCTCTAAATGCCTTCTACTTCCTTTTCCATTAATCCCGCGCAACAGACATGTTCTTTCTCAACTTCCAGTTTACTCAGATAGATATCTCATTGCCCCATATCGCACTAATCGATGGAACTGTGGGATTATCTCGTTCTTTTATACGACATAATGTGGGAGATATAAAACTTTTTTAGATACACTCCTCATCTAGTTAAGAAGCCTATACCTGTGTAAAGGGAGAGCCAAAGAGATGAGCAGATAATTCAGCGCCAGACAATGGTAAGTTCCTGGCACTTGTGCAGACCATTAGAGCTGTATAAATTCAAAAAAAGAGAGCCTCTTTGGGCTCAGGCAGTCAGGCAAGGCTTCCTGAAGATGAGCACTGAGTTGAGCAATCCATGGTGGCTCAAGTTCACGCTGAAGGCAGGTTCATGAAACTGTACCCAAGAGGCTTGCACAAGTGTTACTCAAATGTGGCCATTTAATTGCAAAATGACTCAGCCCAGCTGCTACATACTTAGTTATTTGTGGGCACTCAACACTCTTTGTTCTCTGTCTATGCCCCAGAACACCTAAATGGACCCATTGGTATAGTATTGTGCTGTCACTGTAGTTGCATTCAGGATGGGAGGCCAGATCTAGGTGAGCCAAGGCAAGCGAGAAACAATCATGGAAGGTTGTTTCTCTGAAAAGAGTTGAGTTGCCAGGAACACAACACAGTTAGAAATCAAAACAAAGGCAAGAGGATAGAACTCAACGAATAAACTGGAACCAGGTGGATCAAGGCACCAACAATCAGGGAGACATGAGGTGCTAGGCATATGGACTCCTCAAAACTAAGTTCGCCTTCCGCAGAACTGTCTTACGGACTTCACGTTGGAATAAAACTATGGCAAGAATTAAATAGTCTCCATTCCGAAATAGGGAATGATTACTTAGAAGAGGAAGTAACTAGATTATGCTGGTGTAGTGAAGTATTTGGGGCAAAACATGGAGAACAACCTTCACGCTCCGTTGTGCTTTTGGGGTCTCGTAGTTTACGGAGGTCAATTCCAAACAGCAGAGCAAGAAAATACATGTTATACTTAAAAACTGGTTGTGGGGGAAAGAAGTCATATTGGTTCTGAAATCTGCAAACTGGAGCTCTCAGAGCGCTGAGGTTTGATCTAATCAGCCCCCCTCATCCCCCGCTGAAATACCCAGTGCCTGCTGGAACTTTCTGGATAGGCTAACTACAGTATTCATTTCCTCAATGTAGGCAGACCTTATGATTTTCAATGAAAGCGCTCATGTAAGACCTTTAAAACCAAGACCTGCGTGTTCTTCATGAAAATGTAAGAGTCCGTGACATTTAGGGTAACAGAAGGAGTTGCTCTGATATTCTTCGCTAAATTTACAAGATTTGGCTAAAACCCCAAGCGTCTGTCCTATCACAGTGGCGTATTAGTCACTCTTTGAGAGATTTAACGCACTGTATTCTGTAGTGTGAGTATGGTCAATGCTCTGAACTATAGGACTGGTGGGCAGATCCATTGCCCAGATTCAAGCTCAAGCCACTTAAAAACATTTTTTTTTCCCACTGCTGGCTCTACGGAGTTAACATTTAGTTTAATTGAGCTGAGACCTAAGCATTCAAATCCTTTGTAAGAGGAAGAGCCGAATAACAGAAGGGAATCACAGAGTGTCCCTTACGGTTAGAACAGTCTTCTAAAGATGGCCTCGCGTGGCATTCTCAACACGTTTTCTCGCTGGTTCTGAAGCTGGCACACGTATTATCAGAAGAAAGGTTCTGAGACCGAATGATTTGTGGGACATTAAGTAAGCAAAGCCAAAAGGGTTTCTTTGCTGTAGGACTTCTTAGAACCTTTTATATACTAATACAGGTTATGAATCAAGAGGGTCACAGGCACATGTCCCTGACACATTTTTTTTTCCAGTTTATGGACATAGAGTTCTGAGAGAGGCTGATTTGTTTTCTTTTCAGAAAAGCAAGCAAGCCCCAGAGCGGTCCAGGGCTTTGCCTAAAGTTCTCAAACCCTCCTACATGCAAATAGCTCTAGAATGATCCATTCGAATGATAGACCACCATGGAGGTGTCACACTGACTGGAAAACGGAAGGACAAAAGATGGTGACCATTTCTGAAAATATTAACGGCTACGGATTTGAAGTTTTGACACACATCTGGAAAGAGGCCAGAGACAGAGGAAGTATGCTGGCCAGACTGGATCAGTGCATATGATCTGTCAGCTGACGCAGAGCCCTGGCCGAGGCAGCTCCCGCACCACACAAGCTCACCTTCGGCCATCTTCGTATTGACCATGACCATGACTTGCGTGGATATTTTGGCCCCAACGAGAAGACTGGATGGATATCGGGAAGGAGTCGTGGACCTTCACTGAAAAGAGAGCGTTATTCTCTAATAATGAACATTTGTGGTGGCTTGTAAATCTTCTGGGAGATAGATAACACGGTGTCTATTAGTAACACGCTTTTGTTTGTTTTAAATTTTGCGCTGGAATATATTTCCAAGCATGTCTGGAAGAATACTATTAGAGAGGGACTTTACTTTTCATTAATAATTTTAGGAGAAAAAGTTTATAGTAGGATTTGTGACCCACAGATCCCAAAGTGTTGCATAAATAACACAGGAAACTGCAAAATGATCTTATGTAAAGTCACTCCACAAGATGCATGTTTAATTAGCACCTACTAATAAAACAGATGCATGTGAAATTATTTAGGGTGACATGTGCTATTCTGAACAATACGATATCAGCGCAGGATGCCAAGGGCAAGCAACATAACCTGTTTTTAATTGAGCATTTTATCACCAAACAGAATAAGAGACAGCTTGTGTTTTATATATTTCTGTAGTACATCATTATCCAACAATAAATGCAAAAATAAATTACAAAAACCCCAAACTTCAAGCAGGAAAAAATTTAAAGGCACAGGTTTTTGTTTGTTTGGTGTTTTTTTTTTTTTTTTTTGGATTTAGCCGTTCAAGGATTTTACATGAAAACTAAGAAGTGACTCAAGAGCATGCTAGTTATTTTAAAAGCAAAACTTTAGTGCTTTCCTTTCAACTTGACCACATTATTTTCAATCTATTTTAAGAACTACCTTTGAAAAATAGCCCAGAGCGTTCTTCAAGATCTGACTCTCAAATTCAGAATTTATTTGGACTTTGTAAAAACTCAAAAAGGAAGCTTTCTTTTAGTTGAAGAAGGTTGTTTTCACACGCACACAGACACACACACACACACACACACACACACACACACAGCGTCAAGGAAATGACTGGCAAATCAGATGGTAAAAAATAGCTAGAAGGGAATACATAGGAGGACTGACCTCAGTCCTAGTATCCAGGACGATTCTGGAAACTTCTGTGTTAGGTCTCTTTAATCAATCTTTGGCATGATTAGAATTTATTCATGATTAGAATGAATGTCAACAGCAGTCCTGAAGGGGGAGAAACCCCACAGAGTATGGTTTCTGGAGATATAAAGATGGAAAGGTCAAAGGGCAGCAGCTCCTACTTGAGACCATTCGTGGCAGTGACTATGGCTTATTGTTTGTATCTGACCCTCTTCTCTTTTTTAGTTCAGGACCGGCTGTGTCACCTCTTTCTTACCCAGCCACTGCCTCTTTTTTTGCCCCATCTCCCTACCCTTCCCATCTGTCCCTGACCTTACAAGTCACAGCCGAGCTGCCAGTAGCCCCAGTCCTGCTGCCCCAGAGCAGGAGCCCGACATGAATCTATCGCTCGGCTGAAATGTGTGAAGGAATCTGAATCTTGTTCTGATCTGTAAGGACTGTGGCTTGAGAAATCAGTAAGAAATTTGTTCCCTCCTTCCCCCATGCGACATTCAGGACATATTTTAGGTGCCTACTCTATTCAAGGTGTTGAGCTGGGTGCTATCTGGTCAAACAGATAAACAGATAATAATGGCTCCTTGAAACCTCTAGGAGGTTATAGCTTCGTAAGCAATATAATGGGAATTTTTTAGGGGATGATAAAGGAGCTAAGATGAGAACCTACAGATGTGTGATTTCCTCTTGAAGTCGACTGGAACACGGGATCCTGGCCTTACGCGTGAGGTATATGCTGTTGTTATCACTGTTGCTTGCATATCATACATGTTTTTGGTTAAATATCTCTAAGGTAGTTGTGGATACATATTGTACCCTCGTGTCCTTTGCAATAGAAATGATTTACTCACATTTGTCCTAGAAAGGATTCGAAATGGCATATACAGATAAACTGATTTTTTTTTTTAATTTCTTTTAACGTTTATTTATTTTTGAGACAGAGAGAGACAGAGCATGAACGGGGGAGGGGCAGAGAGAGAGGGAGACACAGAATCGGAAACAGGCTCCAGGCTCCGAGCCATCAGCCCAGAGCCCGACGCGGGGCTCGAACTCACGGACCGCGAGATCGTGACCTGAGTCGAAGTCGGACGCCTAACCGACTGAGCCACCCAGGCGCCCCTAAACTGAACTTTTATCTACATCAACATGAATGCATTTTTTTTAATGTTTATTTATTTATTTTGGGGAGGGGACAGGGAGAGAGAGAGAGAGGGAGAGAGAGAGAATCCCAAGGAGGCTCCACGCCGTCAGTGCAGAGCCTGACCGTGGTGTTCCATCCCACGAACCCTGAGATCATGACCCGAGCTAAAATCAAGAGTCAGGCACTCAACCGATTTAGCCACCCAGGCCCCCCAACATGAAAGTATTATAAATGCAAAAGCACCACTAAATAGGAATATACAGGCACGTCTCAGAGATGCTGTGGGTTGGGTTCCAGACCACTGCAAGGAAGCAAACATTGCAATAAAGCAAGACGGATGAATTTTTTGGTTTCCCAGTGCCCATAAAAGTTCTGTTCACACTATACTGTAGTCTATTAAGTGTGCAATAGCATCGTCTCTAAAAAAGGTACGTATTAAAAAATACTTTACTGCTAAAAAATGCTAAATATCATCTGAACTTTCAGCAGGTCACAATCTCTCTGCCGGTGGGAGGTCTTGCCTCAGTGTTGACGGGTACTGACTGGTCAGGGTTTAAGAACTGTTCCAAGTTCTTAAAATAAGACAACAGTGAAGTGTGCCGCGTCCATTAGCTCATTTACTTTTCCTTTCACGATCACTCTGTAGCTTGTGATGCCGTTTGATAGCATCGTACCTACGGTAGAGCTTCTTTCGGAATTGGAGTTCATGCTCTCAGACCCTGTTGCTGCTTTCTCCAACCGAGTTTATGGAATAGTCTAAATCCCTTGTTGTCCTTTCAACAGTCTTCACAGCATCGTCACCGGGAGTAGATTCAATTGCAAGAAATCACATTCTTTTTCATCCCTAAGAAGCACATCCGCATCCCTTCAAGTTTGATCATGAGGTGGCTGCCACTCCGCCCCATCGTCAGGCTCCACTTCTAACTCTAGTTTTCTTGCTGTTTCCATCACATCTGCAGCTACTTCCTCCCCTGAAGCCCCAAACCCCTCAAAGTCATGCATGAGGGTTGGAATCAACTTCTTCCAAAATTCCTGTTCCTGTTGATATTTTAACCTCTTCCAATGAATGATGAGTGTTCTGAATGACATCTAGCATGGTGAATCCTGTCCAGAAGGTTTTCAATGGACTTTGCCAGATACATCAGAGCACCACTGTCTATGGTAGCTGGAGACTTACAAAATGTATTTCTTAAATAATGAGACTTGCAAGTCAAAATGGCTCCTTGATCCTTGGGCTGCAGAATGGATGTTGTGTTAATAGGCATGGAAACAGCATTAATCTCCTTGTCCACCTCCAGCTGAGCTCTTGGGTGACCAGGCACACTGTCAAGGAGCAGTGATCTTTTGAAAGGATTCTTTTTTCCTGAGCAGTAGGTCTCAGCAATGGGCTTAAACTATTCAGCAAACCATGTTGTAAACAGATGTGCTGTCATCCGGCCTTGTTGTTCCGTTTCTAGAGCACAGGCAGAGTAAATTTAGCACCATTCTTAAGGGCCCTAGGATTTTTGTTATGGTAAATAAGCATTGGCGTCAACTTTAAGTCACCGGCTCATTAGCCCCTAACGAGAGAGTCAGCCTCAGCCTGGGCTTTGAAGCTTTGAAACCAGCCAATTACTCCTCTCTAGTCAGGAAAGCCTCGATGGCATCTTCTGCCAATAAAAGGCTGTTTTGTTTACATTGAAAATCTGTTCAGTGTAGCCACCTTCATTAACCACCTTAGCTGGATCTTCTGGATAATTTGCGGCAGCTTCCACATCAGCACTGGCTGCTTCACCTTGCACTTTGATGTCATGGAGACGGCTTCTTTCTTAAACCTCATGAACCAACCTCTGCTGGCTTCAGACGTTCCTTCCGCAGCTTCCTTACCTCTCTCAGCTTTCATAGAAGTGAAGACAGTGAGGGCCTTGCTCTGGGTTAGGCTTTGACTCAAGGGAATGTTGTGGCTGGTTTGATTATCTGTCCAGAACACTCAAACCTTCTCCGTATGAGCAACAGCGTCTATTTTGCTTTCTTATCATTTGTGTGTTCACTGGAGTGGCACTTTTAAGAACTTTTCCTCTCCACACGCAACTTGGCTGACTGTTTGGCACAAGAAACCTAGCTTTTGGCCCATGTTAGCTTTATTTTTTATTAAAAAAAGTTTTTTTAATGTTTATTTTGAGAGAGAGAGAGAGACAGACAGAGTGCGAGCAAGAGAGGGGCAGAGAGGGAGAGGGAACACAGAATTGGAAGCGGGCTCCAGGCTCCGAGCTGTCAGCATAGAGTCCGACGTGGGGCTCAAACCCACGAGCTGTGAGATCATGACTTGAGCCACGGTTGGACCCTCAGCCGACTGAGCCACCCAGGCCCCCCTGGCCCATCTTGGCTTTAGAAATGCCTTCCTCACTGAGTGTAACCACTTGTAGCCTTTGATTTAGTGTGAGAGATGAGTGGCCCTTTCTTCCACTTGAACACTTAGAGACCATCGTAACATTATTAATTGGCCTCATTTCAATAGTTTCCTGTCTTAGAAGATAGGGACGTTCCAGGAGAGGGAGAGAGATGGGGAAACAACCAGTCTGTGGAGCCATCAGAGTGCACACGACATGTTTAAGTCCTCCATCTTGTATGGGTGTGGGTCATGGGCCCCCAAACAATTACCAGTAGTCACTTCAAGGATCGCTGATCAGAGATAACGATAACAAATATAATAAGAATGAAACAGTTTGAAATATTGTGAGAGTTGCACAAATGTGACACAGAGACACAAAGTGAGCGAATCTTGTTGGAAAAATGACACAAAAAGACTTGCTTGATGCAGGGCTGTCACAAACCTTTAATCTGTAAACAACAACAACAACTCACTGTCTGTAAAGCACAATAAACCCAAATGCAATAAAAGGAGGTATGTCTGTAGTGATGAATTCTTTGGTAAACTGAAAAGTGCTTTTGAAATGTTAATATTAGCTTCATAAGTTCTCTGGCTTAAAAGCCTGGATTTGTGTGTGTTTGGTACTCCAAAAGTAAGCCATAGCTATGCATATTTCTTAGTTGAAAAAATCTGGCACTGACTTAAGACTTTGCGTCTCAAATTCCATATAAATTTCATATACCGCCCTCATTTTCCTTTCACTTCACTTTCCCCATTCATTTCACCTGTTTTACTTTTTCTCCTTATACTGTAAGCCTCTGTATAACGTGCCCTAAATCCTTTCTGTGTCTAGATGAGATATTACTAAACAAAATATAACCGTTTATCTTCCTTCTCTTTATTTTTTTTAAATTTTTTGAATGTTATATTTATTTTTGAGACAGAGAGAGACAGAGCATGAGTGGGGGAGGAGCAGAGAGAGTGAGACACAGAATCGGAAGCAGGCTCCAGGCTCCGAGGAGTCAGCACAGAGCCGGACGCGAGACTCGAACTCACGAACCTTGAGATCATGACCTGAGCCGAAGTCGGACGCTCAACCGACTGAGCCACCCAGGCGCCCCTCTTCCTTCTCTTTATGATACAACATATTCTTATGTTGATATGCAAGACTCAGGGCAGAGGCAGGAGAACCCTCTTCGATTCAATGGTGCCATTAAAAGTCACTCACTGGGCACTGGCAAAGCCCTGTTAGGTTTGTAATTTCCGAACAGTTACTTTCTGTTAAAGCCCCGTGCCTTTTGTGGCCCTAGAAAGCAGGGCACACACATTTTCCCTCTCAAAGAGATGATTAACTTGTTATGTAGGAAGGGGGTTTCCCATATAGCTATTGCATATGAAGCAGAAAAAAAAAAAAAAAATCCAGCCTGCCAGCTAGCCTCCCCGAACAGCAGAGGCCGAGCAAACAACATTTTCAAACCTTTTATGTATCAACAGAATAAAATATTTTGAAGACACAAAAGTCACATATGGCTATCCCAGAATATCACAATCCATGAATATGGGTGTTATTGTTTTTTGTTCTGCAAGAAAGCTTCACACGCTCTTTCACAGATATGCCCAGTATAGCTTGATTCATAATAGATTCATAATAGATGCTGAAAGATAAGCACACCAACTGCCTGTAAAGTAGTTACCCATGTTTTCTTTGCTGATGACAAAGCCCTCAGCATTTTCTTTGCCTTGGAGTGAGACTAGGGAAATCTAACTACTAATCTGAAAAGCAGATGGGACAAATGTTTGAAATTGAATATAGCTGTGTGAAGAGGTGACTTCTTTACCTCAGTGAGTCCTTTGGGAAGTACTTTTTTTTTTTTTTAAATAGTGATTTTTTTTCCCACTGGAATATGAATGGAAGGGAGAAATCTGCAAAATCCTTTAGAATGCTTTGAAGGAAGTTACAATAAAAAAACCACATACAGGTAGTGTAAGGCCAATATTATATATTGGCTTTTGAAACACAGAAAACCCAAGGAACCCAAAAACCTGAGTTCTGGCTGCCACCCGTTGACTAGCTGTGTGACCCTGGACTTTATGTGTTCATCATCTGGCTCATTCAGTCCATCAGTATTTAGTAGGGTGTTCAAGGCACCAGTCTGGATAGAGGATTCATGAGACAGAGACCCAGTGCTCTTGGAACTTGAAATTACTAGCCTCTAAGAGAGAAAGAGAAGATATTTACAAACTCAGATTATAGAGTGGTAAAACCAAGTACAATAGGAGTTTAGAAGTTTGAACATCTTGTAAGGTCTTTCTGAGCTTTATAATGCTATACCAACATTGTCTTGACTAGGAAGACAATTTTACTCTTTCTGACTTTCTGTCTTAAGAAATTATTGACTAGTGAATAGATTGATCATATCAGGAATGGGTCATGATCCTTACAAACTTTGTGGTAGAGACAGTAAGGGTTAACAGGAGGTAGCACTGGGTCTCCATGTGGGGTCAGGGAGTGGGGTTGGAAAATGAAGCTCACCATCCAGGCAAGTAGTTGTGAGTGGGGAATCCAAAGAGATGGCCAAGCACCCCAATAATTGGCCAACTCTGTGTGAAAAATTCAGAGCGGGAGACACAGACAAGCAAGACAGAGCAGACAAGTAACTGATATGGAAGAAGGTTATCAGAAAAAGAAAAAGGCTTACAGCTTCCGAAAGGGGCTTCATGCCCCGCCCCCCCCCCCCCCCCGCCCTGCCACACACGGACATGCACATGCACACGCACACACACACATGAGGCAGCAGATGGGAGAGTGGGGGGAGAGATTGAGAGAGATTATAGGAATTGGCAAACTGGAGAACCAGGGAAGCTCGTAGTATAATTCAGTCCAAGTCCAATGGCCTGAGAACCAGGAGAGCCAATACCTGAAGGCAGAAGAAAATAGATGTCCCATCTCAGGCAGAGAGAGAAAATTTACCCTTCTTCTTCCACCTTTTTATCCTATGGGCCCTCAATGTATTGGATGATACCCATCCCCACGGATGAAGGCGACGTTCTTTACTCAATGTACTGGTCCAGATGCTAACGTCTTCTAGGTGGTTGGGACGAAAGATGGTGGCGTAGGAGGACGCTGGGCTCACCTCGTCCTGCTGATCGCTTTGATTCCACCCACATCTGCCTAAACAGCCCAGAAAACCACCAGAAGACTAGCTGAACAGACTCTCTAGAGCCAAGTGTAGACAAGAGGCCCACGGAAGAGGGCAGGAAGGGCGGAGGGATGGAGAGGTGGTGTGTGCTCCACGGGCTGGCGGGAGGGAACCAGGGCGGTGGAGGAGCAGCCCGCCTGACAAGGTAGAGACCCTGAGTCTGACTTGAAAAGCAGAGGGGCAGACTGCATGAGTTCTGACAGCCAGCGGGACTTAACATCTGGAATGTTAAAAGTCAACAGCTCTGCTCAGAGAGTGGGAGGGTGAGAGGACACCAGGGGGAGAGGTGCTGAGCCCTGGAGGCCAGAGCTCAGCTCAGCGGGGAACAAAGGCACTGGCCAGCGCCATCTCCCTCTCCCATCCCCCAGCCGAAATCCCAAAGGGAACCAGTTCCCATCACCGAATTTGCTTGCACCGCGCAAACACCCAACGTTGTGCTTTTGTGGATCCATCCCTCTGATGGGTCTACCTCCCTCCCGGTGCTTCAGGGCCCCTCCCACAGGGGACCACCGATGACAAAGCAAGCTGAGCCTGCCCCTCCCGCCCCTGTGCACCTTGCGGATCCACCCTGGCTAATACGTCAGATCCCATCGAAGCAGCACCACCAGCCCGGCAGTGTGCAAGCAGCCCAGACAGGGGCCACACCACTCACAGCGAGTCCTGTGCCTGGGAGAGGGAAAGATGAGGTACACACCAGTCTGACTGTGGCCCCAGCGGTGGGCTGGGGACAGACATTGGGCCTGACTGTGGCCCTGCCCACCAACACGAGTTACTCCAGACAGCACAGGGGAAGTGCCCGGCAGTTCCACGCCACCCTAGGAACTACCCAAAATGACGAAATGGAAGAACTCTCCTCAAAAGAAGCTCCAGGAAGTAGAGACAGCTAATGAATTGATCAAAAACGACTTAAGCAATGTAACAGAAAATGAATTTAAAATAATAGTCATAAAATTAATCGCTGGGCTTGAAAAAAGTATAGAGGACAGCAGAGAATCTATTGCTACAGAGATCAGGGGACTAAGAAACAGTCATGAGGAACTAAAAAATGCTATAAATGAGGTGCAAAATAAAACGGAGGCGACCACAGCTCAGATTGAAGAGACAGAGGAAAGAATAGGTGAATTAGAAGGTAAAATTATGGAAAAAGAGGAAGCTGAGAAAAAGAGATAAAAAAAATCCAGGAGTATGAGGGGACAATTGGAGAACTAAGTGATACAATGAAATGGAACAATATCTGTATAATAGGAATTCCAGAAGAGGAAGAGAGAGAGAAAGGGGCTGAAGGTGTACTTGAACAAATCATAGCTGAGACCTCCCTTCAGATGTAACTTGAATTGGTCTTCTGCACAACATAGCATAGTGAAACTGGCAAAATACAAGGATAAGAGAAAATTCTGAAAGCAGCTAGGGATAAACAGGTTCTAACTTACAAAGGGAGACCCATAAGACTAGTGGCAGACCTATCTACTGAAACTTGGCAGACCAGGAAGGAATGGCAGGAAATCTTCAATGTGATGAACAGAAAAAATATGCAGCCGAGAATCGTTTATCCAGCAAGTCTGTCATTCAGAATAGAAGGAGAGATAAAGGTCTTCACAAACAAACAAAAACTGAAGGAATTCATCACCACTAAACCAACCCTACAAGACCCCTACAAGACAACCCTACAAGACCTCCCCTAAGGGGGTCTGTGAGTGAAATGTTGCAAGGACCACAAAGGACCAGAGACATCATTGCAAGCATGAAACCTACAGACATCACCATGACTCTAAACCCATATCTTTCTATAATAACACTGAATGTAAATGGGCTAAATGCTCCAACCAAAAGACATAGGGTATCAGAATGGATAAAAAAACAAGATCCATCTATTTGCTGTCTACAAGAGACTCATTTTAGACCTGAGGACACTTTCAGATTGAAAGTGAGGGGATGGAGAACTATCTATCATGCTACTGGAAATCAAAAGAAAGCTGGAGTAGCTATACTTATATCAGACAAACTAGACTTTAAATTAAAGGCTGTAAGAAGATATGAAGAAGGGCATTATATAATAATTACAGGGTCTATCCATCAGGAAGAGCTAACAATTATGAATGTCTATGCACCAAATACAGGAGCCTCCAAATATATAAAACAATTAATCACAAACATAAGCAACCTTATTGACAAGAATGTGGTAATTGCAGGGGACTTTAATACTCCATTTATAGCAATGGATAGATCATCTAGACACAAGATCAATAAAGAAACAAGGGCCCTGAATGATACATTGGATCAGATGTACTTGACAGATATATTTAGAACTCTGCATCCCAAAGCAACAGAATATACTTTCTTCTCGAGTGCACATAGAACATTCTCCACGATAGATCACATAGTGGGTCACAAAACAGCCTTCGTAAGTATACAAGAATTGAGATCATACCATGCACACTTTCAGACCACAATGCTATGAAACTTGAAATCAACCACGGGAAAAAGTCTGCAAAACCTCCAAAAGCATGGAGGTTAAAGAACACCCTACTAAATAATGAATGGGTCAACCAGGCAATTAGAGAAGAAATTATAAAATATATGGAAACTAGTGAAAATGAAAATACAACAATGAAAACGCTTTGGGATGCAGTGAAGGCAGCCCTGAGAGGAAAACACATTGCAATCCAGGCCTATCTCAAGAAACAAGAAAAATCCCAAATAAAATCCTAACAGCACACCTAAAGGAAATAGAAGCAGAACAGCAAAGATACACCAAACCCAGCAGAAGAAGAGAGATAATAAAGATCAGAGCAGAAATAAACAATATAGAATCTAAAAAAACTGTAGAGCAGATCAACGAAACCAAGAGTTGGTTTTTTGAAAACATAAACAAAATTGATAAACCTCTAGCCAGGCTTCTCAAAAAGAAAAGAGAGAGGACACAAGTAGATAAAATCATTAATGAAAATGGAATTATTACAACCATTGCCTCAGAAATACAAGCAATTATCAGGGAATACTATGAAAAATTATATGCCAACAAACTGGACAACCTGGAAGAAATGGACAAATTCCTAAGCACCCACACACTTCCAAAACTCAAACAGGAAGAAATAGAAAACTTGAACAGACCCATAACCAGTGAAGAAATTGAATCAGTTATCAAAAATCTCCCAACAAATAAGAGTCCAGGACCAGATGGCTTCCCTGGGGAATTCTACCAGACATTTAAAGCAGAGATAATACCTATCCTTCTCAAGCTTTTCCAAAAAATTGAAAGGGAAGGAAAACTTCTGGACTCATTCTATGAAGCCAGCATTACTTTGATTCCTAAACCAGACAGAGACCCAGCAAAAAAGAGAACTACAGGCCAATATCCCTGATGAATATGGATGTAAAAATTCTCAATAAGATACTAGCAAATCGAATTCAACAGTATATAAAAAGAATTATTCACCATGATCAAGTGGGATTCATTCCTGGGCCGCAGGGCTAGTTCAACATTCACAAATCAATCAATGTGATACATCATATTAATGAAAGAAAAGAACCATATGATCCTGTCAATCGATGAAGAAAAAGCATTTGACAAAATTCAGCATCCTTTCTTAATAAAAACCCTCAAGAAAGTCGGGATAGAAGGAACATACTTAAACATCATAAAAGCCATTTATGGAAATCCCACAGCAAATATCATCCTCAATGAGGAAAAACAGAGCTTTCCCCCTGAGATCAGGAACATGGCAGGGATGTCCACTCTCACCGCTGTGATTTAACATAGTGTTGGAAGTTCTAGCATCAGCAATCAGACAACAAAAGGAAATCAAAGGCATCAAAATTGACAAAGATGAAGTCAAGATTTCACTTTTTGCAGATGACATGATATTATACATGGAAAACCCGATAGACTCCACAAAAGTCTGCTAGAACTGATACATGAATTCAGCAAAATCACAGGATAAAAAATCAATGTACAGAAATCAGTTGCATTTTTATGCACTAACAATGAAGCAACAGAAAGACAAATAAAGAAACTGATCCCATTCACAATTTCACCAAGAGTCATAAAATACCTAGGAATAAACCTAACCAAAGATGTAAAAGATCTGTATGCTGAAAACTATAGAAAGCTTATGAAGGAAATTGAAGAAGATATAAAGAAATGGGAAAACATTCCATGCTCATGGATTGGAAGAATACATATTGTTAAAACGTCAATACTACCCAAAGCTATCTACACATTCAATGCAATCCCAATCAAAATTGCACCAACATTCTTCTCGAAGCTCGAAAAAACAATCCTAAAATTTGTATGGAACCACAAAACACCCCGAATAGCCAAAGTAATTTTGAAAAAAACCAAAGCAGGAGGCATCACAATCCCAGACTTTAGCCTCTAGTACAAAGCTGTAATCATCAAGACAGCATGATATTGGCACAAAAACAGACACATAGACCAATGGAATAGAATAGAGACTCCAGAATTGGACCCACAAATGTATGGCCAACTAATCTTTGACAAAGCAGAAAAGAATATCCCATGGAAAAAAGACAGTCTCTTTAACAAATGGTGCTGGGAGAACTGGACAGCAACATGCAGAAGAATGAAACTAGACCACTTACACCATTCACAAAAATAAACTCAAAATGGATAGAGGACCTGAATGTGAGACAGGAAACCATCAAAACCCTAGAGGAGAAAGCAGGAAAAAACCTCTCTGACCTCAGCCGCAGCAATTTCTTACTTGACACATCTCCAAAGACGAAGGAATTAAAAGCAAAAATGAACTATTGGGACCTCATGAAGATAAAAACCTTCTGCACTGCAAAGGAAACAATCAACAAAACTAAAAGACAACCGACGGAATGGGAAAAGATATTTGCAAATGACATATCGGACAAAGGGCTAGTATCCAAAATCTATAAAGAACTCACCAAACTCCACACCTGAAAAACAAATAATCCAATGAAGAAATGGGCAGAAAACATGAATAGACACTTCTCTAAAGAAGACATCGAGATGGCCAACAGGCACATGAAACGATGCTCAACGTCACTCCTCATCAGGGAAATACAAATCAAAACCACACTGAGATACCACCTCACACCAGTAGGAGTGGCTAAAATGAACAAATCAGGAGACTATAGATGCTGGAGAGGATGTGGAGAAATGGGAACCCTCTTGCACTGTTGGTGGGAATGCAAACGGGTGCAGCCGCTCTGGGAAACAGTGTGGAGTTTCCTCAAAAAATTAAAAACCGATCTACCCTACGACCCAGCAACAGCACTGCTAGGAATTTACCCAAGGGATACAGGAGTGCTGATGAATAGGGGCACTTGTACCCCAATGTTTATAGCAGCACTCTCAACAATAGCCAAATTATGGAAAGACCCTAAATGTCCACCAACTGATAAAAGGATAAAGAAATTGTGGTTTATATGCAGAATGGAATACTACATGGCAATGAGAAAGAATGAAATATGGCCCTTTGTAGCAACGTGGATGGAACTGGAGAGTGTGATGCTAAGTAAGATAAGCCATACAGAGAAAGACAGATACCATATGTTTTCACTCTCATGTGGATCCTGAGAAACCCATGGGGGAGGGGAAGAAGAAAAAAAAAAAGAGGTTAGAGTGGGAGAGAGCCAAAGCATAAGAGACTGTTAAAAACTGAGAACAAACTGAGGGTTGATGGGGGGTGGGAGGGAGGGGAGGGTGGGTGATGGGTATTGAGGAGGGCACCTTTTGGGATGAGCACTGGGTGTTGTATGGAAACCAATTTGACAATAAATTTCATATATTAAAAAATAAATAAATAAATAAATAAAATAAAATAAAATAAAATAAAATAAAAAAGAGATAAGCCATACAGAGAAAGACAGATACCATATGTTTTCATTCTCATGTGGATCCTGAGAAACTTAACAGAAACCCATGGGGGAGGGGAAGGAAAAAAAAAAGGTTAGAGTAGGAGAGAGCCAAAGCATAAGAGACTCTTAACAACTGAGAACAAACTGAGGGTTGATGGGGGGTGGGAAGGAGGGGAGGGTGGGTGATGGGTATTGAGGAGGGCACCTGTTGGGATGAGCACTGGGTGTTGTATGGAAACCAATTTGACAATAAATTTCATATTAAAAAAAATAATGTCTTCTAGAAACACCCCCGCAGACAAACTCAGAAAGAACGTTCTTCCAGCTACCTGGGCATCCCTTAGCCCATTCAAATTGACAATAAATGACCCATCACAAGTGGTAAGAGAAAGTTTACTAGGAGCTTCGTATAAGTTTCCTTGCCCCTAACAGAGATGTGCAGAAGAGCTACCCTTCCTTCCCTCTGGTCTTGTAGTGCACTGACATGAGAACTGATACTATTATAACCATTTCACTGCCTGCTTCAGCATAAGGAGCAGGGAGCAGGACAGAGCCATGGGATCATAAGGAGACAGGCTAGGATCTGCAACAAGTCATATGTCAGACCTGACTGACCTCTAGACTTCCAATCAAGGGAGCCAATAAAATTCTTTATTAAGCCAGTTACCTTGGATTTTCTGTCGCTTGCAGCCAAAAGCATTTTATTTAATATAGTCCTTCAAGTGGGGGCGATGTCTTTATCTGCAAGCTAGTTTACAAATCACATTTGATTCTATAGGATTCTAAAAGCAGAAACAAGCTATTGAAAAGAGTCCGTTTAAAAACATTGAGCCTGCTTCAATTTGGAGGCTATGTGGCACAGAACAATGGACCAGATGTGGCTTCTAGCCCTGGTTCTGCCACCAACTACCTGTATGTGACAGTCCATCTGATTCTTCTGCTTCTCTTCTGTAGAATGAGGTGTTTGAGTTACATCTTCCGTAGATTCTTCCCAGCTCGAAACAATTTCTTTATAAAAATTCATCAAATTCAACAGTACTGGTAAAAGCACTTATATTTCAGGCGTTTTCTCAGGCACCAGGAATAGAACATTGACACATGGCTCCCATGGCCATGGAGCTTGGAGTCTGTGGTGGTTCCACTCTGTCCAGAGCAACCAACCTGACCGATGGTTAACAGAATGGGGACTGAGCTAGACGGTGTTCTTGATGTGTCTGTCTGAGGCAGACTAAGACACCATCAGGACTGTTTTGGTCTGAACAGATGAAGTCAGGGAGAAATAAGATTTACATGAGGAAAGTAAACGCAGACCAATTACTCATCTTTTTTTTTTCCCCTAAAAACAATTCTTGAAGCTCAAAATAGGAAAACTTAAGACAAATAAACAGAAAAGAAATTTAACTTTCCCCTGTAACTGAGAATCTGAGGGCTAGGACACTGTGGACGGCCTTGTAATGTGCTCCAGCTTAAAATCTGGGTTTCTGGATTTGGGGTTATGGGTTTTCTGGAGAGAAATTCTTAACCTCTTTGCACCTTCTCTGCCTAGGATAGAGAATAAGTAGACTATGGTCACTGATTGCCTACCCCACGCTCCTTAAAGGATACAGGGTGGTGGGAGGTCTCTGAGAATGTACCTAGCCAGTTCGCAGCAGGGCTCCAAGGGTCTGTGAAGACCCCCGCATCTCTACCCACAACAATATCCAACATGGAGGACTCTCTACAGCATCTCCTATTTGTGATGGCTCTGACCATGGGGACTCCACAGGGCAACTTCCAGATGGAGTGCCTTTCTTTCCTTGAGATCTTCACAGCTCTTGCTGCTGTTGGCCACGCCCCAAAGGTTGCCTGCGGACAATGCCAACTGTGGTAGAAAGAACACAAACCTTGGAATGAAAGAGCCTGGAGCTTGAGTTACGTGTCTATCATTGACACATGATGTGAACTTGAGCAAGTTATTTTACCCTCTTTGAGCCTCAATTTCTATACCAGTAAGTTGGGAATAATACTCTATACTGTTGTGAGTACTACCTTGACAGCATATGCAAAATATCTAGTAAAGTGCCTGGCAAAGAAAATGTTCAAGAAATGCTGCCTCACTTCTTCTTCCCAGAATCCCTCATTAGCTGGTCAACCAGAAATTATTGACCAGAAATTATAACCAGAAATTATAATCTCAGGATTATAAAACATCTGAGAGCTGCAGTTGAAAAGCAGGTCTGGGTGACATCTCAGGATGTTCCATTCCTTCTGCGTCCTCTTCCCTCCCTCCCCACCTCCTTTATCTGACTCTAACGCAGTAAGTAACTCCTTCCAAGTCCTCTTTATAGTGCCTTGCCCCCAGAGGAGACATGAACGTGCATATAGATCACCTCCCAGGGGTGGCCGCTGTTCCCAAGAGAGGTACAAACTCACATCACTTGAATGGTGGATGGATGACCTTGGTTTAGGGTACATTTGAATAGGAAATGCGACAAATATGGTAACAGTTTCATTCAACAGAAAATCCAGGATATTATTTTATATGATTTTAAGAGATTTAGCTGGATTCACTGAAGATGAAACTCAATAGGTTACCAAAAGAATGTTTTGAGGAACATCTTCAACCTTGGAAGTTACAAATATAGTGGTAACTTTTTGTCATCATTTCCTAAGAATGTTATTCCATGATATCGCCATAGCTCTGTGACGAAAGGACAAAGCTAATGGTTTCCCGTACTGATGGATTTTTATTCTTGCATTCATCAAAAATATACTACATGGCAGCATGGTCAGACTCTCCACCTTCTGCTGTGAAGACATAAAGATGGGTCAGAAATGGACACTATTGTTAAGAAATTTCAAGGCAAATGGTTTTAGAACATTGAGATTCTATCAGGCATTTTGAAAACCTTTCTTTTTTTTTAGGTAAGCTCCATGCCTAACGTGAGGCTTGAACTCACGACCCTGAGATCAAGAGTCACATGTTCTACTGACTGAACCATCCAGGCGCCCCCATTTTGGAAACCGTTCTAATGGATACAATATTGGACCGATAATTGTATTACTTAGATTGCTAGAAGTCTATAAGCTTCAGGAACTTCAGTCTTTCCGTATATAAAGTGAAAACAAGATAGAGAGTTGTTGAATGGTAGTCCTCAGGATAAAATTGATGTGACACTCCTGAGAAATAAAAAAGCAACTTTGCTGTCATTTAATAACAAAGATATGTATTTCTCGGCCAGGAGCATTCTGTTTAGCACTCGTCACCATATAGGACATAGAGGACGCTCTCCCTGCTGTTTCCTAGAAAAGAAAAATCATTGAACTCAGGGCTGAGTGTCAACAGGTTGGCAGGTCTTTGGGTAAATATAATGGAAGAAAATAAAATCAAAAGAAATATGGAAATTATAAAATATTTTTCTATAGCTTGGAGCCCTACTGTGCCATAAGGCTTTTGTTTCATTAATGCTTTGACAAGACAGGAAAAATATTTATTGCATAACATTTTTTTTTTTTGCAATGAAAATGACAACTTGCTAGGGCAACGAAAAGACAAAATCACGTTTCATTTGGAAAAAAATATATAACCCAAGCTACACTTATCCTGTGGTCTGTCACACCCAGGAATTTCAGGTGATGTAAGAATAACTGGTCGTGTCCCATTCTGGAGTCCTGAGGGCAAGAAGGAGGAAACGAATAAGGCAGTAGAAGAGAGGCAATGAGTGAGGCTCACAAGAAACTGAAGCCCAGCGAGCTAGGAGCCATCTTGAACAACCTCTGCCAACCTGTCAGTTTTCTGTGCTCATATCTTAACTACCTACCATGGATCATAGGGAAATAAGCAATAACACTTCTGTAAATTTATGCTTAGCCATCAGTGGCTACAAACAGTGGCATCAGGGTAAATTCTGTCCTTTTCTACCTCTGGCATCTTTCCTAACAGATTTCTAAAAATGCTCAACTGTCATTTCATTAACGTACAGGTGTTTGAGAATCCGTTGTTCCATTGTCTCATCAAAACCTACAGGTATCCTCAACCCCCTATGCATGCCTGTCTGGAATTTGCAAAGATGAATGCCCACGGCACAAACCTGTAAACTAGGGCAACATTCAAGGGGTAATGATGGTCATAGGAGATACTAGCATCTGAAGGCACAGGATAAACTTCATGGTGTTTGTTTTGCCAGTTTTCCCCAAAGATTTGATTGACAAAATATATATTTTTAAATGTTTATTTATTTTTGAGAGAGACAGAGACACAATGCAAGTGGGTTAGGGGCAGAGAGAGAGAGAGAGGGAGACACAGAATCTGAAGCAGGCTCCAGGCTCTGAGCTGTCAGCACAGAGCCCGACGCGGGGCTCGAACCCACGAGCTGCGAGATCATGACCTGAGCCGAAGTCAGATGCTCAACGAACTAAGCCACCCAGGCGCCCCTGATTGACAGAATATTTTAATTTTAATACAAACATAGTGTGTGTGTGTGTGTGTGTGTGTGTGTGTGTGTGTGCGCGCGCGCGCACATGCACGTACATGCCCATGTGCGATAAAAATCTTGCAGCAATTTTAAAGATAAAACAAGAAACTTAAAAATGTTTCAGGCTTACCTGTGACTGCTTCAAGTTCTGATCTCAGACCCTAAGATGTATTCGTTCATTCTTCTTTGGCATTAGGGGATACTTCAGTAGAAATATTTAAAACCCACTTCCCAAAAGAATATAATTTGCTTCCCCCCACCATACCAGCCCTCTGTTATACCCTCAAACACTCCACCCACCCCAATATTAGTAAGTGGAGAGTTGTTGCTGAGTTGTTTTGAGAGCCACAAGGTGAAAATGAGTTTTGCAAGGTGTGTGAGGGGACAGGGCAGGGGAGGGGGAAAGAATGTGAAACAATGGAGGGAAGTGTGCCCTCCGAGCAGTGAGAATAAAAACTGACCTCCTCACATCATTAGAGTGAGTAAAATTACATCTCTACTTCTCTGGGAAGAACTTTTAAGGCAGGGGATGGCGTTTTCCAATTCTGGGGAATCAAATTAGCTCCTCAAGTTTCAAACTTCATAGAAACCACTGCAGTGAGTAGAAGATGGAAGCGTGCGATGGGGAGACTTTTATTCCCTCGATTTATCTGTTCTTTGTTTTGGTTCCTAACTGGGTCATTGTATTGGCAGGGGGCCTTCAGTTTCAAACTGTGTCTTTTCACTGTTTCCAGTCATTTTCATTGAAGGGGAAACCTTCCTCTTTAATGAAGGCTCCCAACAACCTGTTATCTCGAAGAAATCTTAGTTAGAAATAGGTCATCCTTAGAAAGAATCTGAAGGAGGGGTGGGTGGGAGGAGGGAAGGACTTCGAGAAAGGAGGTCAAATCACACTGGTAAAACTAGCAGTGCGTATGGAGATGAGTTGTCCCTCAGAATCTTTCTTCGCTCCCTAACGCAACTGTCATCACATGAGTCCCAGTAATTGTCATGGGGAGAGCTGCAATTGTTCAATCCATGTATACCAGAAACATTTATTGTCTCCTTATACATGTTGGCACGACAGCTGGAGATAAAAAGATGAATGACTTTTTTTTTTTCAAAGAAGCTCATTGTCTAGAGGGTAACTAACACATAAACAGATAATCATAAAGGGATAAAAGGTGGTGAAAGAGGCAGACTTTTGGTTACTGTGGGAGCTCCAAAAAGATCACTCAACTGAGCTGGTAGTGATCCTGGTGCACGAGATGGTGGCTTCCAGGAGGAGAAGAAAGCTAAGAATGATCTGATGCCTGTTTACTTCTTCAGTTCATCCAATTCCATTCTTTCCCTATTCACTACACTGCAGCCCTAATGGCTTCTCTTTTTGTTCTTCGAACATGCTATGCTCTTTCTCAGCTCAGCATCCTTCCCCTTGCTGTTCCCTCTTCTAGGACTGTGCCTGCCCTTGGCTTGACTGTTTCCTTCTCATTATGTATTCACATCCAGCACCACCTCCTTGGACAGGCCTTTCCCGAGCACGCTAGCTAAAGTGTTGTGCGTACGTTCAGATTGGCCAGGCTGTGGTCACAAATAAACACCAATGTGTAGACTGGCTTAAGTACAGTGAAGTTTAATTATCACTTCCGCAATAATCCAAGGTGGGTGTTCACAGCTGGCAAGTGGCTCTCCTGATGCAAGGATTCAAAGAGCCATCTTGTGGCCATGCTATCTCCTTGAGCCTCATCCACCTGGCAGAATGGAGGGGACAGACCCATGTCTTGAAAACTTTGACTCAGAAATGACACGTATCTCTTCCAGTTGTAGTCTTTTGCCTAAAATGGCCAGGCCTGGATGTGAAAAGAGGCTGAGAAATGTAGTCTAGTTGTGTGCATAGGAAAAAGAGGAAAGAGACACGTGAAGACCTGTTAGGGCAGTTGTGTGAATGCTACTGTGTACCCCTCCCCATTAACCCACGTCACATCATCTCACCATTCCCTCTGTGGCCCTTGCTTCCGACCTGCCGTCATCTAGTTTATTGATTTCCTTTCTTGTTACATTGGTTCCCTCCGTCCGAGTGTATTTTGTGAAGGTAGGGATCTTGTCTGCTTAGTTTAATGCCGGGTCACCACTCATAACAGAGTATTTGATGCCCAATAGTGAAAGAAAACATGGTAACAACGGGCCAATTGTGGACAGATAAGTAGGAGAGGAAAGTCCGGGAAAGCTCGGGCGTGTGTATGGGCGGTGGAAGAGGAAAGAAGGGCCTTCCAGACAGAGAGGGGTAGCTGTAGCAATGTCATGGAGGTGGGAAATAGCACAATGAGTGCAATTACCTGCTTTGGATACTAAATGCCTGAGTTAAGAAGGGGTTGTTGATGGTGCCGGAGACGTAAAGAGGAGCCCACCTTGTGCTCCTCTCCTTCTTCAAGGACCTTTAATACTTAACTTTAGTTCTCTAATTTCCATATTTCGCAAGCCTCAAGAGGTTCCTTTTTTCTGTAATATACTCCTAAATTTTCCTTTTGTTATTGATCTCTTGTTTTCATTTCTAGTTTCAGTCCATTGTGGTTGGAGGTGAGACTTTGTATTTTTTTTTTTGTCAATCTTTTGACATTAATGAAGGCTAGTCTTACGGCCTAAGATACAGTCTATACTATAGACGATTACATGTGTACTTGTGAAAATGTGTATGCTCCTGTTTGCAGATGGAATGTTCCATAAATGTCTGTTAACTTGAGTTGGTTTATACTGTTGTTCATGATGGTTATTTCCTATTGACCTTCTGCTTGGTTGTTTTATCCATTATTGAAAACGGGGTATTGAAATTTTCAACTATTGCTATAGAATTGTATATTCCTCTTTCAATCCAGTCAACATTTGCTTTATGTAATTTGGAGCTCTGTTGTGATGTACTGATATGTTTACAGTTGTTACAGCTCCTTGATGGATTAACCTGTATGCCAATATATATCTTTTTTTGGCTCTTGTAACAATTTTTTTTCTTAACTAAAGTCCATTTTGTCTGATATTAGTACAGCCATCCCAGCTCTCTTTTGTTTACTATTTTCGTGGACTATCTTTTTCTATCCTTCATTTTAGATCTATTTGCATCCTTGAATTTAAATTGTGTTTCCTGTAGATTGCATATAGTTGTATCTTGTATTTTCATCCAGTCTGACAATCTCCACCTTTGGACTACATTGTTTAATTCGTTCACATTGAATATTATCATCTGCCCTTTCACTGTTTATTTGCCATATTTTCGTATATCTTTGTTGTGCCTCTGTTTCGCCTTTCTTGTTTTCTCTTGTATTAACTGATTATTTTCTAATGTACCATTTAATTCCTGTAATGATTTTTTTCACCATACTTTTTGAGTTTTTTCCTTGTGGTTGCTCTACAACTTACTCTATACACCTTAACTCATCAGAATCAGTTTCCAGGTTTATACTAAATTCCAGTGAGATATACAAATATTACTCCTATATAGCTCTTTTCCCATGCCTGCTTTTGCGGTATTATTGCTATACATATTACATAGGTAAATGTTACAACCCCCCAAATACATTATTATAATGATTACTTTAAAAAATTTTATTATCTTTTTAAAAGGAAAATAAAGGAGAGAAAATTACATAGTTATAGCTTTTAAAAATATTAGCATTCTTATTTATTACTTCTGATTCTTTTCATTTGTTCTTATGAATTCAAATTACCATCTGGACTCACTTCCTTTAGTTCAACACAGCTTTGTTTCCACCCACTTCCTTTGTGCTTTTATTGGCAAAGATGTTACATTTCTATGTGTTATAGGGCCAACAATACATCATATACATATTATGTGTAAACCAAAAAAAATTGCTTTTAAAATCAGTACAGAGAAGAAAGGAGAAGACATTTGCAGACATTGGAAAGGAGGAGATGGTCTTTTATAATTACACAATGATATTTATTGGTGCTCTTTGTTTATTTGTGTGGTTTCAAATTACCATCTGGGTACTTGCTTTCAGCCTGAAGTTACTTGGGTTTTTTTGTTTTTTTAGTATTAACAAAATACTAAATTCCCCTTAGTATTCTGTCTTCTAGATAAACTTTTTTGATTTTGTTTATCTGGGAATTTCTTTATTTCACATTCATTTTTGAAAGATAGCTTGGCTAGATATTGGATTCTTGATTGACAATTTTTTTCTTTGAGCACTTTGCATATATTACTTCATTACCTTTTAACCTTTGCTGTTTCTGATGAGAAGTTAACTATAAATCTTGTTGAGGTTCCCTTGAAAGTGACAAGACAATTTTTCTCTTGCTGCTTTCAAGATTTGTGTCTTCAGTCTTTGGTCTTCAGCATTTTTACTATAATGTGTCTGTCTGTGAATTTTTTTTTTTTTTTTCGTTTTAACTACTTAGACTTCACTGAACTTTCTGGATGTATTGATTAATGTTTTTCAATAAATTTGGGGAGTTGGGGGGACATTATTTGTCCAGATATTTTTTCTTCTCCTTTCTTTTCTCTTTCTCTAGTACTCCCATTGCACGTATGTTGGTACACTTAGTAGTGTTCCCTATTTCTCAGAGGCTCTGTTCACTTGTCTTCATTGTTCCCCCTCTCTGTTCTTTGAATTAAATACTCTCTATTGCTCTATCTTCAAGTTAGGTAATTCTTTCTTCTGTCAGTTCAAATCTACTCTTGAGTCCCTCTAGTGAAATTTCACGTTGGTCCATTGTACTTTTCAACTTCCATCATTTGTGCTTGGTTCCTTTTTTGTAATTTCTATCTCTTTACTAATATTTGATGTGACATTATCATCATACCTTCCTTTACTTCTTTAACTATGGTTTCCTTTAGTTTTCTGAACACACTTGTAATGGCTACTTTGAGGCCTTTGTGAAATCCAACATCGTGTTGCTCTCATAGGCAGTTTCTGTTGCCTCATTGTTTTTCCAATGCATGGTTTACACTTTCCTGTTTCTCTTCAGGCCTCATAATCTTTTGTTTGAAACTGGACATTTTAAGCAATATGTTGTGGCAATTCTGCATATTGTACTTCTCATCCTCCCAGGCTGGCTAATTCTTGTTTATTTGTTTAGCAACGGCTTGATTCTTTCAGTAAAGTCTATTCTCCTCTCTGTCCCCAATGTTAAGACTCTAGTGTTCTTCACAGGATGTAGCTTTGGGTAAGCCTACGGTCACTTTGAAATGAAAGTGGTTTTGGCAAAGTGGCAGAGTTTTCTTTAGCTATCTCTTTCACTAGACACACCCAGCTTTTAAACCCCACCAATTTCCAGGATTCTCTCCCTAGTTCTCTTCAGCAAACTAACAGGTCTGGAGTTAACTCTCTATCTTTAGAGAAACTACCAATGGTCTCTCAACTGCCTTTCACCAAAAATCCATTGTTTTTGAGAATGTTCTTAGGCTTATACCTCCCCACACTCTGTTGCAAAAGAAATCCGCTCCTTTAAGAAGAGATTGGAGCTTTTTGCTTTGTGGTCTGCTTCTCTATCTGGTTAAAATCTCTGGGGATAGAAACAGGAAGAATGGTGTGCTTCTTTTTGAGTGACACCTCACCCATTTGGGGGGTTGAGTGATTGGTGAAGGATGATGGGGCCAGTAGCCTTAGACCTTATGAATTGTTACAAGGGTAATCAGGGATGTAGTCCACTCAGTAGCACTGTATACCCAAGGTGGAGACTCCATCCCCAAAGTGCAGACTGGCTGGAAGAAAGGACCTCTCCCACCTCTTGGCTACCCTCACCTCTTAACCTCAGCAATAGGTAGGTGGGGACAGGATGAGAGATATTGGCATCTCCCTCTGACTAGGAACTGGGGAGAGAGGGATCCTTGTGTTCTTGGCTGCACCTGTCTACAGCACAGTTTTCATCTCACTGAGCTTGGGAAGAGGGGAGGAGGAAGTGACGTTGGTTCACAGATCAGACTGTCACTGTTTTCACTGAGTTTATTAGATTTTCTGCATTAATGTTTCTTGGTTTGCTGTATACCCTTACAACGCTTTCCAGAGACTTACGGTGATTCTTTTGTTGTTTTTATTTTATTGTTTAAAATAACTTTGACCAGTTTCACTGGGGAGCAGGTTCATAGAGCTCTTTGTGTTCTCAGGCCAAAAACAGATCCCTGGTCCCTACCCCTGAATTTGGCATATAGCATGTGCTTACACTGTATATTGAACAAATGGATGGATGGATAGATGGATAGGTGGATGAATGATAACCAGGAAGTGGGATTGTTAATTGTATGTGTATCTTTGTGTATCTGTAAATGTGTTTCTGGATGAGATTAACATTTGAGTCAGTCAACAGATGCCTAACGTGGCGGGCCTCATACAATCAGTTGGAGTCCTGAGTAGAACACAAAAGTTGACCCTTTGTCAAGTAAGAGGGAATTCTCCCTGTCTATCTGTCTTTGAACTGGGATATTGCTTTTTTTCTGCCTTCTAATTGAAACTGAAACATGGGCTCTTCCTGGGTCTTGAGCCTACCCATCTTCAGACTGGAACTCCATTGTCTATCCTTGTTCTTAGGCTTTCCGACTCAAGCTGTTGATGGCAGCTGGCTTTCCTGGACTTCTAGCTTGCTGATTTCAGATCTTAGGACTAGTCTGCCTCCATAACTGCATGAACCAATTCTTTATAATAAACTTTATCTATCCATCCATCCATCCTTTATCTATGTATCTCTCTGTCTATCCATCTCCCATTAGTCTGTATCTCTGGAGAGCCCTGACTAATTCAGGAAGGAATATGCCAAGAACTAACATTTTTTGACATATTTAGATATGCCAAGATTAACATTCTTGGCACTTATGGAATTTCATGACACAGTCTCTTTGGTTATCATAGTACTAAAAGTAGCATCTTCACTATATGCATTATTTCCTTTGGATCATTAAGTTAAGATATCTAATTATATTTCTCTTAAAAAAAAAAAAAGACCCCTTTCCAAATCAATTACTCCTCGATTACCCAAAAGAAATCAGTGATGATCATATCCATTATTGGTGTTTATTTCAAGTGTTACTTTCAAAGCATGTGTAATTTATATTAGAATATAAATAGTGGAGACAAGTGGGCAACACATACTAAGTTCTGTTTTTCAACCTGACTTCTTGAGAGTTAAGTTGGTTTTGTGTAAAAAATAATCTTCCCCAAAGCTTTTGAGAAATCACAATAAAATAGCAGTTGAGAGAGTGGCATTTTTATATTATGTGCCTCAGTAAATGAAAGTCTCAGCTGAATAATTTCTAATCTGCATTAGCATGCGCCTCCCTCTCTCTTTTGTATTACATTCACACAGATCCTATTATCTGATCCTACAGAGACCTTGTTTAGAGTACACAAAACTTCCCTGGAGGGTTTTCCATTTAAAGCAAAAGAACCAGATCGACAGTGCTGTAGTGCAAATGCCCCAGAAAGATGCAAAGCCTAGGATTGATTTCCATTGTGGGAGATTGTATGGCAGTTTTCTGCTCACCAGCCTCTGTTCAAACTCGGCACTGAGGCTAAGCCAAGAACTGAGAACTGGCTTCTGAGAACATCAGGGAAACAACAGCCTTTGCTCAACCATCTATTTTTTGCCCAGTTTTAACACTGAGGGGCTTAGGAAGGGAACCGACAACACTTTCAATGTGAGGCTTATTCAATGTTTCTGTGTTGCTACAATTAAGCGTTTCAGAAGCGTACGTGCTGCCTTTCAGTTCAAACCCGATCGTCCATTCTGACAGGTCACAGACAAAACCCAGGATAGGGAAAATCTATCTTGATCACAGGATCCAGACACACCAGTCTGGTGTAGATCAGAAAAGAAAACAACCACCCAAATGCTGATTTAAATTTCATTTTCCTCAAATATTGAGTTCATGTTGAAACTGAGCGTACCAAGTGTGAATTTTGCTAAGAATAGCACTCTCAGTGTTACGTGAAATCTGCACAAGTTTCTCCAGGTAATTGTGAAGTCCTAACACATTAAGGCCCGTCTTCACTTCTTTTCCTATACATTCAGACACTAGCTTATGCATTATCCTATCTAACTAAACAAAATGAAGGGGATAGTTGAGGAGATTATCTAGTAAGATAGAAATTTAAGGAAAAATGACTTTCAAAGATCTGGACAATTAAGGGGAGAGTGATGTAAATTATTTTAAGTACCCAATCTCAGTTTAGCTTGAACACCTTCTCATTCTGTTTTCTTTTTGCGCCGTTACCATTAAAATGATCAGTGATCTAGTCTTCATAGATTTCACTCAAGGTACAGTGAGCCCAAGCGATTTTCTCTGAAGCTATGGTTTGAAAGAGAATCTTTGCTTTCTCAAGCATCGTGGTAGAATAATTTCCTCCCATTGCCCAGATTTGGCCCCCATTCACTAACTTTCCTGAGGATAAAACATTAGAGAAAACATAATAATTACATACCCGTTTTCAATTTCTGTCTAGTTTTTCTGCCCTGAAGCCCAAACATCAAATGGTCGTGTGTGAAGTAAAACACTCAAAGCACCCTGTGGTGGGCTAACAGTCCCCAGAAATGTCCACTGTTTCATCTTGGGAACAGGTGAATAAGTAACCTTCCATGGAGAAAGGATCATTGCAGATGTGATTCAGGTAAAGATTTTGAGATGAGATTATCTTGGATTATCCGGCTGGGTCCACCATCACCCCGGGGTCTTTGTAAGAGGTGGTATGGGGACAGGGTGCGGTAGAGTCAGAGAAGGAGATACAATGATGAAAAGTGAGGTAGGAGAGCAGTGGGACTGTGAATCAAGGAATTGTAGCACTCTCTAAAAGCTGGAATAGTCAAGGAAATAGATCCTCCCCTAGAACCTCTAGAAGGAACAGAGCCCTGTGACACCATTTTAGGCTTCTGATCTCCAGATGATTAAATTGTGTTGTGCTGAGGCACCACCGTTTATGATGATTTGTTACAGCAGCAATAAGAAAGGAGCATTACACTCCTTCCCCATTTTGGCCCTACAGAAAGAATCAGCCTAATGAGCCATCACTCCTTGCCATCTTCCCCTTGGTGCTTCAGAGCAGAGCTCTGCAACTGGGCTAGAAGTGGCAGCCAACCTTCCAAAACTGTACTCACAATTTGATGTCACGTGCATTTCTCTGGGAAAGCAATCCATAGATTTCCTCAGATTAGCAAAGCGATCTGCGAGCTCAAGATTTTAAATGTTGCCCTTGATTGGGCAGTTCTGACTTCACATCTTAACCCCCAGCAGGCCGTGGCTGGAGTAAAAGAAAAATGTGAGGAAGAGAACTCTTAACATATCTTTGCTCCTTCGTAAGTGGTCCTTCCTCCACTCCTGGGGATGAGGCTTGGTGGGGTTTTTCTCTGGGCTGGCGCTCTCACGTGTCCTGGAGGGGACGGTCTTGTTTCTCACGCAGGCCAAAGTCTACCCCTCAGAAGGAAACCCTAGCTATCAATGACGTCACTGAGCACGGGGCTGGGTGATTCTGCAGTGCCCCTCACCGCTCTGCCAGGCACGGTGGCAATGGTGGCGATGGGGGTGTGGACAGAAGTGTCCGTGGGAGCAGAGCATCACTCAGTGACTCTGTGTGCCCTTCAGATGACGTCTTGGCTGTTACATAGAGTGTGTGGCGTGTAGCCCTTTCCCATGCCTGTAAGGATGTGGGCAGGGAGCAGCAGAGAAGGTTTCTCCTCTCTAGTCTTCAAGCGATGTATTACTAATACAGTCTCAGACACAAAATGGGAGAAACAAACCATACTGAAATAGAAACACGGTGCGCTCTGAAAAGGCTTCTATTTACCGTCAGTGCTAAGCAAAGCAGAGATGAAGTTTCTACCCTCCATTGTGTAGCAGTTGTGACTCTGGCTATAATGAGCGTAATTCTATTCCATTGTTATTCGACGGTGCCCGCCAGCCAGGACATCCGCTTTACATCTGCTGCACCTTTAAGTAGTGACATGTGGGGAAATTGCTGTCTTGTTTGTGTCAGACAGCCATTTACCCCTAAAATACTCACTGTTATTCCAAATTTAATAAATGCCCACTGGGTATTGGGCGATGTCCAAACACATGGACAGTCCCTGCCCACACACGTGCGTGTGCCAAAGAAAGTTGGCAATCGGTGCCGCGATATGCTTCTCTGACCATTGCGGATGGCATTCTTCTGAAACAAAGGGTGTCAACAACAACTCAGCTGTAGATTTCTTCCAAGAAAGCTGTAAAAGAAACTGAATGCATTTTGTTTGCTTAGCAGCAAAGTATGAAAGAACCCATAACAATGACTTGACGTGCACGCAAAACCATCGCAGTTGCCAAGAACTTTCACACTGACTCTGTGTCTTGACTTTTGCCATTTTTTGAGTACTCAGGGCGGATGTTACCATCGTCCCAAGGATATGGGTCTCCAAGAGGTTGAGGGACTTGTCCAAGGAGAATATGCCGGCAAATGGCAGAGCCAGGACCAAAATTCACCCGGCTCTTCTGATTCCGATTTCAGCAGCTTCCCACCCCTACTCCAGACATCATAATGTCTCCCACCCGGTGAGGAGCTTGCGACTAGAAATGATGAGATCTTGTGTTTTGATCCTGCTTCCTTTCGTGCCATAGGAGAGCCCAGGGAAAATCACTTATATTGTCTTTTTCATTAGTGAAAAGTTTACTTCACACCATCTTTGTGTGTACATCGGTAACTACTGAAGTTTTGGGACACATAAGGCAACCAGATAAATAGTTAAATAGAATTAAAATTCTCTCTGGCTGTGCATATCTTTGAAAATGGCAGCATTTTTAAAAAAATAGAGTTTTGCTGTTAGGCACTAAGTTGATTTAAACATTTAGAATCACCTTTAGTCATATAGTCTGTGTGTGTGTGTGCGCGCATGTGTGTGTAAAATTACTGAGTTCCCTAGAGCTCCACAGAACATGAATAAACATATGGACTGTTCTCTTACACCTACCCCACAAGTCTGAGTATTGAGGATTTATATAGTTAGAGACTATGTGGTGTAAATATGTATAAATTTATATTGTGTTAATTTATGGCATGCAGTACAGAAGGCTGTTTGCAAGTTGCAATGTACTTCTTCCCACGTTTCTGCTGAAATATTCATCTCTGGGTTCCTTCCCCACGTTTTCCTTTGTCTCCCCACAGATGTTCAGGCAGCTTGTTTTCAGGGGAGCGAATATGTCTTGGAAATGTGCTTACTGAATGCAGTTCAGGTGAGGAATACACTCTCTCTATCAGCATTTGGCTGAAGGAGGCTCACACGTCCCCTTCAGTCCTGCTCGCTCCTATTATGAAGGCAATTGCTCTGAGCAGCCACACTCTGGATGAATCTTGCGCCCTGGCCTGATGACCTTAAATGTCCAAGGAGCTCTAAGTAGGCGAGGAGCATTTCATTATATGTAAAAGGAAAAAAGAAAACCCCAAACCACACAAACACCCAAAACCACCGCTACAAGCTGAATTTTTATCACAGGAGCTCCAGGATAGCCTGTCCCTAGTTATTTGTGGTTATATTAAGAGGAAAGAATAGTCATAGATGAATGAAGTTCACAGAGTACTCACAAACCACATCTTATCTGACCTGCTTTTTCACCAGCTCAACCTGTTAAAAAGTATGCATATTGACTTATTTGAGTTAATCAATAGTTTCTTTCCTGGTCCTCCAACGGGGAGGTGTGCTAATGGGTAGGGGATGATTGAGAAGGAGGCAGTGGGCGGGAAGAGGAAGAAAAACAAAGCCCCAAGTGTCAACAGTCCACGAATGATCAAAAACTGGCTGTAAATGGAAAGAGGCTTGAATCACCCATGAGTGCTTTGAGGCAAGGTGACTGCCTGTGCAGATAATATCTGCTTTTCTAAATTTAGGAAAAATTAGTACTTTTAGATTGTTCAACTGCTCTTCCTCTGCCCTTAGAGTGGCACTGCTTATAAATTTGAGGGTAGACCTCTTGAGGGAATAATGGAATTACGTACCTTAGGGATTATACAAGGATTTGTTGATCGATAGAATTGCTCTGCAGAAATGTGTCAAGCACTAAGAATTCACTAGTCCTCAAAATGACCCCTTAATGGCAAACCAACATTTGCATAATCCCTTAACATTCTGAAACTTTCTCTCCTCTTTCTTTCTTTCTTTCTTTCTTCCTTTCTTCTTTCTTCTTTCTTTCCTTCTTTCTTCTTCTTTCTTTCTTTCTTTCATGCATTGTCTCTCCACTCCTCCTGACAATCTGGTAAGGTTCAAACTTTTTAACAGGGAAAAAAAGGAAATCTGAAGAAGCTAAAGCAAACATCCTGAGGCCACACACTTGGAAAAGAGCACAGCTAGAAATCAAACCCTGGTCATTTTTGCCAAGTTAAGGACACTGATTGGTGCACTCTCCCATTCTGATATGGGCGGGGGAAAAAAACCACCTATGTCTAAATGTTTATTTAAATCTAAGTTTTGCCAGCTCATCTGGTGTTTCTGTCACATTTCCTCAATGTTCTGAATTTCTCCAGACTTTATTATTCCACATCAGGCACAGCCAGTGAGAACTTGGGTATACACATCTAGCTTGGAAAGAAGGTTCATATCTGAGAGTAATAGAAAGTAAAAGCAATAAAAAGGTGTTTGGGTGGATTTGGTTTTAGAGTTGTTTAAATGCCAGGGTAGTGTTTGAACTTTAAGTAATGAGAAGCCATAGGAAGATTTTGAAAAATAATGAACACCTGCTAAGACAAATGCACACATTCACAAAGCTCTTCAAGTACAGTCTCTCAGGGAATGCTCCCAACAATCCTTCAAGGGAGGTACAACATTATTATCACACTGTTACATTTCGGAAAGGTGAGGCTTAGAGAAGAGGTGATGTTACTAGATTAGGTATCCAGTCAATGATGAAATGGGGTCTCCAGGCTAAATAGTAAATGGTACTTTTACTAAATGGTACGTTTGATCAAAGAGTGGCTTGTAGAATGTAAAATATATGAAAAGGAGGGAAATATTTAGAAACTGTTGCGGAGACTCATGCAGTAGCCATGTAGGCAAAGGGGGTGGTCTCTAGATCTAAAAGTAGGTTCTACTCATCCATGTGTCTTTCTTTTCATCTGACAGATAGATGAGTAATTGACTTCATTTACCAAACAGTCTGAGCAACGTAAAATCATGCTACTCATCTGAGCTGAAAAATATTCTCTATTTTCCAGAAAGTCTCTGAACACCATGTGTGAGGGAACACGACAGAATAGAAACTGATTATGCAAAATGTGTGAGAGAGAACTGCAGTGCTTGGTGACATGTGGCAGCTTTGCTGGGAAGAGAGAGCCGTGGAACTCAGTGCTGTCTCAAGCTGAATGCTGTGTGTCATAAGCTGAATGGCAGGAAAGGGTTAAAAGATGACTTTGTGGGCTCTTGGCTCATGGCCTCTGAGGCATTCACATGCTGCACATACATGCAGGGATAGGTTTCAAGAGACTACACTCAGTCGACACACTCACATAGAGGTAAAGGGGGAAACGCCATTCCTTTGTTTGTTTGTTTGTTTGTTTAACGCTATGTTCCAAGGTCTTTATTTTGGGTTTCTGGGTTTTGTAGACCTAAAGGTATGAATATTCCATTAAAGCCCCTCCACTCCATGTAAAAATTGCAAAAACTCTTAGGAAGATTGTATTAGCTCGCGTTCTCCAGAGAAATAGAACCAATAAGCTATCTATCTATCTATCTATCTATCTATCATCTATTTCTATCTCGTTATTTATCTACCTATTGATTTATTATAAGGAATTGCCTCATGCAATCATAGAAGCAACGAAGCCCCAAGATCTACCGTCAGCAAGCTAGAGACCCAGGAGAGCCAATGGTGTAAGTTCTAGTCCAAAAGCTGGCAGGCTCAAGACCCAAGAAGAGCCAATGTTTCAGTTTGAGTCTGAAGGCAGGGAAAAAATTGATGTCCAGCTGAAGGCAGTTAGTTTGTCCCTCTTAGTCATTTCGTTCTATTCAGGTCCCCAGCTGACTGAATGACTCTCATCCACATTGGAGATGGCAATTTGCTCTACTCAGTCTACAGATTCAAGTGTTAATTTCATCCAGAAACATCCTCACAGAAACACTTGGACTAATGCTTGACTAAGTAGCCACTCCGTGGCCCAGTCAAGTTGACACAAAAACCAAGCATCACAAGAATGAAAACCAGTAAAATTTTGGACGTATGAGGAGTGGGAACATGCAGATATAAAAGTTTTCACAAACTTGAGAATTTCAGACAGAGCAAAGAATCAAAATGGCGTTCTAAAGATAAGCCTCAGTTTGCCTAGTGGAATTGTCCTGCTCAGGGAGCTATCCAGGGTACTAGGCTGCTTCCACCTCTGGTTCTTCCTGACCTAGACACCAGAGCCTTCTGTTTTGTGACTCACAACAAGCCTGTACTTTGGACTTGGCTGGAGTGCTAATTCCAGCGTCCACCCTCATCTGCATTTTGCTGAATGTCATCGATCTCAGTAAAACTGCTTGCAAGCATCAAAGTTAGTCTGGTTTCGATAACCAACTGTACCCAGTACTGCCTTCACAGTGGTTTTAATAAGTGACAGCCTGTTCCTAAGATAGTTTTTAACAACAGTGGACACACAGGGACACCACCACCATCATCATCAGACTATGCAGGCATGAGGTTCATACTTTTAGATGGATACTTACATAAGCACATTGGAACTTATGTACAATACGTCAGATCTTGCTTTATTGTGATCTAACAAACAAATATGAGTTGTATCCACAGATTACTTTAATTCAGACATGGGTGCATATATATAGAATCTTGTAGCAATCAGTATAGAAAAGAATATGTCATCAGGAAGATTTGAAAAAAATATAGAATGAACTCAGTAGATTGATGTCTAATGTCTGTCCTGGCTATGGGGAAAAGTACAATGAGAAAATGATGGTAGCTTCTAGGACAGGCTGGTGAGTTGAGCTTAGGAATCTTAGTCCCTGCATCTTAATCTTGTTGAATATAAACAGTTGAATGTCAAGAGATACGTCTCAAATTGAAGGGGCTCTCAATAGTCTGGTCTTGGAAAAGTTAAATAAAAAATAATTAAGTATAGTAATGAAATGTAAACCATTGAAAAAATAAGAAATCATGCATCCATGCTGATAATAAATAGATAAGTAAACAATTCAGAAAGAAGAGAGGACTCTTGCTTACAGATGAATGCCAGAGACCAACTAGTACAAGTTCAAAAGTCATTTTGCAAGCATCATGGTAAAAATTGAATGAGTCAAGAAGCATTACTGAATGATACCTTTCATAGAAAATTTGAGAAGCAGGATATTTCTGTGGTCTTAAAGTGATGTGTGCACATGTGCGTATGTTTGTGTGTATGTGGAAAAGGGAGAGAGAGAAAGTAAAAGAGCAAGAGAGATCCAGATATGTACATAGAGAGCCCTTCAACTTCTTGGCAGAAAAATGTTGGGAAAGAGCCATCAGAGAGAATGCTGAAAAACTCCCAAGATCACATAGGACTGAGAATAGACCACATTCCCACCAGTCAGAAGGGAGAAACCTAATAATAAGTGGGCATTGGGTACAGAGCTCAGAGGTTGCCGTACCTAGAAGTGGAGCTAAATTAGCCCTAGACTAACAGCCTCTGTGCCTTTGCCCTAGCAAAGGTTAAAAAAAAGCCTTAAAGGGAATGAACTGATCTGAAGCTACTTACCTACATGTCAATGTCAGAACAAAGTCCCACACTAAGTGAACACAACACAGTGCAGCGCCCAATAATGTTTACAATGTCCAGTATCTAACAAAAATATTAAGACACATCCCAGGTAGCAAGGGAATATGACTTAAGAAAAAATAATAATCAATAGAACCAACCTAGAAATAATAGAGATGATGGGATTAGCAGACAAGGACATCAAGGCAGCTATTATAAATCTTATAAATATGGTCAAGGATATTAAGGAAAACATGCACATGATGAGGTGAGAAAGGAAAGATTAAAAAAAGAACAAAATGGAAATTTTAGAAATGAAAAACACTGTACTTGAAATGAAAATTATAGTGAATAGGATTAACAGCAGATTGGATATTGCAGTGAACTTGGAAACACAGCAATAGAAACTCCTAAAATAAAACAGAATTTTTTTAAAGCCTAGAAAAAGTGAAAAGAGAATCAGTGCCCTGTGAGAAATATCAAGACGTTTGACAAACATAATTGGAATCCCAAAACAGAGGAAAGAAAGAAGGAATAAGAAAATATTTGAAGAAACCTTGCCTAAATATTTTTTAAACTTGATGAAAAGTACAAACGTACAGCTCCAAGAAGCCTACTGAACCCAAGCATGGAGAAAACTATATGAGAGCACATTATAAACAAATTGTTTAAAACCAGGAACAAAGGGATGCCTGGGTGGCTCAGTTGGTTAAGCATCTGACTCTTGATCTCAGCTCAGGTCATGATCTCCCAGTTTGTGAGTTCAAGCCCCACATCCAGCTCTGTGCTGATGGTCCAAAACCTTCTTGGGATTCTATCCCTCCTTCTCTCTACCTCTCCCCCACTTGTGCTCACTCTCTTTCTCAAATAAAAAAAACAAACATAAAATTTTTAAAAAATAAAAAATAAAACCAGTAATAAAAAGGAAACCCTGAAAGCAGTGGGCAGGGGTGGGGGGATGGGTGGGGGAGAAACATTATGTGCAGAAGAACAAAATAAAGATGATAACAGACTTCCTGTCAGAAACAATTCAAGCTAGACAACAGTGGGGCAACATCGTTAAAGTTGACAGGGAGGAAACCTGTCAGCCTAGAATTCTATACTCAGAAAAATATCCTTCAAAAATAAAGGCCAAATAAAGACTTTTCAGACAAATAAAAGCTGAGAGACTTTTTTGCCAACAGAACTGCACCACAAGAATTTTAAATAACATTCTTTAGGTAGAGGGCATTACTTAGATGGAAATTTGGATATATTCAAAAATGAAACAAACAGGACAAGAAAAATATGTGGGTAAAAGACAATGTCTCATTATTTTAAAGTGTCTTTAAGAGATGACCAATTTTTAAAGCAAAATTAATAGAAATCTATTTTTGGGTTGATAACATATATCAAAGTCAAATATTTGACAACAGTATTATAAAAGACAGGAGAGTGGAAATAAAATTTGAAACTCTTACATTATACATGAAGTGATATAATTCTACTTGAAGATAGACTATGGTGAATGAAAGATGTATATTATAAACCTTGGGGGAAAGCACTGAAAATAAAACAAGAGAAGGTAGCAATAGTGGAGATGAAACGGAATCCTGAAAAATAGTTAATCCAAAAGAAGGCAGGAAAGGGGAAAGGTTACCAAGAATATATGGAATAGAAAATGACTAGCAAGGCGATAGATTTAATCCCAATAAAATAAGAAATTATATCAAATTCAAATGGTCTACACATTCCAATTAACAGGCAGAGATTGTCAGACTAGATCACAAAGGAAGACCTGACTGTACACTATGTGTGAAAAACTCATTTTGAATTTAAAAATGCATATAGGTTAAAAGTGAAAGCATGGGACAGATAATGAAAATACCAACTAAAGAAAGCTATACTGATGAGTTATATTAATGTCCAAACAGTAGACTTCGGAACAAGAAATATTATGAAGGGTAAAGAGAAATATTTCATAATGGCAAATGGATCATTTCAAGGAGGAAGACATAAGAATCCTAAATATATATGCACTTCACAACACAGCAAAACACACAAAGTTAAGATTGATAGAGCTGAAAGAGGAAATAGGCAAATCCACAATTATAGTCAGTGTTTGCAACACCTGTCTCTCAATGACTGATAGACACACTAAGCAGAAAATCTGTAAGAGTTTAGAAAACTTGAACAACACTATTAACCAGATTGACCTAATTGACATTTATGGAATATGTGATTCTACATGAGCAGAATCAACATTCCTATAGACGGCATAGGGAACATTCATCAAGATATACCATAGCCTGGGCTATCACACAACTCTTATTAAATCTTAAAAAGATTGGAATGATACAAAATATGTCCTCTGACTACAAAATAGATTTTTGGAATTCACTGAAATAAAATTTAACCTTTATATACTGACATATTTTCTAATATAACCCAAACTACTCATTTAGTTGTCAAAAAAATCAGAAACACAATTCAAACTAACTGAAGCAAAAAGGGAATGAATTGGCTTATGCGGCTGAAAAGAAGTTTGGGGTAGCTCACAAAGTTGAAGAGAAATCTATAGGACAGGAACATATGGATTAACATTTAGGCCTTGATGTCATAGATCTTTGCCCCATTCTTTCTCTCATATACAGAGAGATCTCTGTATAGAATCTGCTATACACTGCACTCTGCTTAGAATCATTCTAAGGACAGTCCCACCATTGTGGTGGGAAAATAGCCCCACATTGGTATTGTCTCATTCAGCAATTCCAATATCTGTGTATCAGGCCCAGCAAGGGACTCCGATTTGCCAAGCTTTGTTCACATGGCTACCCCTGTAGTGGGTAGGCAGGCTCTGAGAGGAAGAGAATGAGGGGGGATATCTTGTTGGGAGGTTAGAAACCAATAACTACCAGTGTCTACCACAGGAGAATTGTCTGAAAAAGAAGCTATGGTTGATCTGAATATTTTTCTCTTTCCCTTCCTCCTTTCCTTCCTTCCCTCCTTCCTTCCTTCCCTCCCTCCTTCCCTCCTTCCCTCCTTCCTTCCTTCCTTCCCTCCTTCCCTCCTTCCTTCCTTCCTTCCCTTTTCTTTCTTTCATCTCAATTTTCAAAGCTTGGATGCTCAGAAACTAAAAAAGTTCTAATAGGTCAACCAAAAAGTTATGAAAGATAGTGATCACGTCTTCTCCAAGCATGGGCCCCTACCAACAACTGGGTGTCAAGAAGTGGACTTTGTCATCCAAGAGAAGGAGATAAAGACAGGAATAGTAACCTATATATGTGCTCTACAAAAGTGGTTAAAGAGCTCAAGGGGAGGGCTTTGTTTATTCTAGATGGTTGATACACCCGATTAAGAGGTCACGCCTGCCTCTAAACCCACTTGTCTGTAAAAAATGAACGATCTCTAGGAGACCTACTTCTCTTCCTGACTCCGTGTTTTTGGATTTGCAGATAGAGAGACCTCCTCTCTATCTTCCTGCTTAAACCACCCCTCCAACCTGTTTCTGAAAGAACCATTTGGTAAGGAAGCTTTCTCTCCTTCCTCTATAAAATGCCAGCAAAAGTAGGGTCCATTCTTTCATACCTTTGCTGAGCTCATTCTAAAACGGTATTCAAGGAGCTATTGACTAGATGTATTAGTTTCCTATTGGTGCTACAAAAACTACAGTTACCACAGTTTTAGTTGCTTAAAACAACACAAATTTAATCTCTTACATTTCTCAAGGTCAGAGGTTTGAAATTGGCCTTTAAATTTTGTTTTTAAATTTTTATTTATTTGTTTTGAGAGAGAGAGAGAGAGAGAGAGAGAGCCAGAGAGGGGCAGAGAGAGAGGGAGAGAGAATCCTAAGCAGCCTCCACTCAGTCAGTGCAGAGCCTGATGTGGGCCTTGATCCCACAAACCATGAGATCATGACCTGAGCCAAAATCAAGAGTTGGCTGCTTAACCAACAGAGCCCCTCAGGTGCCCCTGAAATGGGTCTTAAGTCCTATCTCTTTCTTATTCTTTGCCTCCTGCCTCCCTCTTATAAAGACTTTTGTAATTATATCAGGACCACTCAGATAATCCAGAATAACCCGACAGCATCACAATCCTTAACTTAATCGCATCTTCAAAATGCCTTTTGCTGCATAAAGTAGCATTCACAGGTGTGAGGATTAAGATGCATACATCTTTGGGGGCCATTTTCTGTCTAAACACACCAGCATGAAGAGCATTCTAGGCTTTTCAGTCTTTTCTGGGAATCCGTAATTTCACTTTATCTGGTTTTCCACATCATCCAGAGAAAGCTCACAGGACTCGGTATTTGGCTTGCAACTGGCACTGTGCTTGTCTTTGCCTCTATCTTTCTATGCCTTCCCTGAAATGTTCTGAAGGTTTGGGCATAGAATGGGTCCTATTTCTGTGGTGTAGTGGTAAGTTCCACGGATGGGCTTTACCTTATGGTTATACTCCATTCTTGTCACCATGGAGGTAAAGTTCTGCAACCAAGTAGGAAAGAATATTAGGGACTAATTGACAGCAAGGAGTTAGGCTCATCCAAGCTAGCTCGAACTCAGGATATCTTTTGGAAAGACACTTTTGGAAACTGTTAACCTAAGAGAACCAAGGACTATGTTCAGGTTCAATGTTACTGTCTCTCTGTCTCTCAGTTTCTCTGTGCCCTGACCCCAGATTGACTTTCTGAGCAGCTGTAACACAGGCTGAGACACAAATGGCTAATACCAGCTTTTTCTCACCTGGGAGTTCAACACAGACCAACTGAGTATCTTTGAATCCCATCTCTTGGTTTCTGGGAGACAGTACCTGACTGCCTCAGCCTGGGTTGGTGTCTAACTCTGTTCTACTCAACTGTGACCAAGAGTGAAAGGAATAAGGCTTGGGGATCCATTGCACTCAGCTGGGTCTATATGGGGAGACCGTTAAAAGGAAGGGGTGGATAGTTCCCTAAGAAGGAAGTGTGGGCGCAGGGAGGAAAGGACTGGTATTCCCCAGGAGATGTCTTCCATATCTTGGGAGGAGGACATCTGGACTTCCCACTCAAATGAGAGAGAACAACACCAACACCAGGTCTTGTGGTGTAGAATAAAAGGACAAGGTGCTGAAGATATATCTCCACATTCCTCGTTTCAGATTCAACTCCTGCCTCTTCTGATGCTAATTCTACTGGGGATTATACCCCTTGTGCCCATGCTTCCTGTGGTAGAGTCACCTTCTGCTCACAGAGAAATCTGTGGTTTTTTTCCAGGCTACATCATGACTGGGAAGTAGCTGCTCACCTGGTAACTGCCCAAGTTTTCCAGCTTCTTTGGATGTAGGTGCAGCCACATGGCCGGGCTCTCCATAATGAAATGTGAATGGATGAGGTCAATTAGAACTTCTCATGGGACACTCCAGGCTCTTCCCCAGTTGGCTGTTGGTTTCCAAGGATTCAGGCCCTACTTTACGGAAGGACTATGATATGGAAGGAGCCTGGGATCCTTCATCACCACTGGAGGAAATCTGCCCACCCACTGGGAAACCTTCACTGGATTGTTAAATGACTATAAATTAACTCCTATTGTGCTAAGCCACTGATGTTTTATAATTCACTTATGACTACTAATACTTCAAAATTCTTCTAATTCAACAAGGAACAGCTTCAGAGAATTGTTAGAATTCCCTGTGTCTCCACCTAAGAAGGAACATCCATTTCTGCTGAACTCTATAAGCCAATGGAGTGGCAAATGATTGCGTATACTTTGTTCAGCAGGGTTAATTACTGTGATCCTTTGTTCCTAGGGAAACACACAAAAATCAGGAAAGAAGTTGCCTCCATGCTTCCCTCCAAAACAAAGGAATAAATTATATATATAATATACTATATAACATATAATATATATAATATACTATATAACATATTATATATAATATAATATAATAATTACATACTATATATATTATATACAATATATGTTATATCCTATATATATATTATATACAATATGTATGTTTTTTGCAGGAGTAGCACTGCATTGCAAAGAGTAATGAAGACCATTTTGAAAACTTGCTTGTGAGTTTAAAATTCTTAGGTTTACCACTGAGTCACCCATTTGCTAAATAATAAATCATCAGAGTGAGAAAAAAAACCCTCTGATTTCTCTGTGGTTACAGAAACTGTTAATTATTCTGTGTAGACAAGCCAGTTTGAAGAATTGAGGGGATGTATTGTGATTCATGTGTTTGTAAGTAAGGGTTGGAAAACTGCCAACTTTGGGGCGCCTGGGTGGCTCATTTAAGTGTCCAACTCTGGATTTCAGCTCAGATGAAGCCTGCTTGGGATTCTCTCTTCCTCCCTCTCTGCCCCTACTCTGCTCTCTCTCTCTCAAAATAAATAAACTTAAAAAAAGAAAGAAAGCTGCCGACTTTTATTTACTTTTATTTATGTTAGTAAAAGGCAGTCTGCAGGCCATAGGAAGGGAAGGAACAGCTTACTAGGGAATTGGGGGGCAATTTCACAGGCTGATAATCAATTTCAAAGGACTGCAACATACAATGGATAAGAAGAAGACTGGAAAGAGGTGAGGGGCAGGAGTCTTTACAGAAGGAGAGAGGACTCCTCTGTGCCATGGGAGAAACATTGATTCGTTTCAGTGATTCTCAATTTATAAATGAGTCACACTTCAAGTTCATTGCCATTTATTCCTCTAATAAATGCTTATATTGCCTCGTATACTAGCATGGTTACAGCTTTGGAGGTAAAATGATAAATAAGATAAAGGTCTTGCCATGAGAGTAGGTATACTACTCCTGATATATAAACAAATAATTGCGATACAAGAGAGATCTCATAACAAAAGTATGAAAGTCAGTTGTTTGGAACAAAGAACATGCGTTCCTTAATAAATAAAGTTATTAAAAATGGCTGGAATATAAAACCGATGGGCCAAAGCCTGTCTGATCCATAATGTATCTAAACCACGGTGAAAAGGGATTATTTCAGCTACATCTTACTTTTATCTTACTCTCTCGTCTTCACAAAAGATTAAGGCAAAGTAGGCAGTCCTAAGCATGAGTAATCTGTTATCATTCTATATTTAAATAAAATAAAATCTGTACATATCACTTGCTTCTCCAGCGCTTCCGTATCGGAGGACTCCATTGTAATAAACGAGCTGTACAAATTATTTTCCAGGTGGCGCCCAGCCTTCGCTTGAGTGAGGGAAACTGGCCTTTGTTGAGCAAACCTAGATCCTCGAGTGGGAGTGACTGGAGGCTGGCAGTTTTGGAAGTGGGTGTCAGGGTACCTCTGAGCTCAGAGTATGTGAACTCCAGCGTCATCCCAGCTGGTATAGTAAACAAGAAGATGGTTATGGGAAACTGCTTCAGTCAGCCTTCTGGCGGGAGACAGATGGCACGGTCCACTGGGATTTTGAGAAACGTTATAGAAGAAACTATTTACAGAGGTGTGAGCAGGGCTATAGGAACCAACAAGCAATGTTGAGGCACTCAGAGGCTGACAGTACTGGGAAGCTATTACATATCTGGGTCTGCAAGGGAGTATTAGTCAGGGTTCTTCAGAGGAAAAGAACCAGTAAGATATGTATGTACATGTGGATGGATGGATGGATGGATGGATGCACTTAGACATGTACTATAAGGAATATTGGTTCATGCAGTTTTGGAGGCCAAGAAGTCCTAAGATCTGCAGTTGGCGACCTGGATACCCAGAAGAACCAATGGGTCTTCATCTGAGTCAGTCTGAGACTGAAGGCCTGAGAAGCCAGAGAGCTGATGGTGTCGTTCCAGTCCTAGCCTGTGTCCAAAAGCAGGAGAAGACTGAAGTCTTGGCTCGAAGGCAGTCAGGTAGAGAGAAAGAATTCTTTTTTATTCATTCTTTTAGTTTACTCAGGCCCTTCAACTGATTGGATGAGACCCACCCACAGTGGGGTGAACAATCTCCTTTACACAGTCTACTGTGTCAAATGTCTATCTCATCTATGAACATCCTCATGGTCGCACTCAGAAATAATGTTAATCAAATGTTTGGGCACCCCATGGGCCAGTCAAGTTGGTATACGCAATTACCCATCACAGGGGCAAAGGACGAATAGTGTTACTGTTGTGAGCTGGCGTAGCAGGCCTCAAGAAAAGATCTGGAATCGAGAGAGATATCCAGCTTCTATCAGAACAACTCCCAGGCAGGGAAGAAGAGAGGTGAATGAACACCCTGATCTTTCTCTCTGTACCCCTCATCCCCTGCCAGTGCCTCCCAATGGCCCAACCCAACCGAAAGCCCATGGACCATGGAATCTGAGTCAGTGCTCTGGAGAGAGGTCAGTCTCCTGGGGCTCAGAGCAGGCAGACAAAAGAGAATAGTTTGGGGGGAGGGGCAAATGGAGACGGCTGGACTCAGCAATGTCACAGATTTTTTTTTTTGGAAGTACAGGTTTCCCCTGCTGTCTGAAAGTAGAGTTTCCGTGAAAACTTTCGAAAGCTAAAATGGCATAAAATGAAGACGCAATTGCCATTAATTTATATGTAAAAAATCTCAAGCATTTCCAGGCCCCCCAAATAATATCTCTTATCCTTTCCTGATATCTTAGGACGCATCTTTCTAATAGATGTGCAGAATAGATGGAGATAAAGGTAGGTGTTCACAGACACAGTTGAAAGCTACGGAGGTTTGATGCTGAGATGCTGAGGGTAGGAGGAGAAGTTGCTTAGTGGGCCCATTCTTGTTGCTCCCAGGGCACACTGCATCCATAATGGCTCCCTGCAAAAGATGCCAAATGCTATTTTCACTTTTTGCCTTTTTTCATATAAGCGAGACATTCTTCAGATTTCTTTTGGTTAGTGGAAGCAGATACCAGCGTAGGTCTGTTGTAAGAGCAAAGCGGTGGAATGCAAACTTTGGAAGAGTGGGAGATACCTGTGTCTAGTAAGGAAAATCCTGGAAAAAAAAGACGGTTGCTCATGGCCGGGGATGGCTCAGTGTTAGTCTCAACGTTCAACAATGTTAAGTATTTAACACAAGGGGGACTTATTTTGTACCCCATATATACTATTTGGGGCATACCAATTGCATACAGATGCATTTATTAGTTATAAATATGTAATTCTGAAAATATTTGTGTATACCTATCTCCTTTCTTCTTTGAGGCTTTAAGCTATTGCAGGGAAAACATTGCCTTAGAATTTTGTTTCCCCAACGGTGCCTTGAACATGGTAGGTGTTCCATCACTATTTGCTCAAGTACTGTTCAACTTTTTTTCTTTGAATCAAATAGAAACTATTGAAATGAAATATAAAAAAAAAAACAAGAAAGGTCTGCTAAGTGTCATATAGACTCAGCCAAGGAGATTTTTGGCACAGCAGGCAGTGAGGAGAGAACTAAATCGCTTAGTCTAAGACTTCTTAGAGCGCATTCATTCAACAAATATTTACGGAGCACCCATGCTGTGCCAAACACTGTGTCAGTCTCTTGAGATGAAAAGATAACATTTTCAAGGAAGAGACCTATTAAGCACATGAACCACTTGGTTTTTTATGGCATGCAACCAGCCAATTGACACTCTTAAAAAGAATGCCACGGGCCCAAAGTGGTATAGGCCGAGTCACCAAACCAAGGCTTAATGCAGAAAACTGATGGCACTTTCAACATCGCCAAGAACTGTGTAGCCTTTACTGATCAGTCAGGAATTTTCTGGTCAATGCCAATAATGTAACCGGCCACCTGGGCCTTCCCCATCCCCCAAAGGACGATGAGGTAATCCACCTACTAAGACCCTTCTGTCCCCAAATGAAGGCAGCCTCACCTGAAATAATCCCTTTTTCTGTTTATGACTTCCTTGACCTGCCTTTAAAAAACCTTTCGCTTTCTATAGCCCTTTGGAGCTCACCCCTACTCACTAGATGCGATACTTCCTGATTCATGAGTCGTTTAATAAAGCCAATTAGATCCTCAAATGGAATTTTTTTTTAACACCACACAGCAGATTGGATCAGCCTTACAGATGTCTGAATCTGTTATACCAATGAAATGGGTTGTTACGATCTGTTTATTTCAGGCATGCAGGAACACCCTTCGTTTTGCTGTCTACAGCCCTATTGCAGGTTTATTCCTGGACAGAACTTGGGTTTGCTGTAATACAGACGTAGTGCTATGGGTCATGGCCACACGAGTTGTATAAAGTTACGTTAGATGCTGAATCACTTACTCACAGCTAGTCCCAAGACCTGGGCCCAGTAATGAAGGGTCCTTGCACATGAAGAGTCCAAGTAAGAATAACTGTACACAGAACAGTTAAGCTTTCTTTAGCAATGTCGAATGCCGGCACATCCCTTGGGGAAGCATCTTTTATATTTGCAGACGAAACAATGTCCCCATCCACCAACTTCAGTTGGCTTTCCCTTCTGGGCCTCACGGCCTGAAAAACTGTTATTTAGGAGCCAAGAATATTCAATGGGGAAAGGATAGTCTCTTCAATAAATGGTGTTGGGAAAACAGGACAACCACAGGCAAAAGAACGAAATTGGACCCTTATCTTACACCATCCATGAAAATTAACTTGAAATGGATTAAAAGCTCTGATATTGTGACTTATAATAAGAAATACATTTTTGACCTTTGTCCTGTCTCTAGCCTACAGCTCCAAAAACCCTTGAAATTTCCTGAGGAGAGACATACAGGTGTCCACTGTGATGTAAATGCTGGCCTTTGGAAAGCCCCTTAGCTAGCCTAAAAATGAAGGCTGGTTGTCAAGGGGCCCAACCACGTGGTTAGAGAGCTGGAATTTTCAGTCCCACCCCTAGATCTGGGGAGGGGAGACAGGCTATAGATTGAGTTGTCTTGAATAGTCAATTTAATCAATTCTATGTGACAGATGCTCCATGAAAACCTAAAGAGAGAGGGTTCAGAGAGCTTCCAGGTTGGTGGACAGGTGGAGGAGCTCAGAGAACGGCACACCTGGAGAAGGTATGGAGCTGTGAGCCATGCCTTGCCCTGAGCATCTCTTCCCGGGCTGTTCCTGAGTTATGTATTTTCAGAATAAACCAGTAAGCTAGTAAGTAAAATATCTCTCCAAGTTTTGGGAGCTACTCTAGCAAATTACTTTAACCCAAGGAAGGGGTTGCTGGAATCTTTGATCTACAGACAGTTGGTCAGAAGCTGAGGGGACAACCTGGATCTGGGATTGGTCCCTGAAGGGTGTAGTAGGAGAGGGACCATGTTAGAGGGCTGACCTCTCAACCTGTGAATTACCTCCAAGTAGACAGTGTCAGAATTAAATTGAGTTGAATTGTAGGATACCCAGCTGGTGTCAGAAAATTGCTTGGTGGTGTGGAACACACACACACACACACACACACACCTGGAAAGACTTAAATATAAGATATATATATATATATATATATATATATATACACACACACATATATATACATATATATATGTATACATATACATATATATATACATACATACATATACATATATATATGTATACATATACTTAGAACTTCTAGAAGAAAACAGGGACAAAGCTCCCTGACCTTGGTCATGGCAATGATTTTTTAGATATGACAGCAAAGGCACACACACGCGCACACACACACGCGCACACACACACACACACAGGAAAAATTACATCAAAACTACATCTTTTGCTTGTGTACAGCAAAAGACAGAATCAATAAAATGAAAAGGCAATCTATGGAAAGGGAGAAAATGGCTGCGAATCATATCTCTGATAAGGGGTTAATATCTAAAATATAAGAAGAACTTGTACGACTTAATAACAAAAAAATCCAAATAATCTAATTTAAAAGTGGGCAAACGTCTTGAAGAGACATTTTTCCAAAGAAGGGTGCCTGGGTGCTCAATTGGTTAAGTGTCTGACTTCTGCTCAGGTCATGATCTTGTGGTCTGTGGGCTCGAGCCCCGTGTTGGGCTCTGTGCCGACAGCTCAGAGCCTGGAGCCTGTTTTGGATTCTGTGTCTCCCTCTCTCTCTCTCTGCTTCTCCCCATCCCCCTCAAGAATAAATAAACATTAAAAAAATTTTTTAAAAGATGTTTTTCCAAAGAAAACATACAAACGTTCCACATGTATATGAAAAGGTGCCCAACATTACTACTTACCAGGGAAATGTAAATCAAAACCACAGTGAAATATCACCTCACACTTGTTAGAATAGCTATTACCCAGAAGACAAGAGAAGAAAGTGTTAGCAAGGATGTGGAGCAAAGGGAACCTTTCTGCACTGTTGATAGGAATGTAAACTGGTGCAGTCACAGTCAAAAACATTATGGAGGTTCTTTAGAAAGTTAAAAATAGAACTACCATATGATCCAGCAATCCTACTTCTGGGTATCTATCCAAAGGAAATGAAAACAGGATACTGAAGAGATATCCACATTCCCATGTTCATTGCAGCATTATTCGCAATAACCAAATATGGAAACAACCTAAGTATCCATCAGCGGATGATTGGATAAAGAAGATTATATATATATATATATATATATATATATATATATATATATAGGCACTATGTTAAGTGAAATAAGTCAGAGAAAGACAAATACTGTATAACTTATACATGAATTAAACAGCTCAACTCATAGAACCAGAGAGTAAAATGGAGCCGCGGAGGGTGGGAGGGAATGGGGAGATGTTGGCCAATGGGTACAAACTTCCAGTTATAAGATGAATAAGTTCTGGGGATCTAATGTTCAGCATGGTGATTATAGTTAATAATACTGCATTATAGGCAGTATTGATAGTTGTTTAGAGGGTAGATCTTAGATGTGCTCAACACAAAAAAGAAATGGCAATTATGTGACAGGATGGGGGTGTTAGCTACTTTATGCTGGTAATCCTTTTGCAATATGTAAGTGTATTAAATCAACACACCATACACCTTAAACCTACACAATGTTATATGTCAAGTATGTGCTAATAAGGCTGGGAATACGGTGAAGAAAAGCTACTGTTTATTTGAGTGGGTTCTCTCAGAGCAATACAACACTGTCTTCCAACTTCCTTTTCTAGAACCCTGTCTTGCTCCCATAGTGCTTGGAAAGTGGATTGGAGTCCCCTGCTGTTGGTGTCAAATAGCAATTCTTTTAAGTTGCTCTATTATAAATGCTGCTCAGACATTTTGAGTCAAAACTGTGAAGTATCCCTTCTTGCCTTCCCATTATCCATTCTATTACTAGATTTAAGACTTGTGAATAATCCCATATGTGACCTTGGTTAGAGGATTCTTTTTTTAACCAGGACAAAAACCAATTGAGTGATCTCTTCATGTAGGGTGTGCAAGTAGTTGAATATCCTACATACTTTTAAAGAGCTTTACTATTTGATCTTAAAATATTCCATAACAGGATGGAATATATTTTCTTCAGAATTTAACTTTATGTTCATTATATCTATTATGGGCTACGAGACATATATTAGAATTACTGAACTAATGTCAAAGTTTTATCTTGAGTAGCGTCTATCTGAATGGAAAATTTGTCCACTTCCTTAATGTGATTACTAGTAACATATTTTAATTAACTTGCTGATATGCTCATTAGTTGCACTTCTGGTTTAAAAATGAGAACACCGATGACATTTCTTCCTTCTCTACTTCAGATTTGTTGAATCCAATCAATGTAGCTTTTATTATATATATATTATATTTATATATATATTATTATATATTATATATAAATATATATATTATATATAATATGATATATATATATATCATGAGATTTTTGAGATATTTTTATTCTTATTTTTCCCCACAACCAGCCCCCAATACAGTAACTTACATATAAGAAACACTCCCACAAATGTTAGCGGAACTGATTTCTTTGAAAGTGTAGCATTCAGTAACAGAAGTTAAATATTCAATATAAGGCTTGAAAGGTAAATTTGAGGACATTTCTCAGGAAGTATAATAAGGAGACATTGATACGGAAAATAGAAAAGTAAATTAGCGGATCTAAATAGATTAATAAAAGTTCTAGTAATCAAGAAAAATAAATGAAAGGGGGATATTATGAACCAAATTATTCAAGAAAATTTTCAAGACCTGAAAAACATGTGTTTATAGCTTTAAGGGGCCCAATTGACAGCTAAAACAAGTGAAGAAAAAGTTCACATCGACTCATGTAATAGTGAAATTTTAGAACCTGGAATTGGAGGTAAGCATAAAGACTGCTATGGGAAAGAGAGGGAAAGACCAAGGATTAGTAATCATATGGAGCTGGGCTTTTGAACAGCAAAATAACAAAAAAACAACAACAGCAGCTATAACAACAAAATGGTGCTTTGAAAATTCTGAGGAAAAATTGGTCCAACCTAGAATTCCACACAACAAAGCTATTATTAATCAAGTATCAGAAGAAAAAAAAAAATGCTTTCTGACCACAAGATCTCAACAGTCTACTTTCCACATATCCTTTCTCATGAAGCGACGGAAGGATATGTTCCACCCAAGCAAGAGAGTAAACCAATAAAGAGGAAGACACTAGTAGATCTAGGCAACAGGAGATGAAAACAGGATCAAAGGGACTTCCTAGTGTGGTGATGAAAAGAAGATCCAGGATGAAAGCTACATTTGAGGCCTAGGGGCCCAGACTTCACATTGATATCAGGAAGTTAGAAAGTTCCAGGAGAGATACTGATGAGGAAAAAATAAAACCATTACAATTCCTTATGTTTTGCTCATGCTAAGATCACTTGTTTTACACCTATAGAGGAACACTAAGGGCAAAAAAGTCATGGTATATAGAAAAGTACAGGAAAATACTAAGACAATGATACATTTTAGAAAACTAAAACTTTGTGTAAGAAAGTAAATAAATCACATTTTGAATCTCAATTTGAATCATTTAAATATAAACATAATCGTGATAACCGGGAACATGAAGAAAAGGAAAGTATGTATGTGTACGTGTATAAGAGAGAAAGTGTAAGAGAGCTAAATTTTCATCTCCAGAAAAGAAAGACAACAATCAGTAGTTAAATGTAAAAAATATAAAATAATAGTATACACCTATTGTTTAAAAATATTTTGGGGCTGCCTGGGTGGCTCAGTCAGATGAGCATCCGACTCTTGATTTCTACTCACTCATGATCTCATAGTCCCACGTTGGGCTCCAGGCTGAGCATGGAACCTGCTTGGGATTCTTTCTCCCCCTCTCTTTCTGCCCCTTCCTGGTTCATGTGTGCATGCTATCTCTTTCTCCCTCTTTCAAAAAAAATACATAATAAAAATATTGTGGTAAACATAAAAAGAAACAGAAGAGTTGAAAGTAGTTATCTCCACAAGACAGCAGAACTCACAAGTGGGGGCTAGTGGAGCTGAGTAGAAAATAAAAATTAAATTAAAAGTTATGTCATGATTTCCTCCAAATTCATGAAACTATGTTCATATTATATATGTACATATATAACTGTATAGTTATAACTATAAACTCTATATAATATGCATAACTATATAACTATATAGTTTGAAAGAACTGCTAAATTACCCTTAATAACAGAAATATTTGAAACTAATATCCAAACATAGGATTGCACGCACACACACATATATACTCACCTAGGTATGTACTGTTTAATATTAGAGACACTGGTCACATGTGCTCTCGAGCCCTGGAAATGTACTAGTCCAAACTGAGATGTGCTATACCCTGGATTTTGAAGACCTTGTAGAAAACAAAACAAAACAAAACAAAACAAAACAAACAAGAAAAACGACGTAAAGTATCTCAATATTATTTTTTCATTGAAAGAATTTTGATAAGAAATTTATCATTGGATCTACGCTCTAACAAATTCTTAAGTGTACAATGCCATTTTGTTCCCTACAGGCACCACGTTGTGCAGCAGATCTCCAGAAATCGTTCATTTTGCATAATTGAGACTTTATACCTGTTGAACAAAATCCCAGCTCCTCTCCACCCAACTGCTGACAAACGACATTCTCCTCTCTGCTTCTGTCAGTCTTGAGGATCTTAGATGCCTCGTATGAATGGAATCATGCAGTATGTGTCTTATCACGGGCCTATTTCATTTAGTGTAATGTCCTTCAGTTTTATTCATTTTGTCACGTATGACAGGGTTTCCTTCTTTTTAAAGGCTAAATAATATTCCATTGTATATATATACACCACATTTTCTTTTTCCATTTCTCTATTGATGGACATTTGGGTTGTTTCTTTTCCTGGCTATTGTGAATAATGTTGCAATGAACATCAGAGTACAGGTAGTTCTGATTTCAATGCTTTTGGTAAAAATCCAGAAGTGAGATTTTTGTTCCATTTTTTATTTTTTGAAAAAAAACCTTTATACTAGTTTCTATAGTGACTGCACCATTTTACATTTCCACTAGCAATGTACAAGGGTGAAAGAATTTTTTTTAAAGTACAAATAAGTGGAAAGACATTCTATGTTCATTCCAAGTGCCATCCCTATCAGAATCCCTAGGGCAGGGGCACCTGAGTGGTTAAGTGTCAGACTTCGGCTCAGGTCATGATCTCATAGCTCGTGAGTTTGAGCCCTGCATCAGGCTCTGTGCTGACAGCTCTGAGACTGGAGCCTGCTTCAGATTCTGTGTCTCCTTCTCTGTCTCTGCCCCTTCCAGGCTCCTGCACATGCTCTCTCCCCCCCCCCCCCCCCCCCCAGTCAAAAATAAAAACATTAAAAAAATCTCTATGCCATTTTTTACAGAAATAGAAAGAATAGTCCTGAAATTCATATGGAACCACCAAAGACCTCAAATAGTCAGGGCAATCCTAAGAAAGAAGAACAAAGCTGGAGGCATCACACACCTTTATTTCAAAATATATTACAAAGCTACAGTAATTAAACCAACATGGTACTGGCATTAAGACAGACATACAGACCAATGGAAGAGAATGGGGAGTCTAGAAGTAAATTCATGCACAACAAGGGTGCCAAGAACACACAAGGGGGAGGAGATAATCTCTAACAAATGGTGTTGGGAAAACTGGATATCCACATGCAAAAGAATGAAATTGGACCCTTACCTTATGCTACACACAAAAAGTAATTCAAAATGGATTAAAGACTTAAACATAAGACTGCAAACTGTAAAGTTCTTAGAAGAAAACATAGAGGGAAATCTTTGACATTAGTCTTAACAATGATTTTTTAGATAGGACACCAAAACCACAGGCAACACAAGCAAAAAATGGACAAGTGGGACCACAGCAAACTAAAAAGTATCTGCGTAACAAAGCAAAGTTCATCAACAAAAGGAAAAGACAACCTTTGGAATGGTTCTCCCATGTCACAAACCCTATATCTGATAAGGGGCTAATGTCACTACTGTACTTTTATATTGATTTGATGGTAATATTTGCGGTATATTGGGTTTAGTAAAATAAATAATTACATCTGTTTTACCTGCTACTTTTTCTTTTTGTTAAATGTGGCTACCAGAAAATTTAAAATCACACACGTGGTGCTCTTCCCGCCATCTTGGAGGCTGTGGAGGCCTAGAAACAAGACTCCTAAAACCACAAATACGCGTGGAAGGCTGCGGTCCAACGCCATTTTTGCTGGCTATGAGCAAGGGTCTCCAGAACCAGAAGGAGCCCCCAGCTCTTGTTAAAATTAAAGGTGTTCATGCTCCAGATGCAACCCAATTCCAGTAGGCAAGAGACGTGCTCACGTGTACAAAGAACAATGCAGTGGCTCCTAGTGGCAAACTGAACAAAATCAGAGTAGCCTGGGGAGAGTATCTCGTGCACATGGAAAACAGCGACATGGATCCTGTCAAATTCCAAAGCCACCTTCCTGCTAAAGCCATTGGCCACAGGGGCGCCTGGGTGGCTTAGTCGGTTAAGCGTTCGACTTCGGCTCAGCTCGTGATCTGACGGTCTGTGGGTTCGAGCCCCGCGTGGGGCTCTGTGCTGACAGCTCGGATCCTGGAACCTGCTTCAGATTCTGTGTCTCCCTTTCTCTCTGCCCCTCCCCCGGTCATGCTCTCTCTCTGTCTCAAAAATAAATAAACATTAAAAAAAATTTTTTTAAATAAATAAAGCCATTGGCCACAGAATCCGTGTGATGTTGTATCCCTCAAAGACTTAACCTTACTAAAAAATAAATAGAGGTGTAGATTTTAAACAGATTAATTAATCAATTAATTAACAAACATAAACTACATATGTGGCTTGCTTTATATATTTTTTGATTCCTTATGCCTTCAGTGTAGCAACCATATTTTATCCATTTATTTACATTTAGAATGATGCCTGGCCTATTTGGGGTGATTAAAAAAATGTTTATTTAAGGAAGTCATGAACACCACAATGATCTTCAGGATTGTGATCGGTCCGGACGCTCACTGCACGTAACAGAAAAATCTCTAAATAACAGTGGTTCGAATAATTTGGAGGTTTAGTTTTCACAAAGGAGAAGTTCAGAGCCAGGCCATCGAGAACGATGCCATGACTCCACAAACCCACAAGGGACAGAGGCTCGTCCAGCTTTCTGCAACTTGTTTTCAAATACGCTCATCAGACATAGAATTGCAAATGATGCCAAAAGAAACTACAAGTAAATCTGTGTTTACCTCCATTATTATCCATCTTAGTGCAAGAGCTTCTATGGGGCGTAGATCACGGAGAGCATCCAGATCCATTGCTTCTGAAATATTTGCACTCAAAAGGGAAGCGTTTTAACTTAGGTACCTAGAGGAATGTGCGGTTAGCATGTCTTCAAGCCTCTCCTTCAAATATCAGATGTTTCAAGCAAGCTATTGCCAAGGGCTGGATCAGAGGCGGGACTGAATCTCCCAGGAGTGCCTGTAGAGCTATGTTCTGTGCTGTTGATTAAAGAGAGAGCCATATGCTTTAGGTAACAGGTGTGCAGGTGGGAAAGCCGACGTTCTGTTGTGCAAATTTAGTATCCTGACTGGTACGCTAGCCCAGATGGGGGGGCTACCATATTTGTGTTCAGTTGATAACAGGGTGTCTGTACAAAGCCAGTTTTTACTCAGAAAAAAAGAGGCTTGAGTCAAGTCAAGCAGTTGAACAAGAATTTGGTTGTGGATCTAAGAGTGGATGAGCGTTTCAGACTGATAAAAAGCAGGCGGAACAATCTAGCAGTTTCAACCATCAAATAACCTAACTGGGTAGAAAAATGGTAGACCCTGAAGAGTTAGCCATGAAACATATTCCAATATATGTTCTGAATAAGTCAACTTGAGGGTAAGAGTTTTGTCTATTTGAACTCTGGAGACAGTCTAGTATCTTCTGTGATTATAGTTTTTGTTTATTTAATGTTCAGGTAGCCTGGTAGCAAATTTCACTCATACTATAACTTGGGTGTATGGTGTAAATTCAACTCTTTCTGCTTTTTCCTCCCAAGACTTCACCTGTGCTTTTACTCTACCATAGAGTTTTTGCCCTGGTCAGAAAGGATGGAAATGGTATCCTCTCTCCCCTTAGAAGAACTGTATGAAATAGGTTCTTCAAACTTGGCTAGTGCCACACTAAAGGACAAAATAAAGAATTTGAAGCATCTCTTGTCAAGAAAATTGCTTGCATGGGGTGCCGGCGTGGCTCAGTTAGTTAAGCGTCCGACTTCGGCTCAGGTCATGATCTCAAGGTTCGTGAGTTCGAGTCCCGTGTTGAGCTCTGTGCTGACAGCTCAGAAACTGGAACCTGCTTCCGATTCCTTGTCTCCCTTCCTCTGTTCCTGCCCCGCTCATGCTCTCTCTCTCTCTCAAAAATAAAGATAAGAAACTGCTTTTAAATAAAAAAAAAAAATAAGAGCTTGGATTGCTTGGCTAATGCTGCATAATCCTTTGGATGTCAGAAACTAAACGTTACTGCAGTATTTCTCTTTGAATCCTATTTGTGATATATTCTCTTATTTCTTTAGGTAGATGGATTTCCAGGGAAGTCAGATGAAGGTCGTTTATTTATTAAGGCAAATGAGGAAATTGCACTGAACTTTTAAAAAACATGACCACCCTTTCAGCTAATCCCTACCTACTTGGTTGTAGCAGCTCGTTGTTGGCATGATCTGGGATGCCTAGATTGTAAGTCTTCTGAGTGCAGAGATCCTGATTATTGTTTCCCACTGTACCCCAAGCCTCTAGGATACTACTTTAGGGACTCAGTAATCAAGCAGTAAACATTTTTTGAATGAATGGATAAACCATGAAGAATTTGGAATCTATATCCAGATGGAACAGATTAACCCAAAGATGACTCATATTCATCTAAGTCCAAGAAAATTCATTTCCTGTAATGTTGAGAAGAAAGTGGATGTAGACCATTGAAGAGATGAATTGTAAACCAATGAGTCTCTAATTTGGGGCAGATGCAGAGCACTTCAAATTAAATGCTATGTGGATAGCACTTTGAAAATATCCTGAATGAACTATGTCTGACGAGAACATTTGGGGAAACAATTTGGCAAAACTTGGGGGCCGTGCATAAAATGGTATAGAACTTAATACACACACACGCGTGTGTGCTCTTGCATACACAATCTCTGAATTACATCAGTAGATCATATCGAAGGCAATATCCTTCTTGTGCTGTTTACTATAGTTTGACAAAATGTTACTATTGGGGGAAACTGGGTAGAGTGTGCAAGGAATCTCTCTGGATCATTTTTTACAACTTAAAACTGCATGTAAACCTACAATTATTTCAATAAAATTCCAATAAAAGCAAAACATAATAATAATAATTATTATAATTATAATAACAGTAAAGGTGTGACACCTGGGTGGCTCAGTCAGTTAAGCGTCTGACTTTAGCTCATGATCTTTAGGTCATGATCTCAAGGTTCGTGGGTTCAAGTCCCTCATGGGGCTCTCTGCTGCCAGCACAGAGCCCTCTTCGGATCCTCTGTCCCCCTCTCTCTCTGACCCTTCCCCACTGGTTCTCGTCTCAATCTCAAAATAGGTAGATAAACTTTAAATAATAATAATTAAGAAGAAGAAGAAGGGAGAAGAGACCATGGTGAGAGTACTCATCAAAACTGCCAAGAACATCAAAAATTGGGAACTACCAAATCAAGATGGGAACAAAGCAAGTTCAACCACACTTTTGGGAGCTTTCTCAGCTTTAGATGATGGAGCAGATGCCAAAAATGAATATTCTTTCCAGAGTCAAAACTAAGATCCACAAAATATTAAGAGATTACAGAGGATTTAAAGCCAAGAGAAAGAATTCCTGAAGTCAAGGAAGTCTGATGTTGCAGGGGGCACATCAGAGGGGGCTAATCTTCATACCTACCTTTATTGTTGGCCCTGACACTTAAACTGAATTGTCACTGCCGAGGTCTATGTAATCCAGTTTTGTAAAAGGATGTTTTCCCTTTTAACCTTGCCAGTTTTTTCCTTTTCCTTGTTAAAAGTCTTTATTGAACTAGAATATAGGATTATCTAAACAGGGCAGTCGAGATAGCTTTTCTACAGTTTATCTGTAATTCTTGGTTAGGTCAATTGAGGTAGGTTTAAAGACCATGCTTTAAATCTTTTTTTTTAATGTTTATTTATTTTTGAGAAAGAGGGAGAGACAGAGCACAAACAGGGGAGGGACAGAGAAAGGGGGGAACACAGAATACAAAGCAGGCTCCAGGCTCTGAGCTGCCAGCCCAGAGCCCAATGTGGGGCTCGAACTCATGGCCATGAGATCATGACCTGAGCTGAAGTTGGACGTTTAACCAACTGAGCCACCCAGGCACCTCCATGCTTTAAATCTTTTGTTCATCTCCTGTTAGCTTTCTATTTATTTACTTATTTACTTATTTATTCATTTATATTTAAATTCAAGTTAGTTAACATACAGTGTAGTCTTAGCTTCAGGAGTACAACCCAGTGATTCATCTCTTACGTATGACATGCAGTGATCACCCCCCTCCTTAATGTCCATCACCCATTTAACCCATCCCCCCACTCAACTCCCCTCCAACCTTCATTATGTTCTCTGTATTTTGGAGTCTCTTGTGGTTTGCCTCCCCCTCTGTTTTTATCTTGTCTTACCTCCCCTATGTTTATTTGTTGAGTTTCTCAAATTCCACATATGAGTGAAATCATATGATATCTATCTTTCTCTGACTGACTTATTTCACTTATGATAACACCATCTAGATCCATCCATGTTGTTGCAAATGGCAAGATTTCACTCTTTTTCATCTCCGAGTAGTATTCCATTGTATATATATATATATGTGTGTGTGTGTGTGTGTGTGTGTGTGTGTGTGTGTGTATCCTATCTTCCTTATCCATTCATCAGTTGATGGACATTTGGGCTCTTTCCATAATTTGGCTATTGTTGAAAGTGCTGCTATAAATATTGGGGTGCATGTGCCCCTATGAATCAGCATTTTTTGTAACATTTGGATAAATTCCTAGTAGTGCAATTGCTGAGTCGTAGCGTAGTTCTATTTTTAAGTTTCTGAGGAACCTGCATACTGTTTTCCAGAGTGGCTGCACCAGTTTGCATTCCCACCAACAGTGCAAAAGGGTCCTATTAACTTTCTTATTTCATAGTCCTACATGTTTAGTTTTGTGTATAACTAAATTCACTCATTTTTAGTGTTGTCTTGTTGCAATAAGTGTTAGATATAACAAGATGGAAAATTCCTTCAATTAGATGGCATAACAAAATCAAAGTTTCCATTTGTCTGTTATCCTTTAAAGCTGTCCATGCATACATTCCGATTTTATATATATGCAGCAATATTATAACTCTAACTGTAAATTGTTCATTTTTACCTAGCATTATACCCCACGGATTTTCCATTTTTGTTCCAGGGATTCATTCATTCATCTTCTATTCATTTAATTAACATTTCTAATTATTAACAGGCACCTGCCACTGTGGTTAGGGCAAGTTTGAGGGGGAATCTAATGTCTTTTAACCCAGTTTAAAATATCCATTTTGAAATAAGAGAGAAAGAAAAGAAAACAGAGAAAAGCAAAGAAGTAAAGATTACTTAATAGTCAGTGATATTCACTCTTGATTAGAGATATAAGCAAATTTTATACCACATTCACCCAATATGCCATCCGTGAGTCACCGTGATATCCCTTTAATCCTTGTTGATTCATGCAGACATGTCTGGTGAAATGACCAATAGGGACGAATCTTCACTCTTCTCGTTTTCTGTAGATGAAATTTTAAAGGACCGTTGCCAGACCTGTCATTTAGTTTTCCAACAAGTGTTCAGTAAGCTAATGTAGGCTGAAAACTGTCAAAGTGATTCCACACATTAAAGCAATCTGTGTGCCCATTAGTAGGTAGGATTGATATATAATGATAGACCAGGCTGATCCCATCAGGAAGCTGGGCCAGAATTAGGAGTACTTCTTGCTATCTGAATAAAATGAATTATGTTCGCCTGATATTCTGCAACTGACCTTCTGATGACAGTAAAAATCAATGTAGCCAGAGGTTTTGCTTCCACTAGAATTCCTCTGCCTTGAAGCTTGAGAAGAATACGAGGAGGAGGTGGAGATTCAGGTAAGGAAGAATATATTCTGAAACATGAGGCATTCTGTAAGTGGGTGACATTAAAGTCTAAAAGAAACATTATAAAGTCAGAATGTTTGCTTTTCCATGTTGCCCCATGTAAGACAAAGATGAATTGTCACCCAAGGACTTTCTTAAATGCTATCAGTGTCAAAAGAAAAGCAATACTTCTCTTTGAGGACTTGACCTTAAATAGCTCTGAGGTTGGGTAGGCCTAACTTATCACGGCCAAGCAAAGCAGTAGAGGGCCTACCAGTCCACCTGCAGAGGGAAGGTCTTGCAAAGGAGTAATGCAGACGCAGGCCAGGAAAGTGTTTTGTGACTGCTGAGAAAAAGATTGGCTGAGCATTAGGGTTAAGCTTCCCAGGGAGAGATGAACAGAACAATTTGCTTGAGAGTTTCTACTGATGAGAATGCTATCACACAAGATTCTACCTCATGAGGAGAATCTTGGTTAAAACCTTGACCCTTTCATTCGGTTTACTTTCAGTGTGACAGCCTCTCGCTCATCCTTAGGAAGGCCTGTAGAAGACCTTGACCTTTCTTACCTGGACTCCTTGGCTCAATTTCTTCTCTTGGGAGGTGAGTTTAGCATTATTGGATGTGTGCAGCATCTCAGTCCTGGAAAGGCTGCGGAGTTCTGGGCAGGTTCTGGTTGTGAAAGAAAGGTATGGGTCTTGTGTAGAGGTGGGTGTGTCAGCACACCCAGTGTGCTCCATTTTAGAGGTAGTAGGGGGGCTGACAGTGTCTTTAGCTACTTTCTTTTTGTTTTTCACACTGAGAAGAGGGTAGAGTGATTGGTATAAAAGACTTTTGAAGTCTCAGTTTGGGGAGAAGGGATTCAATTTACCCAGCCCAATGTACCCAACTACAACTAAAGGCTGGTAGTTGTTAGGAGAATTCGAATAGCATTGGGAACTGTCCCCTTGTGTCTCTGAGGCTGAGGAACATAGAGTTGTTTATGAAATAAAATCTCTGGAATGCTATCACTGATGGGTGCTTTCTGGGCATGACTGCTCATATACTTGTTCCTCAACCCACAACAGGGGCTTATTGGAAAGTGTGGATGATGCTAGAAAAGTATAGAGAGACAATTTTGAATTTTAGTGTACATGTTCTGATAAGGTAAGAGCTGATCATCCTAGGTTATAAAAGCAATATTTTTACAAGAGCTCACTGGAGTGACTGTTGTAGTTGGGCTTTTGTTCTTCTTTGGAATATTTTGGTCTATCATTTTTCTTGCCAGGAACTGTGATTTCAGAGGTGGAGGCATCAGCCTTCCTCAGGGGACTGTCTCTGTGATTGGGAGATCTTTTAGATCTGTTATAAATGACCTGACTCCTTGTGGCTGTTACAATAACCAAACAAGTCCTATATTCACTAAAACAGGTCAGAGCTAAGAAGAAATGGCCCTACCACTAATGTGAGCAAGTTCTATCTGATTTAAAACCAACCAACCAACCAACCAACCAACTAACCAATAATACTGTAAAGGACAGGTTTAAGCCATAAACCAAAGTCTTTGGCTGAAATTTCCAATGGAGATCTCCAAGGAGCCTGGCAATTCAGCTGATGGGAGCTGATTTACAGCTACAATGAAATAAATCTGCAAGGGAAAGGTAGTTACAGCTGCATTCAAAATTTGGACCAAGCAACACGCACTTCTTTCAAAAAGTTGAAATAGCAACAATATCGATCAACTAATGAATGGATAAATGACAATGCAGCAGATTCAGGCAGTGGATTCTACAATAAAAAGAAGAGAAATACTGCTCTACGCTAAAACATAGATGAACCTTGAAAACCTGATGCTAAATGAAAGAAGCCAGTCACAAAAGTCCATATACTCTGTGATTCTATTCATGTGTAATTTCCAGAATAGATGAATCCGTAGAGATGGAGAGTAGATTAGTGATTGTTAGGGGCTGGGTCTAGGGAACAATGGGAGAGTGACTGTGATGTGCACAGAGTTTCTTTTTGTGCTGATGAGATGTCCTAATATTAGGTGTTGTTGATAGTATACAACTCTGTGCACTAAAACACACTGAATTTTATACTTTAAAAATGTGAATTTTCTAGTATGTAAATTATATCTTGATAAATTGATTAGAAAAAATGAATTAATCATCACTTAAAAAAATCTAATCGATTTTTTTGCGTTTATTTATTTATTTTTGAGAGAGACAGAGAAAGCGTGAGCAGGAGAGCAGCAGAGAGAGACGGAGGGGCAGAGAGAGAGGGAAAATCCCAAGCAAGCCCCACAATGTCAGCTCAGAGCCCAATGTGGGGCTTGAACCCATGAAACTGTGAGATCATAACCTTAGCTGAAACCAAGAGTCAGATTGTTAACTGACTGAGCCACCCAGGGGCCCCTTAATCATCACTTTTAAATAAAAGTGGCATTTGCGAAAAAATAATAACTGAATCTAAGACCATATTACATACTAATAGAGCTAACCAACTCTTAACATGTTGGGGTACATATGTACTCTTTCATACACACATGCACACACACAAACACACATTATTTCCACAAAATTTTTAGCAGTGTGCTTTTTTTCAAGCAACAGCATAACCTTTCTTCCCAGGGACACCAAATAGTCTAATGGTGGGAGGAGTACAATTAGGGATACTCAGGCTGAGTATAATACTTAGTGGAACATTTTTAATTTTATTTTTTAAATGTTTAGTTATTTTTGAGAGAGAGAGAGAGAGACAGAGTGTGATCAGGGGAGGGGCAGAGAGAGAGGGAGACACAGAATCTGAAGCAGGCTCCAGGCTCTGAGCCATCAGCACAGAGCCCGACGTGGGGCTCGAACCCACGGACTGTGAGATCGTGATAAGAGCCGAAGTCGGAGGCTAAACTGACTGAGCCACCCAGGGGTCCCAAACACTTTTTTATTTTAATACTTACCTGTTTATGTTATTGTGTACTGAAAAATATAATTAGCACATCAAACTCATGTCACAGATATCACTGTTTAGGACGAGATGGATGGGAATATGTGTTTTAAAAACTCATTTGAAGGGCACCTGGATGGCTCAGTCGGTTGAGCATCCGACTCTTGATTTCAGCTCGGATCATCATCCAAGGTCATGAGGTGGAGGCTCGTTGAGCACGGAGCCTGCTTAAGATTCTCTCTCTCTCCCTCTCCCTCTGTTCCTCTCCCCAACTCTCTTCCTCAACCCCCCCTTCAAAAAATGGATTCAATTTAAAGAAACATATTAAGTACGTAATAGAGGAGCAGAACATAGGGCAAAAACTGTGAAGTGGCACTGAAATAACTAGTTTGAAAAATACTATCCCAACATATTATTTTTAATCACATCACAGTATTGTGCTGCACGGATATAACATCACTCAATCTCTGTTGACAGGCCATTGGGTTGTTTACAGCTACGAGTTATACTGTCGAGCATCTCCACGGCCCAGTTGGTGCCCTGCTTGCCAAGCCTGGCCAGGAGTGGGTCACTGAGGAAGACGAAGCCAGTGAAAGCCTTTCTAGTGATCCTTGAAAGCAGATTCCCTTGGTAAAGGTTTGCTTATATAGATTCAGAATGTAAATTTACCCCACGGATGCACTGAGCATATTTGCAAGCTGCATATTCTCATGGTGAGGAAGGAGAAAAGATGGTCGGCAAAAACTATGATGGGTTCAACCACTTCCCTTCCTTTTTGTCCCCCTCACCTCCCTGCTCTGCCCTCTCCAGCATTCATAGCCTGATGGGTCCTGAAAAAGTGATCAGGAAAACTTGGGGCTGATCCCACAAGACACCCCCCCACCCTTCTCATTGCAATCTCTTCCTGCCACCCCCTCCGCAAGTAAATGGGCTCGGAACAGCGAGCCCACTTTGGAAAACCAGCTCTAAGGAGGACAAAATGCCTGATCTGTGTTTAAAAGGCAACACCATGTATTTAGAAATAACCTGCTTTCAGGAAATTCAGAACAATCTTCTTAAAGTTATGCTGGAGCTAGCCAATTTCTCTTTTAGGGTCACTTGTTTGTATTAATAGAAATCCATCTGCATAAAGTGACAGTCTACGTTCCTGTTCCCCCGCCTGTCACCAGATGGAGACTTGGTCAATGTGGGATGCTGTCTTTCACACAGATGCGAGCATATATAAAAAGACAAGTTATTGGTGGAAATTATAATAGATGGAGATTAGGACCATTCTAAAACAGACTTGGATCTCTGCTTTTGACACAGGAAATGTTGTTTACACCATTTCTGTAGGGTTGCCTAAAATATACCAGTTCCACGCTAAAGATAATTGCTTACACTACTTACTAACAGATAATGCATTCTTCCGAGTAAGTTTAAAAAAAAAAAAAAGAAAGAAAGAAAGAAAGAGAAACCCTTCCAGTTAACACTTATTTATTTATTTATCCTTTTGACTCACCTTCCCTCCCCTATAGAGTTGTTGTCGTCGTTTTAACTGATAAAAGTAACGGAAGCGAGCAGGAGACGGCGTGCCCTTCTAGGAGCCAGGTGGCTAGAGCGCGGCTCTCTCCTTCTTCCCCTCTGCACCCAACCCCAGGCTACTGGCTCTGCTAAGTCAAACATCCAGAAACACTCTTGGGCAGCTGGATGCAAATGGGGCCTGAAGCTCTGTTAGAGTCCTGGCAGAAAGATGAAGGAAAAGGGCACAGATTTCCATCGCCATGACCTGGTCGAGCATCTGGGAAAAAAGGAGCAGGCCTACGGGCTGAGGACCAGGAAGCAGCTGATCCTGGGCAAAGCGTGCAACTTTCTCGCACCCTATTGTATTTTTCGTTTGTTTGTTTAAGTTTATTTATTTATTGTGAGAGACAGAGAGTGAATGCGCTGGGGAGGCTCAGAGAGAGAAGGAGAAAAAGCATCCCACGCAGGCTCTGCGCTGTCTGCATGGAACCTGACGGGGGGCTTGAACCCGTGAACTGTGAGATCATGACTGGTGCTGAAATCGAGAGTCAGATCCTTAACCGACTGAGCCATCCAAGCACTTCACTCTCACCCCATTTTATACAGCAGTCAGAAGCCGCCTTGCCTTTTGTTTCCTAGAGGATCCAGCTCTACAAACAAACCAATGATTTCCAGGCATGTCCTGGGCATCCGAGCACCTGTCAATGCACAGCGTCCCTGTGTTTTCCCAGGTCTGTTACCCTGGCTTTTCCTAGAGTTTCTTGGTCTGTTTCTCAGACTCCCCCACTCTGCAGGATCACAGCCCACTTGTCAAGAGCTCTCATGATCCATCCAGAATCTTGACAGCCCTTTGTTTCCTCCATTCCAGAACATTTGTTGGAGGATCCAGAATTGGTTAGGATTACCTTTGACCATAGAAATGATTACAGCAGTTTAGCCAAACAGAGGTCGATTTTTCTTCTCTACCTGGAACTCCAGAGGGGGCAGTGGCCTTGGCTCTCTGAATCTGCCCCAGGATGACCTGGTCCACCATCCTCAATGTTTGCTTTTCATCTTTGGGGCTCCAAGATGGCTTTTCCACCCCCAGACCTCCAATCCATTTCCAGGCAGGTTGAAAGATGAAGGACTAAAGGCATAAGTCAGCTGAGTCTGTCCTTTTTATTTTATCAAGAAAAAAAAAAATTTCAGAAAGTGTCACCCAAAAGACTCTTGCTTTCAACCTATTGGCCAATAATGAGTAACACAGCCCTTTCTGTATTAAGAGAGTTTGAGGAAGTGAATGTTTTGACCTGGTTACTCTGTAGCCCCAGACAACATTTGGGTTTTATTTTGAGGAAGACAAAGAGATTGGATATTGGGTAACTTTGCAACCAGCCATCTCCACCACAAACCAAGTCCAAGGGAAACACTGGACAACCTGAATGATAATGATCCCATGTCCTTGACTTCTGCATTACCTCTACCTGGCAGCTTCTATACCCACCTCTGATCAGAACTTTTCTTTTCTTTTCTTTTCTTTTCTTTTCTTTTCTTTTCTTTTCTTTTCTTTTCTTTCTTTCTTTCTTTCTTTTCTTTCTTTCTTTCTTTCTTTCTTAACGTTTATTTATTATTGAGAGACAGAGCATGAGCATGAGCATGGGAGGGGCAAAGACAGGGGGAGACACAAAATCCAAAGCAGGCTCCAGGCTCCGAGCTGTCAGCACAGAGCCCGACGTAAGGCTCAAACTCACAAACCGTGAGGTCCTGACCTGAGCTGAAGTTGGACACTTAACCAACTGAACCACCCAGGTGTCCCAAGAACTTCCTTGATAGTGCTGGTGACTGGAACACTTAATCCCTCTAGACACAATATCGGGCTGTTGGCTGCAGCCCTCAGCAGTTAAGTTCTATGACATTCACCTTCTTTTTTTCCCCAACCATCTCATGCCAGCTCATGCAAGCTCACGTCTTGTGGCTAGGACTGCAGGAGTTTATGCCAATACAGGGTCTCACACATGGTGGAAAGCAATGAGGATTGGGGGAATCAAAGAGCCTTTAATTCACAGAAGGTGACATAGAAATCCTGGGAGCTAGGAAATACGAATGATAAGTAAAATTTTTCCATTTTTGCTTAAACCTCCATCCCAACCCAAAGCCAACTTTTTTGATTTGCTTCTGGGATATCCTGCAGAAAATTGCTAACCCTTTACAAACCTAAATGGTAGAATTGCTCTAAGCGTGACACAATTGGGTGTATACTAAACACTTGTTCTGTAACCTGATTATTTTTCAACGAACGCTATAGTTTGAATATTTTTCCAGGCCGGTTCATAGAGATCTGCCTGAATCTGCTTGGTGTTATATGGATGTACTGAAACTTCTTAAATGATTCTCCTACTGAAGGGCATTTAGCTCGCTTCCAGTTGTTACCCACAATGCTGCAGTGCACAGTTCTCCACAATGGACTTTAATCACCTCTGTGAGTATGTGTGTTGGACAATTTCCTACAAGTGTAATAGAAATTCACATTTACTGAAAAGAATGAAATTGGGATTGTCCCAGAAAATCTTGGTTGCATAGGCACAATAATTAAAACTATTTTCTGCTCACAAACAGCCATGTAGATCTAAGTGAGGACTGATTTTCCCATTCACCACGAGCTACAAGCGAAAACTCAGGAAAATTCCTCTCTTTTTTGGTTTCTCCTCAGGGAACATTTAAAGGATATTCTTGCCCCAGAAAAATCCACAAGTTAATAAAAAAATATAAGATTTCTTAGTATTACACTTTTGCAAAGTGCAGAGCATTAGTGGGCATGGGGATTTAAATAATTCAAAAGGGAAAACAAAACAAAACACTTAGCCTGAAAATAGCCAGAAGACTGAACCAAACATGTTATGGGCTTTCTTTCTATGTTTACTATACTGAAGGATGCCATTCTACTAGAAAATTGGGGGAGGAAATATTTCAATATTAAAAGAAACCTGTATATGTCCTGTGTATAATTTCAAATTTGTATAATTTTTAAAAAAATGCACAACAAGAGAATTTGAAGATATTTTAGTCTTGCTACACATCAGTCTATGACCCTGGTCTCCTAGGCACTTATCTCTGCATTTAGGGGTGTATCTATGTCAAAGATTCACTGGACAAGCGCATTGATTTTTCTTCCCATTCCTCATTTGGTAAGAATGTGTGCCCGTATGTGTGCATAAACAGATTTAAAAGACCATTACAAGGGCCTTTATAGTCAAGTGGCAAACGCAGAGCTGATAGCAGAGGTGATTTGTTAGCGTCACACATTACTCTGTGTTGAAGTTAAGAAATATCGACGTCTAAGGTAGTAAAATTAGATGTAAGCTTTGAAAGTTGTGGATGGTTTGACCCTGACTGATTTTAGGTCAAGACAGAGTAGACTGTCAGATTTTGAAAAAAAAAAAAAAAGAAAAGAAAAAGAAAAATATATATATATATTAAGTATTTAAAAGAAATGGTGAACAAAATTTTCTGTCCATTTCAAAAGGACTTTCATGATGTCTCCAAGCATTTGTTGAAACCAGAAGTATGGCATTTCATAGGCCATTTCTTAAAGCTTTAAATTTCTCTGTCATGCTCAAGGCCCATGGAATTACAGTTATTTCTTTTACCTGTCCTGATGTTATGTAAAAGTAAACCCTTTACCTTCTTTGCCTTTGTTCAGTGTCCCTTTTTATAAAGATGAATGATGACCTTGTGACTTCTGAACACCGGTGATAGGTTATTTCAGGACTTTTTTCCTCAATAGAGAAGACTTTTTTTTTTTTCTTTTTAACCTTTTATCTATTTTGGAGTTAAGCATTGGCAGTATTATCCTGCCCTCTTACTTTGGGAATGACAAAAAAAAAAAAAAAAAAAAGAAAGAAAGAAAAGAAATCAGCTTCTTAAACGGATTATCTTTTTAGTTTTTTTTTCTTTCCTTTTATACCTAAAGCTCTTCATCCTTCTCTAGGTTTTTGTTTCTGTTTCCATCTGAAATCTATTTTATTTGGTGGTCAGTCGATGCGCATTCCATTTCTGTTTCCAGAGTTACTGTTATTTTCAACATCCTTTCACAAGGAGGGACACTGAGGCACCAAAGGCAATAACAGGTTTCACGGTGTCCTCGACTCAGGGTTTGAGGGAACTGAGATCAGATGCAGAGCTTTTCATTCCAACCATGCTCTCCACCTTGTTTCGGAACTGACTCCCTCTGAACGTCTCATACTTCAAATGACGGGGGTCATAATTGGTGAGTGAAATAACTAGCTGGAGAGGCAGGAGTAGGGGTTGTATTCAGCCTTAGACACTCAGGAAGGGCTAGGCAAACATTGGGTTAACTTTCACAATAGCTCCTTAATCTTGTGGGAGGAGATGACCAGCCTCTTCAATGATGTTAACCAACCATCCAGGCTCACTCAACCAATCTCTGGTCTTCTATTTTAGCAGATCTGTATCTCGCAGTCCTGAATTAGAGGAAGCATGAATTTCAGAGGGAGAGCTGGAAAGATCTGGATTTTAGTCTGGTTCAATTACTGTGAGAGTTGAAGCCGTCTCTTTACCTCTTAGTTTTCCCATTTGTAAAATAAGGGGTTGGTCTTTCACACTGAAGTCCCCTTCCAGCCCTGTGTACCTTCTGTGAGTCTTCCGAGGAGAATGGCAAAGAATTATGAGAGTTAGTTCTAAGAAATGCCAGTGTTCCTTTTTTCTTCCACTTTTTTTATCATTTGCTAATTAGAGTAAATAATTACTTGATTGAGTGATTTTTTAAAAAGTAATCCATGCTACTCTTTTTTTTTTTTTTTTCATGTTCATTTATTTGCTTTGAAAGAGAGAGAGAGCACAAACAGGAAAGGGGGCAGGAAGGAGAGAGAGAAAGAGTCACAAGACAGTGCGGAGCCCGACGAGGGGCTCGATCTCATGAACTATGAGATTGTGACCTGAGCCAAAATCAAGAGTCGGACACTTAACCGACTGAACCACCCAGGTGCCCTGGATTCACGCTACTCTTAACGACTGGTAGCATTTTAATTGGTTTACGAAGACAAAAGGTATCCACTCACTTCGTTTGTGAAAAGTATTGAACTATGAGTACCTTTCAGTTACCACGATAAACCCTCCCGGTAACACAAAGCTGAGTCACACGCAGCCTCTGTCCTCAGGTAATACAACGTCCATGCTAGCTCTCCTATGGCTAGCTGTAATATGAAATGTACAATGAGTAGGATGAATCGGTATGAAAATTCAGGGGAGGGGAAAATTGCTTTCAGTCGGAAGAGCCGGAAAGACTTTAAGGACAGGTTCAGCTCCTGGCACACAGGAAGCATTCAGTAAGTTTATGCTATGGAATGAATGAGGTTACATGTGAACCAGGCCGTGGACGATGAGGAGAAATCAGTCATACTGAGACGAGAAAGTAGGCGACCGAGGCAGAGGGAATCGTGTGGACAAAGGTGAAACATCTTGGACACGTGTGGAAAACTGCTAATGTCTAGCCAGATCTGAACATCCCTGTGAGCCCTTTCCTGCAGCTGTGGCCATTTAACCCCTGCTCCCAGCTTGTTGATGAGCTCCTGGACCCTATGGATGTACGTGCCCGTGTGTGTGAGTCTCACATCTGACATTCAGGTGGCCAGGCAAGCCTCGAATGTCAATCAGGCCTTTTCTTGTTTCGGAGCCCCACCGCTGTGCTGATCTCTGGATTTCTGTCCCATTTCCTGGACCGGAACCCGTAGTTAGTAATCAACCTGCATTCCAGCCTCTTTCGGATATAAAGCCCTTGTTTTGTTCTCGGTCTTTCAGCACTTTGAAGACGTTGATCCACGGTCTTCTGGCCTCTCTGGTTCCTGAGATGTTCATGGGCCTTCAAATCATTTTCCTCCCGCATGTCGTGTGTCATTTTTCCCTAATAGTTTTCAAGATTTTCTTTTTCATCTTTGGTTTTCAGGAGCTTGATGATGATGTGTCAGGTGTGGTTTACTTTGAGTTAATCATGCTTGGGGTTTGCTGAGCTGCTCTGATCTGTAAGTTCATGTCCATCTCCAATTTTGGCAGTTTTCAACTCTGGTTTCTTTTTTGTCTCTTTCTGGAATTCCCATGACATATACATTCGACCTCTTAATATGATTCTACAGGTCCCTGAGGGTCTATTTTCATTTTATTTTTTTCCTCCCTGTTCTTTACATTGGATAATTCTTATTGATCTGTCTTCAAACTCACAGACTCTTTTTCCTCCCTATCATCTCCATTCTGCTGTTGCACTAGCTCACTGACTTTTTCAATTTTCAGATCTTTCATTTCTCAGTTGTATCATTGCTGATTAATTCCATTTATCGTTTCTATTTTTCTGCTGAGAACTTGTTTCTTTCTGTCCATTGTAAGTATTTTTACCTTTATTTCATAGATCATAGTTATAATAGCTGCTTTAAAACCTCTGCTGGAGAATGTCAACATCTGGGTCATCTCAGGGTTGACATATATATGTTGCTAGTCTTTTCCCTTGAGAATTGGTCACATTTTCTTAGCTGCGTGTATTCTTGAGCGATTTTGGATGTTATCCCGGCCCTCATGAAAACTGTTCTGTAGATTCTTATTATAATTCTCTGGAAAGTGTTGGGTTTATTTTTTTTGTTTGTTTGTTTGTTTGATTTGTCAGACAATGAACTTAGTTCATTCCGGCTGGAAGTGGTGTTTTGCCTTCTGTGGGTGGTGCTTCTAATCTCATTTCACCTTTTAAAGACTTTGTTATGCTACTTTCAGTGTGTCCCCTGTGTGCCCCATTCAGAGATTAATCAGAGGCAGGCTGTGGTTCAGCTATCACTTCAGTTCTCAAAGCCTTGGCTGTGCTGTTTTGGGTCTGACTGTGTACGCCCTGTGTGGGGTCATCAACAGAACTGTGGACTCCCCCACCCCGCCCTGCCCCTGGAACTCTCCTCTCCACACTCTGGCCCACGAGGACCCCTTCTCTCAGCTCTCAATCCAGAAAGTTGGAAATATTATTTCAGTTTTAGCAGCCTCCAGGGCTGACCCCTTCCCAGCTCGGTGCTTGGGGCTGCCCTCAGGGCAAAGCTATGAGAAAAGAGAAAAAGAGAGAGAGAGAGGGACAGAGAGAAAGAGAGAGAGAGAGAGAGAGAGATCTGACAAATTCATTTCCTTGCAGGTCACTTCTCCAAGCTTCAATTTCCATCTCCAATCTGCCTGCTTTGGCTGCATTTTCAGGCTTCAGGTAGTGGCTTCTTGTATTTTGTCCGGAGTTTTTAGATGCAATCTGCGACAGAGGTAAACCGGGGTGCCCTGCTATGCCAGGGATGAAGTCCATTCATGTGGAAAAGAACATCTTCAAGGAGCTTGGAGAGAACAAAGATGACAGCGGGATGGGACAGGTAGGAGGCAGGGTGGAGAGAAGGATGTTTCAGAAAGACAGGGCTTGCTTGAAGGCCGCGAGCAGAGACCCAGAGGAGAGATAAAATTATTAGGATGACCCTGCCTCTGTCAAAGATGAAGCGTTGCTAAAAGGACTCTGAAAGTTGGGGACGTGCAGGCAGATTGGGGGGGAAGTGGAAACTCAGAGACCGTGGCCTGTGAGGAAATGAATTTCCCAGGTTTCTTTTCATGTTCCTTTTCCACGGCTTTGACCTCTAGACAGCCTCAAGCACAGAGCTGGGAAGGAGGGTCCGGGGTGGCAGCTGCTAAAGTTGAGATAATATTCCCATCTTTCTGAGCCGAAGTCCTGGGAGAAGGAGTCCTGGACCAAGGGGGCCAGTGTGCAGAGAGGAGAGCGCCCGTGGCAGGGGACCCCGTAGTTGTGTTGATGCACCCACCCCAGTGCCTGCATGGGTCAGACTACAGGGTCCAGAGAGAGGAGACAAGTTCTGGACATAGACGGTGGGTGTGGCTTGGAGAGAAGGAAGGGAGACAAGGATGGAAGATGATCCCCAGAACTTTGGGGGTGAGTAGACAGAAAGCTGAGTTGGCTGACATCTTACAACCTGCCGAGATCACCTATCAAGAGTGGGGGTGGGGCAGGGCGATTTGAAACCTTGTGATGTTTCCAGGGGCTTGAATGCAGGTGCTGTGCTAGTATTGTTTCATCTCTGACCGTGGCCGGTCATTCTTCTCACTCCCTTTAAACTGCCACTGCTCCCATAGGACCTAAACGTTAGGGCAGAACTCGCCGGGAGGGAACGGGTCTAAACTTAGGTAACATGTGCCTTGCATACTCTCTCCATTTCTAGAGTTGAAAATGGCTCTGGAAAAAAAAAAAATCATACAATTATAATATGTGGACCGCAGAAAGAGAGAAGAAAAGTTAGCAATGTTCTGGGAATCATGCCCAGCTCTTTTATGATTCTGAGTAGTAAAGTTACAACATGCCACATGAAATTTGGCAGTGCGTGAGCCGAACCACCGCTCTGTGAAGACCCCTCACTCATCTGTTTCATTTCTTGCCAGACTCAGTCGTTATTAATGAAGAGCGACAGAGCCTCCCACGGAAGGTTTGAGTTAGTTCTGATGTAATGGTCTGTTATCTCTCTTGGAATCGTTTTCAGGCACTTCGGATTCCTCCCTTCCATTTCCTGAAATGGTGCTCTGGTTGTTAGGGAACCAGAATGCCAAGTCACCTTATATCAAGTTTCCTCTGCCTTTCTCTCCTGGGTACTAAACTCTGCCTCTCCCACTTGCGGAGAAAAGTCATTTAGAGATTTAACGTTGGTTTGATTTCTATTAGCCATGGTACAATATCAACATTTTCCCCCAGGCAAAGGTAAAAATGACACATTTTTTCCATGCGTGGTTTGTGCATGGGTATGTGCTCTAAGACTGTTTTTATTAAAACAAAGCTCTTGCCTGCTTCCTGTGAGAATCAGTGTTTTGTTGTCAGATGATGGGGTTTTGCGTTGCTGTGTTAGAGCCCCCCTGGCTGGGGTAGGGTACTGACTAAGGATTCACCCTGAGTGTATCAGTTCAAATAATCTCAGATGAAGCTGAGGGCAGAGGAGAGGGAAGAACATTTTAAAGGATAAAAAAAAAACAAAAAAAAACAAAAAAAAACCAATGACATGAAATGGACTATCAACCACAAACCGCCAAGTTGATTAGTGTAAAATTAATAATGTGCTGAGCGATGGTCTCCTCCTGACTTTGGTGGGGATTTAATATATGTTTCACTCACCCAGGTAATCTTGGTTTTTAAAAATGAATTCCAATGTCAAACTAAATAGAACACTATTCTCATTAACGAGTTTTTTGTCTCACAAGTCAGAACCCCATGGATGGGCACACAAGTTCTAGAAAGAAACTAAGCTGTAGACACCTAGATATTTAGGGCTGAAAAAAAAAATATTTTAAACCGTCTAGTCCAATTCCTTTCTTTTATAACCAGAATTGGAAACATAAGAGAAGTTAAGCAACGTGCTAAACGTCCCAGAGCTACTGACATAGCCCAGACTCAGACACATGAGTATTCACTGTCTATTGTGCTTTCCACCAGACCACGAAGATTCGAAGGTTTGTGGTGTCTTGCCATCTTTGCTTTGTCTCTTTCAACGCAAGAGTTGAAGGTAGTGGAGTGGTGGGCAGAAAGGGGAGTTTACAGACAGAAAGTCCTTGAAAGGGACCCAGTTTCTCAGGAAAGGATGGCTAACGATGTTCATACTGATTTGTTATAAGATTTTCATTCACTCAGGAGTAAGCCAGTGATCCTCCCTGCTATGAGGATTCCAGGGGGATTCGGAGATTCCTAAAGCCCTCCAACGTTTAGCGACGAAGGACAATGGCAGACCCGTGCCTTCCTCGAGCTCAAAACCCAAATGGCTCCTGTGTGTCTCCTGCCTGTGCGTCCCCTCCCCCAATGAGCCAAAACGCACAGCTCACTGTTTGACTACAATGGACATCTTGCAAAGAGAATTAAGATTTTGTGCCCTGGGCCTCGGTTAGCATGAAAATTCCCGCTTGAAAACAATCTCCCAGAGAATGCTTTAGGAAAGATGCTGGTGACTTCCAGGAAACTTAGAAGATGCGGGTTTTATTACGGTTTCAGTGGGCATCCTCCCTCCTACATGTATGGTCACCCATCAACACAGGCCAGTCTGATGAAGACAAAACCAGGTAAAAATAGTTTCTCAGGTTTATTTAGAAAGTAACATTCCCCGGGGTTGTGAAAACAGAATGGGCGACCGGACATATTCTAAGGCAGGGCTAGTGAAGCAAGGCTGTCGGGATGACCCGAGAAATTCAGTCTCAGGGCTCGGCGGCATGGAATTGAACTAGCCAGCCCCCAAACAGAGCGACCAGGGAGGCTGCCCCCGTGAGGCAAATATCCCGATTGAGGCTGCAGGAAAGAGTTTCTGGGGTGCTCTGGGCACTGTGCCTCACCTCTACCAGACAAAGGCCGCCAGGACAGTGATTCGGGGAAAGAAGGTAGCTCAGCCACGCTAAACAAGGCCCAAGACTCATATATATTTGGCTCTCAGCCTAGGACACACCTCTTGTCTCCCCTGAGATGCTCCTCCTGCATCCACGATACCCCAGCAGCTGCTCTTAAACTTCTTTTTCAACCCGTGACACACATCAGCATTGACGTTGGTTCAGGTCATGAGCTCACAGTTCGTGAGTTCGAGCCCCGGGTCGGGCTCTGGGCCGACAGCTCAGAGCCTGGAGCCTGCAGATTCCGTGTCTCATTCTCTCTGTGCCTCTCCCCGACTTGTGCTCTCTCAAAAATGAATAAATAAATGTAAAAAAAAAATTTTTTTTTTTTAAAGAAAGGCACATCTCAGGTCCTGTCCCACACTTACTGAATCAGAATGTGCATTTGAACAAGATCTCCAGGTGATGGGTTTTACAAGCTCTTGGACAGTCAGAAAACCAGCTGGGAAACGGAAAAATGTCATCCACCCTGTTGTTTTGGGGGGGTCTGTATAGATAACAACAAAAAACAAATCTGTTGTTTGTTACATAGGTACATATAACAAACAAATCATCATATTGTGTATATTTTATGTGTATGCATACAATCTGATCTTGTACAAAGAGGCATCCTCTCAGTAAGGAGAAAGCTGAGATCAGCTCTGTAATCAATTTCCTATAACATCCTATAACTAGCACGGAGCATGCCCTCTCTGCATCACTGTCCCAGGAATTGGTTACGCAGTGATAAGCAAAACACCCACACTTCCTGCAATTTAAGAGCCCAGCAAGAAGCCTTCATGGTAACTAGAAAATGGAGACCGTATCTTCTACCTGCCTGCGTCTACTGAGGGGCCTAAAACTAAAGCAATACCATAAATGCTCAATAAACGTTGCTCAAATTCTCACGGTAATAGCAGAATGCCCAGAAATTACCTGAATAATATTTTGCAATTGTTCAAGCTGTTTGGACAAAACGTGTTAGGAAGCTGAGGAGAATGTGGTTTGACCCTTTAATTTCTTCTGTTTCTTCTCATATTATCAAACTTGGAACCATTTGTCAGGCTTTGCTTGTAATTTCTAACTTTCCAAATGTAATATTACCACGTTTCTCGTTACACATAAGTGATATTTGGTTAAATATTGCCTAAGCCGCGTCTCCATGACAGGGGGAAAAAGAGATTTCAGCAGAAAATAAAGCAAAATATGTTTGGTCGGAAGCTGTTCTACTTTTGCTTTTTTCCATATCGGTTTCTACCTTTGTTTCAAAATGTTTGTGTCTGAGGGGAGATTTCCAGACCACAGCCTCTCGGTTGAACACCAGTGACTCAGGTCGCCCACCCTGTCTTACCTTTAATACCGTCTTTGCAAATTAAGCAAGAGGAAGATGAAAAGATACTTTGGCTCCATCAGTACAGAATGATTTGAAAACACCAGCCGAGAAAAAAAAAAAAAATCACCAGGAAATAAAAGCAGCGGGAAAATCACAGAGCTAGAAGGAATCGTGGATAAAATCTCATCTTGTGGGGAGGGAGGGTGGGTTAAGTGGGGGCAACTCCTCACTTTGCCCATGAGGAAAAGGAGGTGGGAAGGGGACATGACTTGCCTAAGGTCAATCATATTTTAGGAAACAAATGGATATGCTTTTAGAGGGATGTCTCTGGTTTTGTAGAAAACGTTCTCTAGTGAAAGCATTATGGGGATTTTTGTTTCTACGACCGAGGTATATAAAACAGACAGTGAGGTAGGTAATTTTGCCTGCAATCTTTCAAATTCCTTTCTTCTTCTATTCCTCATTTTGACGTTATTCTGTAGGCATTTAAAAAAAAAAAAAACATTTATGTTTCTTTATTTCTAAGGGAGACAGACAGAGCATGAGCGGGGAGGGGCAGAGAGAGAGGGAGACACAGAATCCCTAGCAGGCCCCAGGCTCTGAGCTGTCAGCACAGAGCCTGAGGTGGGGCTCAAGCTCACGAACTGTGAGATCATGACCTGAGCCACCCAGGTGTTCCAATGTAATTCTGTTGCCTTTCCTCCAGCTTCTTTTTGCTGATTGTTTTTTGTCTACTTATTTTGTCAATTACTGACAGGTACATTTTAGACTCCAACTATGACTACAGATGTGTTTGTTTCTTCTTTCAATTCTGCCAGTTTGCCTTATGTATTTTGAAATCTGTTTTAAGGTGCATACACATTTAGGATTGTTATGTCTTCTTGGTGAATTGATCTTTCTGTCACTATGCTGTGTTCCTTTTTATCCCTAACAATTTTCCTTTTTTATGAAGTCCACTTTGCCTGACTATTTATGTAGCTATGCAGCCTTCTTTTGATTAGGGTTTGTGTGACTTACCTTTTCTCATCCTTTTACTTTTAACCTACCTTTATCATTATATTTGAAGTGAGTTTCTTGTACACAGCATAGAGATGGGCATTATATAATTGGTGTGCTTAGACAATTCCCATTTAAGATAACTATTGCTGTGTTTAGATTTAGGTCTACATTTTCTTATTTTTTTTCTATTTTATTTCTCTTTTTATTCCCCATCTCTGCCTTCTTTGGGATTACTTAAATTTTTTTAATATTCTGTTTTAATTGTTCTATTGTGTATTTGGCTATATTTCCTTGGATTCTTTTTTAGTGGGTTCTCCAGAGATTACAATAACCATACTTAACTTTTTATAGTCTATTTAGGGTCAATATTTTACCACTTCAAATGGAATTCAGAAACCTTACCGCTAGATAGATTCCTTTGCCTTCTTCCAGTAATGTTATAGGTGTCTTATGTATTATATCTATATATTTCAAAAACCCAATCAGACCTAATCAGTTAGAATTTTGCTTTCAATCAGCTTACATATTGTAAAGGGCTGAAGAAGGGTGAAGGGTACTCTACTATATTTACCTGTATATATGACATTTTTTGTGACTCTTTCTTCCTTCCTGATATTATAAATTTCCATTTGATATCATTTCCCTTCTGTCTGCATTTCCTTTTAGAAGGTGTTTTGGTTTTTGTTTTTGTTTTGGTAGGTCTGTTGGTTAAGAATTCTCTTAGTTTTCTTCCTTCTGAGAATACTGTTAATTTTCCTTCATTCTTCAAAGATATTTGCTGCATATAAAATTCTGGATTGATAGTCCTTTCTAAAGAAACGCCATGCTACTTCCTTCTGCTTTCATGATTTCTTAGAGAGCCATAGTCATTGAAACATTGTTCCCTATAAGAAATGTGTCATTTTTGCTTTGACTGCCTTAATACTGTTTCTTTGTCTTGAGTTTTTAGCAGTTTGATCATGATGTGTCTTGGCATAGATTTCTCTGTGGGGGTTCCCCCTCCACCCCCCAACCCCCCAACCTCCCTGTTTGGAGTTCCCTGAGCTTCTTGAATCTGTAGGTTTATGTCTTTCACAAAATTCAAGAATCTCAGCAATTCTCTTTTCCAATATTTTTTTTCTGCCCTTCATTGTCTCCTGTCCATCTGGGACTCCAATAACATGAATATTAGACATCTTGATACTGTTACATTGGCCCATAAAGCTCTGTTTATAGTTTTTTCAATATTTTGTTAACTCAGTTGTGCAGATATGTGTATGGCTATATCTTCAATTTGCCGACCCTCTCCCTTGTCATTTCCATTCTCCTCTTGACCTCATCTACTGCGTTTGTATTTTGGTTATGCTATTTTTCAGGACTAAAATTTTTGTTTAGTTCTTCTTTGAGTTTTGATTTCTTCACTAAGAAATCTACATCCCATTTTTTCCAGCCATTTCACAGGGTTTACTCTTCTTGGAGCATACTTGTCAGAGCTGCTTTAAAGTCTTTGCCAAATAACTGTGGTATCTCTATCACCTCAGTGTTGACATTTGTTCATTGTCTTTTTCCATTGAAGTTGAGATTTGACTGGTTCTTCTTTGGGTTTCATGCCGACTAAATCTGGGTTTTATCCTGGACATTTTGAATTATGCTATGAAACTCTGGGCCTCATTTAAATCTTGGATAATGTTGAAGTATTTGTTTCATCAGCCAAACAACCTAGTTGGATGCAAGGCACAAGTTCCAAACAGTCTCCTGTAGTTTTGATGTTCATCCCATTTTCAAAGCCTCGCATTATTATTCAGACCAGTCCCACGTGTGCAGCATCCAGTGGTCGTTCTGGGGCCTGGGCACTAATTTATCCCACAGGTCAGCTCTCAAAGCCTATAAGGTGCTTGTGAGCATCAAATCTCTATGTGTACAGCTTATGGGACCAGAAGTCCGTAAACACTTTCATGGGGTCATTTTCTCAAGCTTCTCACTTTCTGCTCTCTCCATGACACATTCCAGTTCCTTGAGGCTCCCCTTTTTGGTCTCCTGGAAGACGACTGGAGCTTTGTCCACTCTGTCATGTACTTTCTAAAAAAAAAAAAAAATATTCTAATGTTTATTTATTTTTGAAGGAGAGAGAGAGAGAGCACAAGCAGGGGAAGGGGAAGAGAGAAAAGGAGACACAGAATCTGAAGCAGGCTCCAGGCTCTGAGCTGTCAGCACAGAGCCCCACATGGGGCTCCACCTCACGAGCCATGAGATCATGACCTGAGCTGAAGTCAGATGCTTAACCAACCGAGCCCTCCAGGCGTCCCACTTTGTCATGTGCTTTCTACAATGTGCCCATTTCCAGGGCCAACAAGTAGGCAAACATACGACAAAAATAAGTTGCAGAGCCCCTCACCCTCCTGGGACCACAGTTCCTCTTAACTGAGAGGAAAGATCCCTCCCTCAGAGTTTTAAATACCTATAGGTCACTAGGGTTAACAGGAATGTCTCCTGCTCTCTCTATATTGGGAGACCCTTTCTTGTCCTGTGCTAGAACTGGAGGGATTCTTCTGGAGATCTAGAGTCCAGACTGCCCCACCACCAAAAAAAAAAAAAAAAAAAAAAGTAGACTCATTAATAGTTTAGTGGGACTGAGAAGTTCGGTGTTCTTCCCCAAACCACCTGCTTTTTTGCTTACTGCTTCTTACTTATCAGAGCCTTCAAATGGCTGCTCTGTGCAATCTGCTCAAGTTTTATAACTACATTCAGTGGGAGAGATGGGGTGATAGGTGCCTCTCTATCTTACTAGGAATCAGAACCAGAAGCTTTAAAAATACAAAATAAAACAGACACCTAGGTCTCCATCCTAAAGGTTCGGCTTCAATTTTTTATGAGATAAGGATATGAGCAAAAGTTTTATTATTTTTTCAGATAGCCCTTGTGATTTGAATATACTCCAAAGTTGAGAACCTCTGTCATAAACAAAGGTACTTAAGGGCAGATTTTATTTCCGAATTCACAGCCACGTCTTATTACTATCTTCGCCAGACACTCTCCTGGATATTTCAAGGGTTATTTAACTTTATAGAATATGGTTAAGAGTTCATACGGACTTGTGCCTGGTCCTGCATGCCTACTAGGACACTCATGAGTTGTGTGATCTCCCCCAATTTGTTTACCCACCAAGTGTCGTATCTGGAAAATGGAGACAATAAGGAAACCTGGTTTTAAGGATCATTGGAAGCATTAAATTACATGATGAATGTAAAGTACACAGCACAGTACCTGAAATACAGAAAATATTCAACAAACATTAGCAATTAGTACCACTCACATTTTACAGGTGAGAAATTTGAAACACAGACAGATTAAGTGACTTCCCTCAAGTTTTCTTTCTAGTGCTTTTAAAGGTACATCAACCAGACCCCAAAACACGTGACGAGGCCCTCTGTGGTGACTGAAATGGTTCGGATATAGTTTCGCTTTATTTTTTGAAAAAAGTTGGTCCAGTTCAGCTAAAATGCTCATGGGAGTAAGGTGCCTGGCAGGCGGCTCAGTCGGTTAAGCATCTGACTCTTGACTTCAGCCCAGGGCATGATCTCATGGTTCGTGGGTTTGAGCCTCTCCTTCTGCACTGACAGTGCACAGCCTGCTTGGGACTCTCTCTCTCCCTCTCTCTCTGCCCCTCCTCTGCTCACTCATGCTTGTGCTCCTTCCGTCTCTCTTTCAAAATAAATAAATAAACATTACAATAAATAAATAAATAAATAAATAAAAGATAAAATGCTCATGGATGGCAATTACTGATATGTAGCTTCTGCTAGGAAGTCCAAGTTCTAATAACATGCAGGCAGCATCCCGAGTAGAGAGCATTTTTTTTCCCTAGAAACCTTCCTTCAGTGACTACTTCTTTCCACATGTGCAAATGCTTAAGATTTTCTGTGATGAGAGAGGACAAGGAAATCCCAGACCTGTAATTTCCTCTTCTGCCCCTCGGAGCTCAGAAACGATGATTTTTTTGTTTTCTGAAAGCTCTCGGATAGAATGCGTACAGATTTAGGATTGTGTTCCAAAGCCCCAAGTAAACGATCGCTGGATGCGGGATTCATGGATATTGTACAGTATCTAGTATAAGACAGTATTTGTAATTAATGTACAGCGTTTTATTATCTAGCGGATTTTCAATTAACAAGGAACTTCTCCTGGGTTTTCGAATTAAAGGCTTCAAGTGATATTTTCATATATTTGCTTCTCAAAATATAAGCTTCATTTCCTTTCTAGTTCTTCCTTTCCTGTAATTCTTAGAACAGAAAAAAAAAATGTCTTTCTTCTCGTCAGAAGAGGTCCTGGTACCTTCCTAGGAGAACATCTATCATGCTAATGACTCCCTTTTTGAGAATCAGGAGTGGAGGCTCCCTCTTAACATTTTATCTGCCAATTTATTAATAGGAATAGCTCTTTGGAGGTCTTTATTCCATCGTGTAACATTATCCACATCAGAAGCACAACATCTAGAAAAAATTTAATGTACTTTTAAAACCACACTGTTGAAATATTCACGAGCTGTGAATGTTTTCTTGGTCTGAACGTGTAGGTGGAGGGAAGGGATGTGGTGGTAATAGAGTGGGAGGGGCCAGAGAAGAGCCGCTAAATGTCTCGGGGAAATATGAATCTGTTGATTCTCTGATGCTCAAGGGCAATATTCTCCCAAACCCAGATTTGACATTCAGAACAAATCCAACTTCTGTCACATCTTCACGGACCAGGGACAAGTTCTTTATGTCGTGATTTCTAGGCCTCAACCTTCTAATGGCATCATTGGCTTCTTTGGCCGCCATCCCTGGGAGGCGGCCTTGGCAGAGAAGGGTGTCACGTTGTCAACTGCATCTTGATGAAGTCCTATTACGTGGGAACAGGGAGTTGTCGGCAGTAAGACCCAGTGACTATCTCTGTTTGGTGCGGAAACCAGCATGAGCACAGATGACAATATCTTGAGTGGGGAACCTTAGAAATGGTCCATTACAAAGCTGTACTAAGCCAAAGATTTTCTTGGAAACAGTTTAGTGCTTTTGAAGCAGGGTAAGAAATCTTTGGCTCTGAATTGCCCCTGCTAAATGTACACAACGTCCAGATGACGTTGAACACATAACGTTTCGGCTAATGAAGCCTCTTGGAACAGAAATTTGGAACGGGGTGTGCGGGCTTATACGAGTACAAGCTTATTTTAGAAAAAATACAAATGTACCAAGTTGGGTTTTTTGATGTTCATTTCCTAGCCGTGTAACATGGTGGTCTGAGAGTAGTTATGTCTGGAAAGGAAAAGATCGATGTCCGTAGCTGATCCCAGCCATAGCCCTTGCGGATGGCCCACTCTGGCATTTGGCCAGCCTGTTCTTCCCATTTAGCAGACAATATGGAGGAGGTGAAACAACTATTATTTAATACATTGAGTCTTGGACCTGCTGTTTATCAACGGAATCCATCTTTTCTCTGAGCCTCGTCTCTAAAACAAGAGCCAAAACAATAACATCTCATCAAGTTATTTGGACAGGAGAGAAAACAGTTAAAAATAACTTTGAGGGGTGCTTGGGTGGCTCAGTTGGTTGAGGGTCTGACTCTTGATTTCGACTCGGGTCATGAGTCCAGGGTCGTGGGAATAGCCCTGTGTAGGGCTCCATGGAACCAAAGATATTCTCTTTCTCTCTCTCCCCCCCCTTCCCCATTTGTGTGCACTCTTTCTCTCTCAAAAAAATAATAACAAAATAAAATTTAAAAATAGCTTTGAAAACTATGAAGCTTTAAATAAATGCTGATGATAAGGGCAATAATAAATAATGATAATAAATCGCACATCTGCTCACCTGATCCTCACAGCAATTGAAGAAACAGGCACCATACGTGTTATTTGTCACCAAGCAAGGACTCATTAAAAAATTTTTAAAGGATTTTCAGAAGAAAACCCAGTTTTACTGGGCTTAATGATTTATATATTCTTTGTCTCCTTCATTCACTTAATGTTCAAGTGCATGCATTTTAATTTGCAAATAAAGGGGGCACCTGGGTGGCTCTGTCGGTTAAGCAGCCGACTTCGGCTCAGGTCATGATCTCACGGCTCGTGAGTTCGAGCCCCGCGTCGGGCTCTGTGCTGACAGCTCAGAGCCTGGAGCCTGTTTCAGATTCTGTGTCTCCCTCTCTCTCTGCCCCTCCCCTACTCATGCCCTGTCTCTCTCTCTCTCTCTCTCTCTCTCTCTCTCCCTCTTTCAAAAATGAATAAACAGGGGCGCCTGGGTGGCTCAGTCGGTTAAGTGTCCGACTTCGGCTCAGGTCACGATCTCGCGGTCCGTGAGTTCGAGCCCCGCGTCGGGCTCTGTGCTGACAGCTCAGAGCCTGGAGCCTGTTTCAGATTCTGTGTCTCCCTCTCTCTCTGCCCCTCCCCTGTTCATGCTCTGTCTCTCCCTGTCTCAAAAATAAATAAAACGTTAAAAAAAAAATTAAAAAAAAACAAAACAAAACTGACTTTTAATTTGCAAATAAAGATTTCAAGCTCCCTGAAGGAAGAACACTTATCTCTCCGATTCATCAGGATGCCTGGTATATTTGAATATATTTAGATATAGTAGTTCTCAACGAGGGGTGATTTTGCCACCTTGGGGACACTTGGCGATGTCCAGACACGTTTAATTGTCACAATTGGAGAGAGCTCCTGGTATGTAGCTGGTAGGGGGCAGGGATGCTGTTAAACATCTGACAGTGCACAGGACATTCCCCTATAATGAAGAAGTATCTGGCCGAAAGTGTCGGTAGTACTGAGGCTGAGAAATCCTGATTTAGATCAATGAAAAAAGCATATATGAATATGGGGAACCTGGGAGGCTCAGTCAGTTAAGCATTGGACTCTTGATTCTGGCTCAAGTCATGATCTCATGGTTCGTGACTTCAAGCCTCGCATTGGGCTCGGGGCTGATGGTGTGGAGCCTCCCTGCTTGGGATTCTCCCTCTCTGCCCCTCCCGTGCTCTCTCTGTCTCTTAAAAAAAATAAATAAACTTAAAAAAAACAAAAAACATAGGTGAGAGGCGCCTGGGTGGCTCAGTTGGTTAAGCATCCGACTTCGGATCAGGTCGTGATCTCACAGTTCACGGGTTCAAGCCCCGCGTTGGGCTCTGTGCTGACAGCTCGGAGCCAGGAGCCTGCTTTGGATTCTGTGTCTCCCTCTCTCTCTGCCCCTCCCCTGCTTGTACTCTGTCTTTCTCTGTCTCCACAAATGAAAAGTTAAAAAAAAAAAAAAACATTTTAAAAAAAGAAGAGTTCAAGTTCTTTACCGTTTTCTGATTCTAGCCCTCGATCATTCCTTCATGCACCTAATTCCTCCTTCTGTGTTGGAGAAGCCTTTTCTCAGCAGGAATGACAGTGCCTCGTTCACTTCGATGATACAACAACTAACTAGAAAACCAGTGACAAACCTCTCTCCAAAGTTCATCTCCTCTGCTACTCCTGCAAAAGAGATCTTGCCAAAACAATCTCTTTGAGTAGGTTTTGTTGGCCAAAATGAAAAGAAGAGCCAGTCTCAGCAAGTTTAAAGCATGATTTGTTCCTGGTACTTTTGAACTTTCCATCTTTCTTATTCCTTTTACTTGATTTCTGATCTGCTTTTAATTTGTTCTCTCTTCCCAAATTCTTCACATTTTTAGGGGGAATCCTTAATAATTGCTGGCACGAGGCAGAAACAAGGAGGAGTAGGCAAACAAAACAAATAGTGGAGAGAAGTATCCAATGTAATGTTTCTCAAACATTTTCAATTTCTCCACCAGTATTTCTTGGGCAGAGTTAAGGAATTTGTATTTTTTTCTATTAAGAATGATGAAAACTAGTATATAAAACTACAAATAAATACAGCCAACAACCAGGGGGCCTGGGTGGCTCTGTTAAGCATCAGACTCTTGATCTCGGCTCAGGTCATGATCTCACGGTTTGTGAGATCAAACCCCATGTCGGGCTCTGGATTCTCTCTCTCTGCCTCCCCTGCTCACAATCTCTCTCTGTGTCTCTCAAAATAAGTAAATAAACTTAAAAAAAGAAGGAACAAACCTACGGGAGATGGGGGGAAGAAAGTGGGGAGAGAGAGCAGGGTAAAAAGACACAGAAAAGCTGTGATTCACTTTAAATTTTTGAGGGAAAAAAATGTATATAGCTTTGATTAACAAATGCAAAAATATAAACCTGCTTCAAGTACACATTATCCAAGGAAATGAGAGAATGCATAAGAAAAAAGAGACTGAGAGAAAGAGGAAGAAGAAAGGAAATACCAGGCAAGTGTTTGTGCCCAAAAAGAGAAAGCCAGAGGCATAGGTTAGGGACCAACCTCTTCTAACTACCCAGCTGCTGGTCTCTGCAACATTCATTCCCTTGTCTTGTTGGCTCAAATCTTCTCTCCCTCATCAGGCAACATTTCCAGAGAATACTGCCCATACAGATTTATGGTGGGACTTAGGACATATAAAATGAGAATAATCATTCGTCAGCTTTAAAAAAATTTTTTTTTAATGTTTACTTATTCTTGAGAGAGAGACAGAGTGCGAGCATGGGCAGGGGAGGGGCAGGGAGAGACAGAGACACAGAATCCAAAGCAGGGCTCCAGGCTCTTAGCTGTCAGCACAGAGCCCGACGCGGGGCTCGAACTCACGGACTGTGAGATCATGACCTGAGCAGAAGTCGGATACTTAATCGACTGAGCCCCCCAGGCACCACTGGCTTTTTAATATTTTCTTAACCTTTTCTGGCCTAAGGAAAGACTTTATTCCCTGATTATTCGCCAAGCGGTTCCCTGGCTCCACCCTCCCTCCAACAATCTTCTTTCCTTTCATAGCTTGAACTAGGGTGACATAGGCCCTGTCCTTCTACCACTTACAACCTCTAAAATAAATCAAAAAAGCACACACACACAGAAGCCAGCTAAAGGGAAGTCAGAAAGAATTTTGTTCAAGTAGAAGCAAAAAATGGTTAATTTTTCCCCCCATATTATTATTGCTTTTCTGCAGTGTTCAATTCTTTGGGGAAAAATGGTTGGCAATTTTATGAATACCTCCCTTCATTCTCTCTCTCTCTCTCTCTCTCTCTCTCTCCAATAATTAGCTTGCTGGCTGAACTGACCAACATTTGAAATAATAGGTCTGTATGTTTTTCAGTCATCCGGTGTAGAAATTCCTGGCAAATCAATTGCTCTGCTGTGTGACTGTTGAACGTTAAGTATTTGACCTCCCATTATTTAACATTAAAGACCTTTTTCAATTTGCTGGGTTTACATCACCAAAGCAAAACGTCTTTGCCTAACCAAAGACGGACTTGGCTCTTTCAAGTTTCTAACAGTCAGCAACTCTAAGATAAAACATAAATTGACCCTAACACTGAGCAGACAATTGGCAAAACAATTTTGTGAAAAGGTGTTACAAAAATCAGGCAAATCTTTGAGGGAAAGGAATGGGATGTGTATCTTATAATTGTGGTACAGGAAACCTTGAAGTGTCTTGAATGAACTATTCCTATGAAGGGATATTTTCCTGTGAAGGTAAAGGACGGTTCTTTGTTCCCATGTCCCGTGGTAACCTAAGGATGAATAAACCATGTCACGGGAAATCATGTAGAAATCTTACAAGCCACAATTATGATCTGATGTGCGTCTATGGTTGCCACTTGTGACCTTGTCTCTAGCAGTGTTTCTACTCCTTCAATAGGGAGATGGTTCAAGACTTTGTTGGAAAAGGGTTGCCCAGGCCCTCCACGATGATTCCCGACTCTTCTTGCTGCTGCTTTAATTTCTCATTAGATGTTTCTCATTAATGTTTCTCATTAAACCGGTGCTTCAGAGACGGCCATTCCTTCCCAAGATGTTGCATATTGGTGATTGCTGAGATATTGAAACGCTCTTGCTGATGATTCATTCACACCTTCCACAAATATTGATTGAGTGCCTCTTGGACACACAAGAAGGCAAATTGCAATCCCCTCAAAGGGTTCGTGGATCCGGCATTTGAACTGGGCAATAATGGATTTTAAAAGGCCCTACTAGAAGGGGCGCCTGGGTGGCTCAGTCGGTTGGGCGTCCGACTTCGGCTCAGGTCATGATCTCGCGGTTTGTGGGTTCGAGCCCCACGTCGGGCTCTGTGCTGACAGCTGGGAGCCTGGAGCCTGCTTGGGATTCTGTGTCTCCCTCTCCCTCTGCCCCTCCCCCACTCGTGCTCTGTCTGCCTCTGTCTTTCAATGAGAAATAAACGTTAAAAAATTGTGAAAAAAAAAAAAAAAAGTCCCTACCAGGCTACATGGGGTAGGATTCCAATTATGTGACATCATGGAGAGGGCAGTGAAAAGATTCGGTGGTTCCCAGCAATCGCAGGGGAGGAGAGGACACATAGGTAGAGCACAGAGGATTTTTAGGGCAGTCGATCCGCTCTGTGTGAAACTGCAAAGGTGGATGCATGTCGTTGTATATTTGTCCAAACCAATAGAATCTACAATGCCAAGCGTTAAGTCCGATTTTTTTTGGTGCCAATGTAGGTTTGTCCGTGGTACCAAATGCACCACTCTGACGCAGGGATGTGGCTGGTGACGGACGCTGTGTGTGTGTGTGTGTGTGTGTGTGTGTGTGGAGGTAGGGGATGTATGAGAAATCTCTGTCCCTTCCTCTCCACTTTGCTGTGAACCTAAAAGTGTTCTGAAAAGTAAAGTCTAGTCTTAAAAAGTCTACTCGTAAAATGTAGTCGATCTTGGAAAGGGGAAACCTTCCACTGGTCAACTGCTCTGAAGTCTAAGTACCCGCCAATTTATTCAGTGGGTTCCCACTGCCACTAGCAAAGAGCTGGGTATTTGAAGGGGTCTTGGTGAGAGACGATTTTGGTGGGGAGACTTTTAGAAAGGGATCTCTGGGGAATGGAGTGCTATCCAGAGGAAGAAGGCCTAAATAGACCACCGTAGGAAGGCGGTGAGCAGGGGACATTTGTTGGAGGAGGCTGGGTTATGAGGGCGGCAGGGCAACACCTGAATTTGAGCTCCACAAAAGCCAAGGTGGTTCAAAAGACAATGTGACTCAAAACAGATCAAAGACCTAAATATAAGAGCTGAAACTATAAAGCTCTTGGAAGAAAACAGGGGGGTAAAATTTCATGACCTTGGATTTGGCAATGGTTTCTTAAATATGACACCGAAAGCATAAGCAACAAAGGAAAAAAATAGATAAATTGGACTTTGTTAAAATGAAAAACTTTTGTGTATAAAAGGATACCACGGAGAGAGTGAAAAGGCAGCCACAGAACAGGAGAAAACACTTGCAAATCATACATCTTCTAAGCACCTCGTATTCAGAATATATGAAGAACTCTTACAATACAGCGGTAAACAAACAACTCAAAAAATGGCCATGGTACTTGAATAGAAATCTCTCCAAAAAAGACATACAAAAGTCCAACAAGCACATGAAGAGATGTCCAATGTTAGTCGTTAGGGAAATACAAATCAAAGCCATAAGAAATACTATTTCACACTCAGTAAGATGGCTATAATAATAAAAAGGAGAAAGAAAGGAAGAAAGAAAGAACGAGAAAAAAGGAAAATAACAACCATTGGCAAGAATGTGGAGAATTTGGAACCCTTTAATACATTGCTGGTGGGGACGTAAAATGGGATAGCTGCTATGGACACATATTTGGTGGCTCATCAGTAAGATAAACATACAATTACCACATGACCCAGCAACTCCACTTCTAGGTATGTGCCTCCCCCCAAATTGAAAACAGTTCTTGAAGGGGCCCCTGGGTGGCTCAGTCAGTTAAGCATCTGACTTTGGCTCAGGTCATGATCTCGTGGTTCGTGAGTTCAAGCCCCGCATCGGACTCTGCACTGACAGTGCAGAGCCTACTTGGGGTTCTCTCTCTCTCTCTCTCTCCCTTTCTCTGCCCCTCCCCCACATGCGCTCTCTCTTTCTCTCTCTCAAAATAAATAAATAAACTTTAAAAAACCCAGTTCTTCAAATACAAACGTGGGCGTGAATATTCATCACAGTACTATTCACAATAGCCAAAGAGTAGAAACAATCGAAATTTCCTTCAACGGATGAATTAATAGGCGAAAGGTGGTATATCCATACAATAAAATTCATCTGGCCATAAAATGGAATGAAGAACTGACACAGGCTATGGCATGCATGACCCTTGACGACATGAAGCTAAATGAAAAAGCCAGACCAAAAAGGCCACATATTAGGTAATCCCATTTACACGAGATCTACGGAATCGGCAAACTCCGAGACAGAAAGCAGGCTGGTGGTTGGCAGAGGCTGGAGGGTAGAGGGCAATGGAGAGGGGCTGATACGGGGTTTGGGGGTAAAATGTAGAACTCGATCATGGTGAAAGCAGCAGAGCATTGTGAATGCACTAAATGCCACTGAATTTTACACTTCAAGATGGTTTAGATGGTGAGTTTTACGCTGTGTCGATTTTACAACTGAACAAGTTAGCTTGTTGTCAGACCAGAGTCAAACAATGTCTCGATGAACAAAATAAATTAGTAAGTTGATATAGGTGTTGGGAGCTTTTAATTGGAATGATATACAGTTGGCCCCTTGATCAACATGGGAGTTAGGGGTGCTGCCCTCCCCCACCCTATGCAGTCAAAAACCTGCTTACACTTAACTATTAAGAGCCTACTGTTGACCAGAAGCCTTACCAATAACACAAAGGGTTGAGTAACACACACTTTGTATATTGTATGTATTATAAGTTGCATTCTTACAATAAAGTAAGCCAGAGAAAAGAAAATGTTATTAAGAAAGTCCTAAGGAAGAGAAAACACATGTACAGTACTTCCTAGATTTATGGAAATAAATCTACGTGTAAGTGGACGTGGGTGGTTCAAATTCATGTTCAAGGGCCACCTGTAATGATCTTGTCCCTATATCACTTTGCACATAGAGAGTCTAGAATACAGCATAATACTCGCAGATGCATAATACTTGCCGTGTAATGCTTGTATGCTTCTACATATACAGATGATCTGAAGTATGTCTAACAAATGAATAAAAGTCGTTCATGATACGTAACAAAAAATTGCAAGGTGATCATTTACTCTTTTGCCAGGCTCCGCGAAGAGATTTGACAGCCCAGCGCTCTGGTTGCATTGGAAGAACAGCGAGCAGGTTGCACAAATGTCTGGTTGCTTCCTGAATTGGGGAACACACAAGTCTCCACACCGTCCCCGTCGTCAAGAAGGCAAAGAGGAATAAGGCCAGGTACCATCCTGATCTTACATAAACCAGAGACGTTTGTAATGGTGCGCCTTACTTGAGGCAACTACACCCTGGAAAAGTTAGGAAACGATTCCAAGGTCTCACTATAGGGTGTAGAGGAGTCAGGCTCAAGCCTACCCTCTTGCCTAGTTCCTAAGCCTCTCAGCTCCGCCATGTTGCAGTCCAAACCTTTGAGGCAGATGTTCAAAGCTCTTGACAGCCTAGCACCACCTGCTTAAACACCCATTTCAAAACGTCATAACTTCAATTTCCCACTGTAGTCGGACTGATCTCGCCTTTACCTTATAAACATGGCTTCTTATTCCTAACTGCAAGCCTTCTGCTATTTCCCTTCCTTACTCCGTCTCAGGCTATACTGTCGCTCCTGAACTTCAGAAGGCGATTCCAGTCCCACGTCATTCGAGAGAGCTTCTCGAACCACTCCAGTCCTGCCTAATGGACTTTCTTTGAAAAACAAAACCAAAGCACGTTGAGGCTGATTATTTGCATAACTAATCTGGGCCCTTCACTCCCGTTGGACACAACGGTCTGGTTTTGTCAGCCTCTGTTTAACTTCTTTCTGTAGCAGGCTTTCTCAGCCTCAGCACTGTTGACATTTGGGGCCAGGAAATTACTTGTTGCGGGAGCTGTCTCGTGCTTTATAGGATGTTTAGCGACAGCGCTGGCCTCTACCCGCTAGATGCCTGTAGCGGTCATCCGCCCCCAGTTGTGACAACCAACAATGTCCCTAGATATTGCCAGATGTCTCTGGGGCCAGGGAGGGGCAGCAAAACCTCTCCCGGTTGAGAACCAATCCTAGGGTACCTCTCTGAACCTCAGCAGCAAGAAAGCTGAAAGTTACATTTCTCAGACTCTGCTGTCGCTAGGGCGCAGGACAGGAAATTGGTTCTGACAAGTAGGTGAACATATGCTAGACCTGAAAGGTTACAGTCAGGTGGAGACTGTCTTCCCTTGCTTCTGGCTGTTTTCAAATGACCCAAAAAAGGGGGTTGTGGAGAAGAAAAATATTTCTGCAGCAATATTCCTTGTCCATTCTCCGTGGTGGTCAGAAGACTGGTGTATGTGTGCGGGGAGAGTGGGGTGAGGTGAGAGCTCTAGGTCTCATTCTCTAGCTTTACGAATGTCAAGAGGCAGTTTCAATAATAGCACACTTCCAGCAGCTTCCTGATTTCTGCTTCCTGATTCCCGAATGGTAGTTATTCAAGTGTGCTCTTGAACTCAATAGACCTGGTGCTCCCTTCAGAGTGACTAGTTCCTTGGTCATCAGCTTGTCTTGTAACTGGAGCCCGTCCCGAGGGTCAGTTGAGAGTCAACTTTTGAACCCTTCCACCATTTTTATGCACCTGGTTCGCTCCATCTATGTTCTTCTGAATGAAAGAAGTGATTTCTCTTCCCTGAGCTGAACCCGTGTAACGCCTTACCTGTGATGATTGGACTCTTTCATGAATTTCCTTCCTTTCTGACTGGTTGAGTTTCCTACAGGGAGAAGTCACTTTTTCTCTCTCATCTGCCTCCCATAATTTCTACCCAGCGCCAGGCTCCAAGTGGGAATTACAAAAGCAATTCGATGAATTTGTGTTTGACATTCACTAAAAACTTGCTCGATGAATAAAGACTTGGGGAAAAGAAAAGATGAAAAAAAGAGACCATCCCTGAACCTTCCAGTTTTTTATGTTCTTCAGTGTGTTACAGAACCTAGCCCTGCACATCTGATCCAGGAAAGAAGCTTCTTCTGGTGCGAAACCGGTGTGAGATTATCTTCATAATGGGCCTAATCGTGCTCTCCATTCCAGGCAAATGGTCCGGTAAAATACCAGAACACAGTATCTCCATAGAGTAATACCCGTCAGGCTTTTGGCTCTAGATATCTATTCACTGGTGGTTCCCAAACTTGTACATACAAATGCCTATTTGGTGTCTATATTTGGATATCTCGTATTCACATTAAATGTCACGTGTGTTAAACCAAACTCCCCTTCTCCTAGCCTGGTCTGACGCTCTGTCTGTCTTCTGCTCCTTAGTAAATACCACCACCATCCACTCATGTCACCATCTTCCACCACTTCCCAATCCCTCACTGGACTCACTGCTTTTACTCTCTCTCTCACATTTCAACACGATCGGATGTTGAGTTCTGGTCTGTACCTTCTCATCAGAATAAAGTCTAGAGCCTGTAATCCAGGGAGTAAAGCCTTCCGAGATGTAGCCACTCCCAGGACCCCCCAAACTCATTCCTACCCTGTTCTCCCCTTATCCTTATGCCCCAGCCCAGATCTTTTTTTCTGTTCCCTAAACTCCCAAGTTCTTTACTGCCTCAGGGCCTTGGCAACTGCTTATCTCATCCATACTCAAGCTCTTCGCATGTCTTCTTCTTTTCATATTCAAGACCGTAGCTCACATGTCACCCCTCAGACGTGTTTTGCCTGATCATCTTATCCTCAGTAAACTCAACCTTCTAGATCATCCGCGATCACATCACCCTGCTAACTTCCTTGATCTCTCATCACTATCTAAACGACCTGGTCTACTTCTCTATTTTCTGGTTGATTTCTTGTGAGTGCGCCCTAGATGTAACCCCCATTACTGCAAGACCATCTGTCTGTCTCACCCCTGCATCCTGGCACCTCAGGCAGCACTTGGCCCATTGTAGGTCCTCAGGAAATGGTTGTTGAATGAATGAATGGCTCTTATCCATCTTGTTTTATTGTGGAAAACACATATAAAATTTATCATCTTAACCATGTTCAAGGATTCATTTTACCGGCATTAAGTACATTCACATTGTTATGTACTCATCACTACCATCTGTCTATAGAGCTCTTTCATTTTGAAAACTGGAAAATCTCTACCCATCTCTACCCTGTTCCTCCCTCCCCCAGGCCCTGCTAACCATCGTTCTACTTTCTTTATGAATTTGGCTACTCTAGGAACCTCATATAAGTAGAATCATACTGTATGTGTCTTGATGTGACTTGTTTATTTGACTTAGCACAATGTTCTCAAGCTTCACCCATGTAGTGGCATGTGACAGAATTTCCTCCTTTTTAAAGGCTGAATAATATTTCATTGATATCTACCACATTTTGTTTATCTGTCTATGCATCTATGGATATTTGGGTTGCTTCCACCTTTTGTTGTTGTGAATAATGCTGCTATGAACATGGGTGTGCAATTATCTCTTTGAGACCCTGCTTTCAATTCTTTTGGGTATATATATCCAGAAAGGTCATTACTGGATCACAAGGTAATTCTAGTTTTAATTTGGGGGAACTACCATACTGTTTTCCATAGCACTGCATCATTTTACATTCCCAGCAACAGTGTACCAGGGTCCCAATTTCTCCACATCCACAAACACATTTGTTATTTTCTACTTTTTTTTTTTTAACAGTAGTCATCTTAATGAGTTTGAGGTGATATCTCATTGTGGTTTTGATTTACATGTCCCTAATGATTGGTAATGTTAAGCATCTTCATGTGCTTGTTGGTCACTTGTATATCTTCTTAGGAGAAAAGTCTGTTCAGGTCCTTTGCCTATTTCTAAGTCCGGTTTGTTGCTGCTCTTCTTGAGTTGTAGGAGTTCTTTATATATTGTGGATACTAGACCCTTGTCAAATATGCAATTTGCAAATATTTTCTCCCATTCCATGGATTGTTTTTCGATCCTATGGATTATATCCTTGGATGCACAGAGTTTTTAATTTTGATGTAGTCCAAATTATCTATTTTTTCTTATTTATTTATTTATTTATTTATTTATTTATGAGGAGGGGAGGGGTGAGGGAGAGAGAGAATCTTAAGCACGCTCCATGCCCAGCACGGAGCCCGATGCAGGTCTCCATCTCACAACCCTGCGATCATGACCTGAGCTGAATCAAGACTGGGATGCTTAACCGACAGAGCCACCCAGGTGCCTCATCTGTTTTTTTTCTTTGTTGTGTGATCTTTTTGTTTCATATCCAGGAAATCTTTGCTGAATCCAAAGTCATGAAACTTTTCCCCTGTGTTTTCTCCTAAGAGCTTTGTACTTTTAGGTCTTATACTTAGATCTTTAGTGTACTTTGAATTAATTTGGCTTATGGTATAAGACAATGTTCCAACTTCATACTTTAGCATGTGGATATCCAGTTTCCCCAGCACTATTTGTTGAAAAGACTGTCCTTTCCCCATTGAATGGTCTTGACATTTTGTCCAAAAAAAGTTGACCGTTTATAAGAGGGTTTATTCTGGGCTTTCTGTTTTATTTCTTTGGACTACATACCTTTATGCCAGCACAACACTAGTTTGATCACCATGGCTTTGTAGTAAGTAATAGAATCAGAACGCGTAAGATCTCCAACTTTGTTGGTTTTCAGGATTGTTCTGTCTGTTGAGGGTCCCTTGAGATCTCATATGAATATTAGAGTGTACTTTTCTATTTCTTTAAAAAAATTTCAGTAGGATCTTGGTAGGGATTATATTGAACCTACAGACCATTTTGGATAGTACTGACATTTTAACAATATTAAGTCTGACATTGAATTTTGTTTCACAGTATTGTTTAAAGCATTTTTTTTCATCAATATTCATCAGGGATATTGGTCTGTGCTTTTCTTGTAGTGTCTTTGTCTGACTTTAGTATTAGGGTAATACTGGCCTCCTAAATTGAGTTTGGGAGTGTTCCCTCCTCTTCAATTTTTGGATGAGTTTGAGGAGGATTCATGTAATTCTTTAAATGTTTAGTAGAAGTTGCCAGTGAAGCCATCTGGGCTTTGCTTTATCGTGAGGTCTTTGATTATTGATTAAATCTCCTTACCAGTTATAGGTCTGTTCAGATTTCCTATTTCTTCATGATTGAATCTTGGTAGATGGTGTGTTTCTACGAATGTGTCCATTGTATCTGGGGTATTCAATCTCATGGCATACAATTGATCACAATGCTCTTAATCACCCCTTTTTTAAATTTCTGTACCATCAGTGGTCATGATCCTCTTCCAGTTCTGGTTTTAGTTATTTTAGTCTTCTCTCTTGTTTTTCTTAGTCAATCTAGCTAATTTTTTCTTTTTGTTGGTCTTTTCAAAGTACCAATTCTTGTTTGTTTGTTTTTCTCCATGTGTTTTAGACCTATTGTGTAAAGGGAAGGGAGGGAACAGAAAACAAATACCTCAAATACCTTTAAGAAAATTCTAAACTTGACCGTGTAGGGAAGGAGAGATTTGTTGAGCGGGAAGTGACATTGCCAGCGCGTAGGTAGGAACTGGCACTACTTCTGGAAAGGATTTTTGGCATCCAGCCAAGCCTGAAAAGAGAAGCTTCATTGTGCATTTTGTGCAACATAGATAATAAAAAAATAAATAGCTTATGTTTACATATGTGCTTATGATGTGCCAGGCATTATTGTAGGCACTTTATATATATTAATTCATTTAATCTTCCTAGCAATCCAGTGAGGTAGGTACTATTATCAATCCCATTTTACAGATGAGTAAACTGAGGCATAGAGCTTAAATCATGGTGAGTAAATGTCAGAACTGTGATTCCCCCTCCGGTGGTCTGGCTTCAGGGATGCTACACTGCCTCTACTAATAAGTGCATCCTTTTGATGCTGGCATTGGTGATGGATGAAACAGACACTGCAAATTGGTCTTTCCTTTAAAGTTTGCCGGTGGGTCTGAATACTACTTAGAATCTGCCAGTGAGAAGCTTGGAACATGTTAGCCCCGCCTACAAAGCTTGTGCTCAGGGCTTTTGGAACCAGCTCTTCACTGTTCCAAGCTGAGCTCTATGTATGCTAGCTTTCTTCCCAGTGTCTGGACTTCCATTTTAATATCTGTGATGAACAGATTCACTTGCCAAGACTTTACAGTCGCTCTGACTCAGCTAACGCCAGCATCATGGCCGGCAATGCCAACATGACACCATGCTGGGCACTTGGGTATGAGTGATCCAGGTTAGGTTAGGTACCTACACTTCTGCCCTTCCTGCCCTCTGTACTATCTGTCTTATTTTCAGACCTACTGTGCTCCCTTCATGTTGCTGCTCTGGGCTCATTACATCTGTCTAATAAAATCTGACTGCCTTCTCTACATTAAGGCTTGGCCGTTTGATACGGGCCGTGTTTTAAAAGATTAATCCTGTGAGTATAGAGACCAGCAGTAGCTAAAGCAGAGCAGAGTGGGAGCATCAGTGCCTGGTCAGAAACTTCCCGGGGATTGGAGGAGAAGAGGGTGGATGGAAACCTTCCTTGACACATCGCTGGGTTACAGATCTGATGCAATAATCTGTAAACACACACACACACATATGCGCCGTAGTCACAGCGGGCTTCTCCCTCCTGCCGGAATACGGAGTCGGGGAAAATATTCAGACCCCGAGCTGGGACATTGCTAGTGAAGGGGAGATTTCAGGTGAGAAGTAAATGTGTAGACAGGATGCGGTGACCTTTCTTATTTGCAGTGTTTTCATTCTGCAGCTTGCACGGCAGGGACCCTGACATCAGAGGCTCTGATGGCCCGAGGCTGTGTTGGAGAGGAAATAAATGAGCCTGCCCTACTTCCAGAGGCTCTAGTAATGTGTGTGCGGCACGGAACCTGGGCAGGGCAAGATGTGTGTGGACGAGCGACCTCTAGTGGCTCAAAGTGGGAGTTGCAGCGCCTGCTCTGCCGGGCTCGGGGAGGCTCAGTCAAAACACAGTCAAAACACAGGGTCTACAGAAAAGATCCTGTTTGCCCAACACCGTCCTGGACGTTAGGGGGGATTCAAAGGAGTCACAAGCAGGCCGACTTAAGGAGCTTATCATCCTCCGACCTGGGGAAATCAAAACAGCACGTTGTTTCTCTATTGACTTGATGCCGTGGGAGTTTCCAAGAAGGGAGAAGATCACATGGCTCAGAGGGAACAGTCCAGGAAGCTGAACCTGGAAAGGCGACTGGACTTCAGATGAAAAGAGGGAGGGCGTTCCGGGATGGGAGAAGAGCACGAACCAAACAAGCAGGAAGAAAAAGCCTGGACGACATACAGCCAGAGTTCTCCAGTGAGAAAATCTGACTGTGTGTGTTGGGAGGACTGAATACTAAGCCATGTGGCGAGAAGCCCAAGAAGAGAAGACCCGGCCCTCCGGGCTCTTTGGAAAGGACCCTCTTCAGGTCCTGTGACGACACCCCCCCGGGACTGCAAAGGCGAATGCTCCCCTGGTCAGAGCCTTGATGGGAATGCACAAAGCAGGCGGGGTGGAGGATTCTGGCATTTCAGAGATGTCAACTTAAGTTTTAAATTTTGCAGTGGTATTTAGCCAGCCTAGAGCCATGAATGCAGTTGGAAGTCGTGGAGCCTGTGGCAAAGAAAAGGGGAGGGCTTGGACCTTCTCACCCCGAGCAGCAGTGACTTGGCCCCGGCCAGTTGTCGCTGTCAGGAATGTATACCCGCTTGCCAAATATTCCGAGCCTGCGAGGCAAGTACATTATCTACAATTTCGGGTGAAATCTCTCGATGCTGAAATGTTGGGTCAACTTTTTAAAACACTGTAACAGATCGAACAAAACATTTGGCCCTGCGGGTCGTCGCTTGATGAATTAGGGTTCCATTAATCAAGTGTTCTGAAAATGTTTTTAAGACATGGAATTAAACACACATTTTGCTCTAATTCTCATGATTTGGGGCGGGGGGGGGTAGCTAAGGACATAGGGGACTGCCTTATTTTTCATTTTTTATATTTTTTTGTGATTATTTTATTTTATTGTATTTTTGGTGAGAAAGGGAAGTGGTTTGGGGGGGGGGTTGTTTTTTTCTGATGGGGGCCTTGAAAGGAGCCCTGTGCTGCTGTATCTCTGCGGCTCATTAGCAAATTGGAGTCACCTTTCTGAGCCGCTGTTTGTTTTTTACTTGAGGTATAATTGACGTATAACATTACACTAGTTTCACGTGTACAGCATGATTTGATATTTGCGTATATTGCGAAATGATCACCACGGAAAGTTCTGTGAACATCCATCACTGCACAGCTACAAATTTTTTCTTCTGGTCATGAGAACCTAAACAATTTTTTTTCTAACGTGTATTCATTTTTGAGAGACAGGGCATGAGCAGGGGAGGGGCAGAGAGAGAGGGAGACACAGAATGTGAAGCAGGCTCCAGGCTCTGAGCTGTCAGCCCAGAGACCAACATGGGGCTCAAGCTCACGAACCATGAGATCGTGATCTGAGCCGAAGTGGGACGCTTAACCGACTAAGCCGCCCAGGGGCCCCTTATTATTTTTTAATATTTATTTATTTATTTATTTATTTATTTATTGGAGAGAGAGAGAGAGAGAGAGAGAGACAGAGCGGAACCAGGGGAGGGCGGAGAGAGAGGGAGACACAGAATTCGAAGCAGGATCCAGGAGCCAAGCCGTCAGCCCAGGGTCCGGTGTAAGGCTCGAACTCACAAACTGTGAGATCAAGGTCATGAGAACTTGAAAGATTCACTCTCAGTCACTCTCAAATGTACAATGCAGTATTATTAACTGTGGTCGCAGTGCCGTCCACGGCATCCCCAGGACTTACTTATTTTATAGTTGGAAGTTTGTACCTTTTTACCCCCTTCACCCATTTCCCCCACCCCTAACCCCCCACCTCTGGCAACCACCGATCTGTCCTCTGGGTCTGTGAGTTCAGTGGTTTATTGTTGTGGTTTTTAGGTTCCACATATAAGTGAGATCATATGGTATCTGAGCCTCTGTTTTCTCATCAATCTAATTAGAGGTCCTTCTGGCTCAACAACGTATGATTCCTAAGGTGCCCCCCAAATCTAAAATTCTATGATTCTTATTCTGTGGTGGAAGAGGATGTGTTTTCCAGCTGACCTCACCTTGCAGAAAGCTCAGAGAGAGTTTCATTTCTGTGCTAAGCTCCTGTCATCCTTCGAGGGAGGCAGTGAGGTGTACCAAAGTCTTGGTTAACCTTGGCCCCACGTTAGAATGAACCAGAGAGTTTCGCAACAAACCCAATGCCAAGCCTCATTCTGAACAGCCAGAAAATTGGAGGGGACCCGAAGGATGGGTCCCAGGCATGGGGACGAAAGCCCACTTCCTGCTACACACCCGTGGTTCTCAGGTCCTGGCTGCACATTAAAATCACCACCAGGCTCTGGGATCTGGCAAACCAAGGCAGTGGCAAACCCATTGGAGCCTGAGGCCGCAGGAAAAATGTGGGCCCCTTTCTACCCTCATCAAAACGTCCTCCCCTAGTTTGGGCCAAGTGGGAGAAAAAGTTAATAAAAGCTCTACAATCAGAAATCGTGACTGTGTAAAATCTGCATTGCAAAATGTCTTCACTATTGTCAGCCTTCAGCGGCTTGATGGGGCTCAGTGGCCCTACGATGCTGGAATGGCGGGCTGGTTGGAAGCCACTGTTCCTGTTCCGCGATAACACAACGTTGTAAAACACACCAACATCAGCAATCTGTATTTATTTAAAATCACGGTAGTTCCTGTATCCTGGATATTTTGCAGATGTTAAAAAAATATTGAATTCAAACATCATGTTTTCTTTTTTTTTTTTTAAGTTTATTTATTTATTTTGAGAGAAGCAGAAAGAGAGAGCAAGCAGGGAAAGGGCAGTGAGAGAGGAGAGGGAGAATCCCAAGCAGACTCCGAGATGTCAACGTAGAGCCCGACGGGGGGGCCTCGAACCCGCGAACCGTGAGCTCATGACCTGAGCTGAAACCAAGTTGGGCACTGAACTGCCTGAGCCACCCCGGCGTCTCTCGAATGTGATTTCCCTCGATTACTGATGTGTTTGCCACCCCCTTAAGAAAGTTCTCCACCTGTTCCACCCAATCCCAGATCCGGACCTGGGTTTAAACCCTGCTTCTGCTTGGGTGAGTTACTAATGCAGTCTAAGCCTCGCTTACTCGTGTGTTGGATGTGGTTAATGCCAGCACCTGCTTTACAGCACTGTGAGGTTCAAATGAGGTAATGTACTGACGTGCCTAGCACAAAGTGGGAGTGCCCTCACACGCGCTAATGTGCATCGGCTAATATCACGTGCAAAGATTGTGTAATATCACAGTTACCACGGTTCTAATTTGTCTGCTTATTCCAAGAAAGTTGGCTTACCTCGGATTTGTCACTTCTTGGGTGTAGGATTAAGGTAGTCTCAACATTATCAAGTGTCTCCAGCCAGGGGCGTTCAAACTCTTCCCTAAGACCCTCAGGATCAAGAAATAACCAGATATTATTTATAGGTGAATAATGATACTACAAATTGCCTGATGGGCATAATTATTTTAATCTATTTTATATAGTTGGCTCTGTGCAAAGTTTATCTTAATCAATTTAAATAAAGCGCTCATAGATTTTATTTGATTTATTTTTAAGTGCTGATTTATTTATTTTGAGAGACAGAAAGCAGGGAGGGGCAAACAGAGAGGGGGAGAGAGAGAATCCCAAGCGGACTCCACACTGTCAGTGCAGAGCCCTATGTGGGGCTCGAACTCATGATCCTTGAGATCATGACCTGAGCCGCAATCAAGAGTCGGATGCTTAACTGACTGAGCCCCCAACCAGGCGCCCCAAGCTTTCCATAGATTGTAAATGTTTGAGGACCGCTATTCTAGATCATATTTCTCAAAGTTTAATGTCCATGAGATTCACCTGGGGGTTTTGTTAAAATTCGGATTTTGATTCAGCAGGTGTGGGGTGGGGCTTTAGTTCTGTACTGGTTGCAAGTTCCCAAATAGGCTTGGCTACATAATTTGCAGGGTTCACTGCAAATGAAAATACAAGACCCCTTGTTTAAAACCTATTAGCAATTTCAAGATGGCAACGACAAAGCATTAAACCAGGAGCGGAGCCCTTACAAGTGTGGGGCCCTGGGCTACTCCACGGGTCACGCAACCCCATGACGCCTGCCTTGCTCCTGGGTGATGCCTGTGCGGGGACCCAACACCATACTTTGGGTATCAGTGGTGTCCAGCAGAACTTTCTGTGATAAGGGAGAGATTCTATGCGTGTGTTATAGCCACTCAGCCACATGGGGCTGCTGAGCCCTTGAAATGTGGCTAGTGTGAGCAAAACTAATGTTTTGTTGAATTTTAATTAGATTTAAATAGCCCCAGGAGTCTGACAGCTGTCCCATTGGACAACACAATTTGGTTGTCAACTTTCTCTAGCAGGATAGTTTCCTACTCAAGCACATTGCCAATCTCAAAGTTGGTTACACAACATTAGTCAAGGGAAGTCAGACCAGATCTTTTTTCTTTATGCCTTAACAGATCTATATAATCTTTAAAAAAATTTTTTTTGATAGGTAATGCTATTCCAAATATTCTCATGACAAAGACCTGGCCTAATCGGGGAAATTATTTTTTTTTTACATTAAAAAAGTTCTATTTAATTTACTGCGGAAAATATTGGCAATTCATATGTTAAAAGTTTCTTGCCTCCTTTCATAGGAAATGACTGACAGCTTTCAGTGCTGGCTGCGTCTTTTAAGACTTAAGTGACTGACACTTTTCAGGCAGAAGACACTTTCCTACAGCCTTGAAGTAGAACTTGATTTCCCTGATGTGAAGACAGCTAGCTTTCAGGTGTCTGAGCTGCAGCAGCTGGGACTTTTAACCCTCTGTGGTCGGGCATCCTGTTTCTGGGACTGAGATTGAGCCTGCCCAGGAAGTAAGAATGAGAAAACTTCAGCCGGCACCACCAGGCTTGCTGTTATGAAACGCTTCGATCCTGAAGGATTTTATTATTATTTTTTAATGTGGGCTGAGTGAAACCTGCAAATTGCTAAACCGCTAATCTCCAGAGAGGTGTTCTGATTTTCCAACTCTGTTCAAGACTCTAAATTTTCTTTTTGAAACAGGATTAACTGGACACTCAATGAAAGAGAGAGAGAGAGAGAAGGGGGGGAGGGAGAAGAAAAACTAGAAATGCAACTTCTTGAGTCAAAGAAATGGAAGTAAGAAGATGCTACCAGAATATTCACAGCCCAGGAAAGAGGGAAGGAATGTGGGAAGAGGCTCACTTAAGGATAACAGCCTCCCAAACCATAGCTCCATCCATCAGGAATTTGTAAGCACCAGAAAAAAACCAGCCCTTGGTTTCTGTGACTGTTTTTTCTTCAGATCTGCAGTTAGTTCGTGGCTCTTGAATCAAAGCATAAAGCACAGGAGGGATTAAACATTCTCCAAATGGGTCAGTGCTTGGTAGCCTCGAGATACACTGTTTAGAATCCTAACTCCTCGAAACAGACCCAGGAACCTATAAGAAGTTAGTAAGTGATAGCACAGCAGTGGCCTCAAAGGAAGGGGGCATTATTCAAAAGCGTTAAGTCAACTGGCCAACCATTTGGGGAAAATAAATATTGCTCAATACTTATACTCTACAACAAAATAAGTCCCAGATGGATTAAATATTTATGTGCTAAAAATAAATAAAAACCCAAACCATAAAAGTGAGAGTAGAAGAGTGGAATTTCGGGGTCAGGAGTGTGTGTGTGCTTAATCTGAGCACAGTTGATTCTCCCACTGGCCACGCACGAAGGATTCCGGCCGGGTCTGCAAAATCTACACCAGTACCTTTGATTATCTGGTTTCTGTTTTCGCCATGCTAATAGGCATGAAGTTGACTTAAAATGCATTTCTCTGATTACTAATGAGTTTGTACACCTCTTCAAATACTTGTTAGTTTTGGGGGGGTTCCATTTTCATAAAGCGCCTGCTTAATTCTTTTCCGAATTTCCACTGGACTTTCTGTATTTTCCTTCTTGATTTGAGAAGGTTCCTTACATATTTTAGATATGACTCTCTTGTTAATTTAGACACAACGAGTTCCATTTTCTCCCTTGTCATCTAGTAGCTTTATGTCTGTTAGTCTTTGTTGAACAGAAGCCCTTCCTTCTGATGCAATAAATCTGTCTTACACAGATATCTAGTGTTGTTCATGTGGGACAACTGGAGGCAGTTGGAGTGCCCACTGCTGGGAGAGTGGATGGATTAAATACAGTGCACACGAGGAGGTCTGGGCAGAAAACAGTTAGCAGCAATGGACCAAATGCACACCGAACATCAAGGGTGATCCTTAAAGACATAATGCCGGCCGGCACAAGGAACAGAGTGAGAAATATAACACAATACCATTTATGTCAAATAAAATGGGTGAACATTATACAACACATATTTAGCAGAAGTGTATGCAAACTAAAAGATCCATATTTAACACACTAGAATGAATATATGGGGGGGTTGGAGTAGGACCTGGGGGGGCTCAGTCAGTTACACGTGTGATGCTAGATTTCAGCTCCGGTCATGATCTCACGGTTCGTAGGTTCGAGCTCTGCATCGGGCTCTGCACTGGCAGTGTGGAGCCTGATTGGGATTCTCTCTCCCTCTCTCTCTGCCCCTTCCCTGCTCTCTCTCTCTCTCTCAAAATAAATAAGAAAGCTTAACAAAAAAAGGATAAATAAATAAGAGAGGAACCTGGGATGACTCACCCACTGATAATGTCTTATGAAATGAGGGATAGAATTCCACCTCAGTACCCCACACTCCAATACAGAAGTAGAAAAGACAGAGAAATACTTTTATCATTCTGGGGTAAGAAGGCTTTCTAATAAAGATGTCAAAGTCAAAACCTATACAGGAATAGGATGATAAAACAAATGTAAAAGTATTTTTTAAGTTTATTTATTTATTTTGAGAAGGAGAGGGAGCACAAGCAGGGGAGGGGCAGAGAGAGAGGGAGAGAGAGAATGCCAAGCAGGCTCCAAGCTGTCAGCACAGAGCCCGTTGCAGGGCTGGGACTCACCAACAGTGAGATCACGACCTGAGCTGAAATCAAGAGTCGGATGCTGAACCAACTGAGCCACCCAGGCGCCCCTAATACCAAAAATATTTTTAAACTGCGGGAAAATATACGTAACAGAGTATCTACCGGGGTAACCATTTTTTGAGGAGTACAGTCAGTATAGTATTAAGTACTTTGACATTGTCGTGCAACCGATCTCCAGAACTCTTTTCGTCTTACAAAACTAAAACTCTGTACTCATTAACCAGTTCCCTCTCCCGCCTCCTCCCAGCCCCTGGCAGCCCTCAATCTACTTTCTGTCTCTATAAATTTGACCTATTCCAGGTACGTCACGTGCGTAGCATCATACGGCGTTTGTTCTTCGGTGACTGGCTTATTTCTCTTAGCAGAATGTCAAGTTTCATCCATGTTGTAGCAAGTGTTGGAATTGTTTATCCATTGATGTTGATGGACACTCGGGTTAGTCCCACAATTTGGCTGTTATGAATAATGCTGCTATAGATGCGAAAGTACAGATGTCTCTTCAAGACCCTGCTTTCACCTCTCCTGGGTAGACATCCAGAAGTTGAACTGCTGAACCGTGAGGTAAAAAGAGAATTACTAATTCTATTTTTAATTTTTTGAGGAACGGCCATACTGTTCTCCATATGCTGCTTCATTTTACATTCCCACCAACAATGTGCAAGGGCTCCAATTTCTCCACATCTTCACCAACAATTGCTTTTTTCTGTTTTGTTTTATTTTTTTTAAGGTTCATTTATTTGGTAGGGGCAGGCATGGCAGGCGAGGGACAGAGAGACAGGGAGAGAGAGAATCCCAAGCAGGCTCCATGCTGTCAGCACCAAGCCCGATTCAGGGCTTAATCCCATGAACCATGAGATCATGACCCGAGCCAAAATCAAGAATTGGCTGTTGAACCGACTGAGCCACCGAGGCGCTCCTGTAGGGGTTTTTCAAACAGTCGTCATCCTAACGGGTGCGAGGCACATAAAACATTTTTTAAAAAAACGTGAAAAACGGGGAGAAATATTTGCACAATACATGGTTTACACTCCTGATAAAGAAAGAACTCAATAGTCAATAAGAAAAAGATGAATAAGAATTTAAAATGGACTCTGGACATAACTAGCAACGTAATCAGAGGACAATACACGTAGTTAGCCAACTTGCATACATGTACATCCTTTTCAGTAATTAGGGTCATATAAAGAAAAACAACATGATACCATTTACAGCATGTCAGCTGGCAAAAAATAGGGACAAATGCCAATACTCAGTGACGGTGAAGATACGGAGAAGGATGTGCTCTCATACAACACTAGCTGAGGAAGAGAAGAGAAACTCTGGTTGTCTTCCAATGTTCATTCTCCCCCATTTTCTTTGGTAATAGATTGCTTTTTTTTCAATGTTTATTTGTTTTAGAAAGAGAGAGAGCAAGAGGGGCAGAGAGACAGTGGGACAGAGGATCCGAAGCAGGCTCTGTGCTGAGAACTCACGAACTCACAAACTGTGAGATCCTGACCTGAGCTGCAACCAGGAATCAGACACTTAACTGACTGAGCCACCCTGGTGGTCCCTGGAAGTGTTGTGTAGGAATTCTGGGAAGGTTCCTTACAAGAAAGGAGCAGGATGTTCATTTTTGCTCTTCTGCTTCTTCCTTTTGCTTTAATGGAACATAGCTGTGATGGCAGGCACTCCAGTAGCCATCTTGGACTACGAGATAACTTTGAGGATGGAAATAGTATGATGGTACTGGGAATGCAAGAACTTGAGCATAGCTTTAGGTGTCTGAAACTTGGCCTCCTTGCTGCTATTAGAGCCACCTACAACTCAAACCAACGTTTTATATTCGGCCTCAAACCGGCAGTGGAAAATTCTCACTGTGTGCAGGTGAGTAGGGGGAGTCACACATCCCTAAGGGAGCTCCATCTCCTCTGAAAATTAGAAATTTAAATAACTGAAGGGGTGCCTGGGTGGCTCGGTTGGTTAAACATCTGAGTCTTGGTTTTGGCTCAGGTCATGATCTCAGGGTTTGTGAGTTCAAGTCCCATGTCGGGCTCTGCACTGACAGTGCAGAGCCTGCTTGGGGTTCTCTCTCACCCTCTATCTTTTCCCCTCCCCTTCTCCTCCTCACTCTCTCTTTCTCTCTCAAAATAAAGAAATAAACTTAAAAAAAAGAAATATAAATAATTTAAATGTTTCCAATGGTGCGTTTTGTAAGATTCTAACAAATGTACTTCTCAAGTTACTAAAGCTTAAAGCTTATAACTTCCGGAACACTCGTGCAATAGGAAACACTTCCCTTTGATTTTAGTCTCACTTTGGCCCCTTGTACACATGTGTTGGTGATATACTTTCCATTTATTCTCAAAGCCCTTCTTCCCCCTTTTAATTGGCGTTCTCTGTATGAGGAGAGCTGCCCGTGTGAACTCACTCCCTGTTCCCCAAAGTCATGTTTCCAGGAAGCTATAAAAGACATAGTTGCATCAAAACAAAGGCATTGGGATAGGTTTTAAAATGGGGGGAACTGGGGTCATTTAGCCTGCAAAAAGAAGAAACTCAGCGCAGGATAGCCATCTTTAAATACCCCGGGGCCTCCAGAAGCAGAGATTATAGAGGTCGAGCTTTCTAGAATGACAGCTATCCATCAATGAGCCCAACTTCCTTGAGAAGTAGCGAGTTCCCCGTCCCTCAAGTTGTTTCTCCCGTCGAGGACATTGCGCCTGTGGGCCGTGCCAGGTCAAGGTCCCGTGACGCGCTGGGGTTTTGTGGCCGACTAAACACTCACTTGTCTTATCACAAGGTGGAAAGAAGGTCCCAGTGGGAAGTGCGTGTCTGAGGAGGAGGCTTTTAGGGGACATGCCTGGTAGCCCGTGGGGAGCTCAGTGCCCTCAGTGTTCTACTTTCCCGTTGACCATCAGCTCCAGCCAGACGGCTCTACCCACTGTCTCCTGGTCCTTCTCCACCATCTAAACTGTCTTCCTCTGCCTACCCAGCCCTGACCAGTTTCCCGCACCTCACTTCCTCCACAGAACCTTCTCGTAGAACACCTGCAGTTCTCCCCGTGTTACTTCACGCAGGTCTGCTTTGACACCCTGGTAGAGACCACCAGGCTCTACACACCTGCCCTCTCACCATTCAGCAGGAAGACGTAAAAATTGAGAGAATGGCCTTTGGAGTCAGGCCGGAGTTCGAATTCAGGTCCTGCCAATTAACTACCTATTACCACCACTCAGCTTTGCTTTCTTCACCTGCCCGTTGGAGAGAGTGAAACGAATGACAGCTCTTGTTTGCAGTCGGCACAAACTAAGTGCATCAGGTGAATCATCTGTCCTAAGAGGCGGGTACTCTTTATGTCCTCACTCGCTCACTCATAGGATGGCCGTGAGACACGTGAAATGCTTCACCCCACGCCTGGCACCCTGTTCGCAGACACCTGCTACTCGTATCAGGTTGGTCATGGAATCAAGTGCCATTCTACCAACGGGAGCCCCAAAGCCACCCCTATCCCCCTACTAACCACGGTGCCCTCCTGTGAGCTCCCGGGTCGCTCACGTGTCTATATGGGTCGGGAGGGTAAGAACCCGGGGTGGGGGGGCGCATTTCTGGGCACCTCCTCCAGAGAGCCGTGAGCATCCCAAGTCGGCAAGGTCGCGATGAACGGAGACGGGGTGTTGGAGAAGCCGAATCCTAGCTGGGCAGCAACCCCATGTCAGGCTGGGAAGGGAGTTCTTCCAGGTGCCAAACGGTGCCTTGGAGAGAAATGACAGGCTGTGGGCGGGACCTCAGACACCGCAGAGCTCCTGGGGCCTCGCTGCCTCCGAGCTTGCCTTGGCAACAGCTCTTCTCCCTGTTCTCTTTTGAAAGGGAATTATGTGACTGCTGGCACCAGGCAATTATCATTTGCGAGGACTTTTTTTTTTCTTGTGTCATGTCAGAGAAAGACGCACACAAACCTTGCCTCCGAACAGTGCATCCAGGAATTACAGGCATAAGCCAATCGAGTTTTAAAAATGATGTTGCCATCTAAATTCTATTAACCCTACAATGCAATCTCCCTGAGACCAAAATATTGCAATTTCCTTCTCTTTTCGCCTTCTTTTTTCCCCATTTAATTTGATTTTTGCTCTCTTTAGAGGATACACAGTAATCGGGTTAAGCCATCGTGTTTTTAGCCTTGCTCTCAGAGCTCCTTCCCCTTCTATTTCAGCTTGTTCTTCGCTGCTCCCTTAATCCACTTTCTGCCCACTGAACATCCCGAGAAGAACTGGACGGAGAGAAATCATTTTGCCTTGGAAACTTATCAGGTTGAAAAAAATAAACAAGCTGCCGCCCTCCAAAGCTCAGAAAATCACGTTAGCCTAAGGTACCGAGTCTGTTTATGTCCCTTTATCTAAGGGATAGATTTCATTATGAAAGCTGGGCCCGCCTGAATGGCCAAAGGAGCCCCTACCACTAAGGAAGTGCCAGCAATAATAAATGAGAGCAGTTGTGATTGAAATAGTCCAATCTGGATTTCAGAAGGGATTATATTTGTTTTTTTTTTTTTTGGAGGGCAGTGAATAATATAGGTTTTAAATAATAATTCTGCGACTTCAGCTCTTTCTGAGGGCATGAGGAAATGCTTGCCAACTCCTGAAAGCCCAGACAGTAATTGATTTAACAAGACCGAAGTAATATTGCTTTTTATGCAGCTTAAGGTATAAACAAATATTTCCTCTTAACACATTTCTAATGTTCGGGATAACAACATTCATCAAATTAGATGAAAGCCGACATAACTTTTTGATGAAGGCTAAGTGATCTCTTTCTGACAAATTTTAGTCACATGCTGCCTTGAAAAGAAGGAAAGGGGCTCTCTGCCCACGAGATCGAGTCAAAATATCGTTTAGGAAAGGAAAATGAAGGAGTAATAACAGTATGGTGATATTCCCATCCTGGCAAGGGGACCCCGTATATGGTTGGTGTAGCTGCGGAGAACCCTATGGTCTGGAATCATTCAAAGAAGCATCTCTGGCAATCGGGAAGCCCCGGTGAGACTCTGCAAGGAAACTCAGGCACTCTTGAAACCAATGGAGTATTGTGCGTCAACTACGTTTCAAACACACGCAGCCAAGAAAGAAAAAAAAAAACAACTCAGGCACCCTGACCGGTTTGCTAGCCGGCCATCCTCTTTCTGGCTTCACACACCGGCATGCTGGTGCCCTAGGATTCCGCCACCCCGAGACAAGACAGATTTGATGTTGGGATGACCTTAAAAGGCATCTTTCAGGTACCAAGCCTGCCAGGTTACAGACATCCTTGGTCACAGCTCAAGAATGTGGCCTGGAAAATTCTTCCGTCAGGAAGACTAGACATGAATGAATGGGCAGTTTCTGCAGTCAAAGGTAGAGCCTGTCCTCCTCCAGAGGACGATACAAGTCATTTCATCTACCGGCGCAGGAAAAAATATACAAACACCCATTAGCAAAATCTTGGTCTTTTTATCAAACTTACTATTAGACTAGTCACTGATGAAGAGACGAATGGATCTGTCCAGATATAAAGAAATAGGAACTGGGGCACCTGGGTGGCTCAGTTGGGTAAGCGGCAGATTCTTGATTTGGGTTCAGGTCAGGATCTCAGGGTCATGAGATCAAGCCCCACGCTGGGCTCCATGCTGAACGTGGAGCCTGCTTGGGATTTTCTCTCTCTTCCTCTGTCTCTGTCTCTGTCTCGCTCTCTCAAAATAAACAAATAAACATTAAAAAATTAAACATCAACATGACTGTGTCTATCTGTCTATGTCTGTCTGTCTATCATGCTATATAGCTCCATTTAACGTGTTTTGCTAATACTATATTTTACTTACACAACTTAACATGGCAGAGGCCATGATGTTTACTCTCCCTTTTTAAAATGAACAAACTTAGGGGTGCCTGGGTGATTCAGTTGGTTAAGCCGCTGATTCTTGGTTTTGGCTCAGGTCAGAATCTCAGGGTCATGAGATCAAACCCCATGACTGGCTCTGCACCCATGGAGCCTGCTTAAGATTCTCTCTCCCCCTCTCTCTTTGCTCCTCTCCTTACTTGCTCTCTCTCTCTCTAAAATTAATTAGCTAATTAATTGCTATAAAATGAACAAAATTAAAAGAGGCTCATGCCTCATCCTCAGGCATCGCAACAGGCAAAGTTTTGCTATCAAATCAACGTCAGTGACTGTAAGCAGGCTGCAGAGAAGACCCTTAAAAATGAAAACTGACGGGAAGATTAGACTTGCGCACTTTGGGAAGCAGACACGAACACAATTGCCATTTGCCTCCAAGTGCAGGCAATTTACCTTTGGATTGATGTCAAACGGGGAAAAGTTCAGCCCGAGGACACTTTTCAAAAGAAGTGATCGGCGGTGGAGAACAGGAGAAACAGAGAGAACCAGGGCGGGCGCGTTCAGGGAAGCTCCATCCCAGGTGGGCCTGAGTTTTGATGTGAATGCGACAGTGGAAGGGTCTCATTGAACCAGATCGTTCTTCTCATTCCTATTCCCCTACCATTCATCCTGCCAACCTGCCACTCTTCTAGAGTAGGAACCGCCTCCCTCCTTTCTGGCTTTAGTTGGCAAATCTATCCGAGCACTGAGGTGCTGCTATAATGTACCCGTAAAACGTCCTGCAAGGGAGGCGTAACCGGCCAAGGTCCACGACCACAAAGAATACTTGAGGATTTTCAGTGTAACTGGAGGCCCAGCAGAAAACATACCTCAAGGCAACTTATGCACGACTGGTGAGGAATCTGTGTCCACCTATTTACTTGTTCGATGGAAATGACGTGTCATTAAAGTTACGTGAAACCAACGTATTATTCATCTAAGGGTCCTGCTGAATCTTCTCACCTTTATCCATCCCCATTGTCCAGGGAGGGCCTAGATCACGCTGCCATCTGCTATTTCAACAAATAAGCCAGAGAAAGGGCCTTGGGTGAGGCGATAGGATGGGGTGCTTTCGCAGGCACCCGGCACTGAGCCTCTTCTCTTTAGCTCCTGGATTAAGCAGAAGCAAACACAGAGGTCATCTCATCCCTCCTTCCTTTTTTTTTTTTTTTTAAGTTAATTTATTTTGAGAGAGGAGAGAGAAAGCAAGTGGGGAAGGGGCAGAGAAGCCCTCACAGCATGGAGTCCGACACGGGGCTTGATCCCACAACCAGGACACCATGACCTGAGCTGAAATCAAGAGGCAGACACTCAACCAACTGAGCGATCCAGGCGCCCCCCCCCCCTCCCCAACTTACTTCCCTTTTTAAAGTGGAAGTCAGATGAAGGGGAAAATTCCACCGGGAAAAGAAAATGAAGGTCAAAGTGATAGAGTGGTGGGATTCTACCTGGGGTTCTCATTAATCCTATCTCCTCCCTTGGGGGCTGTTTCTGTTGTAGTGGGGAGATGGCTTCTCTCCCGGCATTCAATTCATTTCGGTCCCTTCCACACCAACTTAAGTTCTCAACTCCCTACACACACAAATACATCTGCCTTTATCTTCATGTGGGGAAGAAAGGAAAGAGTAACTGGGGTGGGTTAGGCAAAGAGGGGATGAGGAGGAAGGCAAAGGAAGCAGATAGGGCAGCAAGGAGAAGTTTGGACCCCTGACCACGAGCAGTGCTGGTCATGAGAAACTACACATGACTCAGAGGGTAGAATCATATCACAGCCCTTTTATCTGTCCAGCTCGTGGTCTCACTCCCCTCCCCAGGCTTTGTCTTTCTACCTCGCTGGGACCTTGTGCACCTGTACTGGGGTGAGGAGGAAGGGAAGCTGGGCTTGGAGGGGCAGCAAGGGAAATACAAGAAGAGGAATGAACCAAAGGTGGGAAGGGAAGGGCCACGAACAGTTTCCACGATTCTCCACTTTCTTGACTTTGCCTCCATGTTTACCCTGCATAGCGTATGGCTACAAAAGCAAAGATTGCAGATTCAGCAGCCGAGGCATGAAAATTAAAATTGCTCACCTTTGGGGAAGGACACATTTGTGATCGGATAAATGGAATGACTGTGTTCATTCATCAGAGGCTGCTGTGCAATGAATTTCCAACTGGTTAACTTCTAAATAACAGGACTTGGTATAATGAAGGCTGAAGGGTACTTGAGTTTGGTTCTTATAGTGTAAGAAGCGTCAGGATTTGCACTTATTTGAAATTCGGTAGGAAGCTCTTGATATAAAGCAATAGCAATTCCTGACCAGTGGGTCTTTATCTATGCGGGCAAATATCTGAGAAATCAATGGCTGAACGTGAAGAGATTATGGCACAAAGAAAAAGAAAAGTCATAGGGACAAACTTTGGTAAGGTTTATCTGAGTGCCACTTAGAGGAGAAGATGCTCTCAGGCTGAGAGGAGCTAGGTCCCATCTTGGCGAGGGATATATCCACTTATCAGAATTCTATGCCATTAAACATTCCAGTCCAGTTTTGATGCCATGCCGCGCAATTCCTCCATGATGATCTGGCTTCCCAGAGAGCTTACCTAAGGGGGAGAGGACACGGATCGGGCCCGTACAAAATTCGGAGCTGTTCCAGAGTTAGATTTTCTATTGTCAATTATACACCTACATGTTGTGCATTTATTTTCATATTCTAATTGCAATTCAAACTGAGTATTCAAACTTGTATTCAAACGAGTCCAAAATGACAATTTACAAAGCTCACTTCTTTCAGAGCCATAGGGAGTAGTCATTATCAAGATCACCAGTTGTTTCCAAATGTGCAGCTCCCAAAAATCAATGGAAGCTAGCATCTACAAGGAAATCAAATTGTAAAAGATGAGTCAATTTTGAAGGCACCTCAAATGAGTCATTTCGCAGGGTTGACTCAACTGGTCATACATTGGTTTTGAATTTACATACTTTACTTCCCATTAATAATTTCATCTTGCTTTTTAGCCTGCATTTTATGCTGATGGCACAAAACATGTGAGTTTGTCCTTCTAGCTTAAAGACATCTCCTTGGGGTAATTATCCAGTCTTTCAGGATTTCTCCCCTGTTTGGTTGATGGGGTCAATCTTTGGGTCTTTCCAGAATTTTGGCCAGCCTGCTTTTTCTAGACATCATGCTGGCACCAGTGCTTATGACTCTGAGTCTCGCCATTGCCTTTAGAGTCAAGATCTCCACTCCACCTTCTGTGGCCTACTCGTCTCAACCCCAGCCTTCTGACAGTCAACCAAGTCTCTAGACTATCTATAGCTCTCAAGAAGTCTCTGAATCTTGGCTGCCCGCCCCCACCACAGTTGTTGGTCTTGTACCCTTCCCCACCACAGTAGAGCCATGCCACTTAGTTCAGCTTTTATTCCCATTCAAGATGAGAATCATCTTTGAAAAACTCAGATTTTTTTTCATCATCCCTTCTCACGAAGTTTTTGAAGTCTCACCATTGCTTTCAAGACAAAGTTTTTTTTAACAAAGCCACTGGAGCTCTGCACAGTCTGCTCCTTTCCTATCCTACCATCATCAGTCTCCATATTCTCTTTGACTCTGACCCCTGCTCCAGCCCTATTGGCCCTCCTTTGGGCTGCACTTCTGTTTGCCTCTCAAATCTCAGTTCCACCATTAAATATTCAATGGACGAATGTGTGGCAGGATATTTAGACATATCCTTTTCATGCCAAGGATTTCAAACCTGTTGTTAGCAGCTGTCATCATCTTTTTCCTTAGAGAAACAGGAGCTGAGGATCCAAACTCTGCCCTCGCTCCCTCCTTGCTTTTAGGCATCACCTTAGACCCCGGGACTCTGATAACCATAGTGTAAAAACCACTGATTCAAGCAATAAAGAGTATCTTAAAGAAGAGGAGGACAAGATGACATCTATCTATGCTTCAGGAAGATCACTTTTGCAGCTGTACAAGTTTTCTGAGAGGGGTATCATGCATCTGCCTTGTACCTCTTCAGATCTTTCCAGTCTCTCCTTTCTCTCGTTCCAGCTGCAGCCATGGCAAACAACTGTACTTGGGCTCTGGCTGAGTCAAAGAAGGAACATCCTGATAGTCGTTTGCTTCTCCCAGGGCAACGTGCCGCTGGCCTTCTGCCATAAGACCTTCTTGGACCTTCCTGGTGATAACAAGGTGGGGGACCTCACAGGATCCTGCACGGCACGCGTAAATGCTCACCTTGTACACTCCAGGACATTACCACTCCATGAGGACCATTTGTCCCTTTTTCATTTCAAAAGGATGGTCCCAAGATGGAACTTACGTGGCTTTTCAGAGGATGGTTTTCCAAGATCAAACAACGAGTCACTCTTAACAATAGCCAATACAATCATGCTTCTTTGTGGTGACTCTCTCTCCCTTCATGTCTTTATTCCTGTCCTTCACTACTGCTCCCTTGGCATGTGCTCCCTAAAACAGCAGTGGCCTCTACCTCTGGCTAAGATGGAGAGCCAAGAATCCAAGACAGAGGAATTTCCAGCAGATCCCTGTCAGCAGAAGCCCATTCCTGAGTTTGGATAATTGGTGGCTTTGCCAATAATTTCTGGGAGAGATGACTTAGCCCTCATCACAGGGAGTGGCTATGAGAATGGAGAAGAAGAGGTAGACCAGAAGATATTTTGAAAGGAGAGAAGGTAGAATGTAATGACCAGTTAGATTTGGTCCAGGATGACCCCTCGGTTTCTAGCGGATGCTCTTGCGTGGGAAGTTCAGTTTTGCACATGCTGTGCTCCAGTAACCTGTGGGGCAATCGTGATGAGATGCCCAGTAGGTGGCTGGAGTTATGGATCTAGAGCTTGGGAAAGAGATCTGAGCCGACCAGGAAGCTGTGCAGCTCTGGGGGAATGCCTGAAGTCAAGGAAAGGTTGAGCTGGCTCACCCAGAGCAGAGATGTAGAGTAAGAAAGGAGCCAAGGATGTACCCCTGGCATGGAGTGGGGAGTAGGGTGGGATGAAAAAAAGAAGAGCTGTGGAAAAGGAAGGTGAAGTCTGAGATGTACGAATATATGAGTCAGGTGGTGGCTAGCTTATGTGAGAAAAAGACTCAATACATCTTTGCACGGGGAGACAGAAGATTTCAGAGACAAGGCCAAAGAACTTTGTCCACACAAAATGAACATAGTGGCTCCCAGCTTACCTTAAGATATATAGGTACTAGTCAATATAATATGGCCACTAAACTACGAATCACTTTTAAACTTGGAAACTGGAAAGATTAAACAATATGATTTCTACAGAAACCACAATATTTAGTGGAAAAATGCATATTTCAGAGAGGGGGGAAAATTAAGCTGATGGCATAGATGAGGATTTCAGTTTTAGGAACTCCGGTGTAGGGGTTCTTTGGCTGCATCTAGTCTAGATCCAAATGTCCATTGGAGAGCAGGAGGGATAATTCCTCAGCCTCCTTCTTAGCTTTGTATCCATATTCAAAAACATAAAATAAGCACTTAAAAACAAACAGGCAACCAGTGTAGTTGTAGAGTTTTGAATGATCATTTACAAAAGGGGCTATTATAGACATTTGGGAAAAAAATCCATTTTAATCATGTATTCGGGAACAAACTCAAAATTCCATGAAAGCAAAGTGACTCCTTATTAATTCATTTCAGTAAGTTTAATAAAAGACAACCTGAAACTAATCTAATGTTATTTGTCATTGAGACACATTTATATCTCAGTTTAAAAAGAGTTAGGACGTGATCTAGTTTAAAAAGTGAATTTAACTTTTTCTCTGATATTGGCCATGCCAACATTGTCTAGATACATCTCCTGAGGCAAGGGAAACAAAAGCAAAGGTAAACTACTGGGACTACATCAAAATAAAAAGCTTCTGCACGTCAAAGGAAATAATCAACAAAACTAAAAGACAACCTGGGAGAAGATATTTGCAAATGATAGTCTGGTAAGGGGTTAGTATCCAAAATATATAAAGTACTCATACAACTCAACACCAAAAAAAACCAAACAGTCCGATTTAAAAATGGGCAGAAGACATGAACAGACATTTCTTTACAGAAGATATACAGGTGGACAACAGACACATGAAAAGATGCTCAGCATCACTCATCGTCAGGGAAATGCAAATCAAAACCACAATGAGATATCTCCTCATACCTGTCAGAATGGCTAAAACAAAAAACACAAGAAACAAGTGTTGATGAGGATGTGGAGAAAAATCCCTCATGCACTGTTGGTGGGAATGCAAACTGGTGGCAACCACTATGGAAAACAGTATGGAGGTTTCTCAAAAAATCAAAATTACCAGATGATCCAGTAATTCCACCACTGAATATTTACCCAACGAATAGGCAAACACTAATTCAAAGAGACATATGCACCCCATGTTTATTGCAGAATTATTTACAAGAACCAAATTACGGAAGCAACCCAAGTGTTCTTCAACTGATGAAGGGATAATGAAGAAGTGGTGTACACATAATGAAATATTACTCAACCACAAAAAAGAATGAATTCTTGCCATTTGTAACGACATGGATGAATCTAGAGGGTATAATGCTGAGTGAAATAAGTCAGTCAGAGAAAGACAAATGCCATATGATGTCACTTGCATGTGGGATTTAAGAAACAAAGCAAATAGACAAAGAAAAAAAAAGACAAAAAAAATAGAACAAACTGGTGGTTACCGGAGGGGAGGTGGGTAGGGGAATAGAAGAAATAGCTGATGAGAATTAAGAGTACACTTACCAGGATGAGCACCGAATAATGTATAGAAGTAGAAATGCTGAATCACTGTATTGCCCACCTGAAGCTAATACAACACTGTATATTAATTATACTGGAATTAAAAAATTTTTAAGCAAATTTAGCTTTAAAACACATGAATTCAGGGGCGCCAGGGTGGCTCAGTTGGTTAAGCGGCCGACTTCGGCTCAGGTCACGATCTCAGGGTCCGTGAGTTCGAGCCCCGCGTCGGGCTCTGTGCTGACAGCTCAGAGCCTGGAGCCTGTTTCAGATTCTGTGTCTCCCTCTCTCTGACCCTCCCCCATTCGTGCTCAGTCTCTCTCTGTCTCAAAAATAAATAAAACGTTAAAAAAATTAAAAAAATAAAATAAAAAAAAAAAACACATGAATTCAGGAGCTGGCTCAGTCGGTTAAGTGACTGACTCTTGATCTCAGCTCAGGTCTTGATCTCAGGGTCATGAGTTTAAACCCCATGTTGGGCTCCAGGCTGGGCATAGAGCCCACTGAAAAAAAAAAAAAAAAAAAAAAAGAATCCAAATTTCTGGATACCATTTATACAACTTATTGTTCTTTTCATTTTCCTTAAAAAAATTCATCATTTAAAAAACAAATTCAAAGTTCACTTGCTTTCCAATGTATGTTTTTATAAACACACTTGCTATATATGTATGTGTGTGTGTGTGTCTATGCCTGCGTGTATATATGTGAAACAAAACTCTATTTTCTACACAAAAGGGGGGGAGGCAGTTTCAGCTGCTGGCATACTCCAAGTCATTCTGTTTATTGGAAGAAACAAAACAAAACTTTCAATAAACCTAGAGAAGGTTCCAGTCAGCACGGTGAGCTACCCTAGGAAAAACTCCCTTCTGGCCAATAACTCTGCTTAGGTCACAGCTGTCGATTTGGTAAGCACTTTGGCTTGTTGGTTGGAAAAGTGCCGTGAAAGCAGATGTGAGAGCCCAGTACACGCACACGCGCACACACGCACACGCACGCACATGCACACACACACACGTGCTATGTGCAAAAACAAGATTCCAATCACTGAGCCTAAATGAAGAGACACAGATTTTCTTACAAATTGAAAACGAATAAAGCAACATAGCGCGGTATCTGTTCCTGTAATCCAAGTGGCATTCAGGCATCAATTAGGGGCATTTGTTAGCTAAGCAGCTTTCAAGGTTAACTCAACAGTAACAACCAGGAATAGAAATTTTAGTAAATGACAGAGGGAAAATGCATCCTCACTGTCGGGGTTCCTTAGAGGATTTCCATCCTCCAGCAGCACCGTTGGTTCATATGTAAAGTTTTATTTATTTTTTTTTAAGTTTATTTATTTTGAGACAGAGAGATAGCAGGGGAGGGGCAGAGAGAAAGGGGAAGAGAGAGAATCCCAAGCAGGCTCCACGCTGTCAGTGCAGAGCCCTATGTGGGGCTTGAACTCATGAACTGTGAGATCATGACCCGGAGCCCAAGTCGGATGCCTAACGGACTGAGCCACCCAGGTGCTCTGGACATGTAAAGTTTTAAAGACGCCGTGTGTCCCTGGGCTCTCTCTGCAGCTATAACCAGTGGGTGAGCACCGCTCCTTTGATAGACGATGTTCCAGCAAATTCTAGCTGGCCATTCCAACTGAACAGGATCGTTGCCAGTAGGGGAATGAAATACACATCCTCAGCCCCAAGGGTCTTGTTTGTCTGCGTAGATAGATGCACGTTTGGGTGCACTGTCCAGGTGTGTGTGTTGGATCGATCCTGATTCTTTCTCTCTTCTCCTCTTTTTAAAACTCAAGCGTTAATGTCTTAGTAACAAAGCTTTTCTTGGAAATAGATTTAGAACACATGGAGCTGAGTCTGCACAAGGGAGAAGGACATTAATGTTAATTCAGTGATGTGGGAAATACCCTTGCAATACGCTCTCCCCCAAGAACTCCCTTGTGTTTATTCCGCAAACAGTACGAATGCATTGCTGTAAGTCAGGGGTGTTATTGCTGAGTTTCTCAGTTAGTAGTGGATGCTTCCGCTCTGGCTGAACCAACAACAAGAAATAAGTGACTTTTAGGGCCTTGGAAGTCAATGATTGGGCCTACTGAGCCCCATGATGCAGTGTTTTGGGGTCACAACTCCTACATCTATAAGATTACTTCCCACTTACTCCATTTATAAGTCTCATTATTGTAGTTTCGTCTAGACACCATTGCCAGACTGGCTTTCCTAATGATAGCTCTGTTCTTGGCCTTGTCCTCTTCAGAGGCTGCTCTTTGCCCTTAGACCGATGTAGAAATTTTCAGCCACGATTCAGATCTGCTGCTTTAAAATTCCAGCCAATAGTTTCGTCGTTTTTGCCCTGCTAACCCCCTACTTTTGTACTGCACTTGAGCTGACGTGGACTGCTTTCTGTTCTCTGTATATCTTCGCATTGTTCTTCGCCCAGTCTCAATCTTTAAATATCCTTTTTGTCCCCAAAAGCCATTTCAATTCCTATCTCTTTAAAGAAATTTTTTCCTGGGGTCCCCCAACTATATCTGGCACTCCCTGGTAGTACCTGGTACTCTTCATATTCCTCCTTGAAATGTGTATGCTTACTTCCACCTGCGTTCTCCAGGATGGCTGCGAACTCCTCAAGGGCAGACAACATGTCATAATCTCATCGTTGTGCCACAGCCCAACCCCTACAGTATGGCATCTTGCGAAAAATGGGTATCTATGGGAAGGAACTGAATCAATATCATTTCTATTTATTTTTTTAAATGTTTGTTTATTTTTGACAGAGAGAGAGAGAGAGAGAGGACATTGGGAGAGGGGCAGAGAGAGAGGGAGAGACATAATCCCAAGTAGGCTCCACGCTGCCAGCACAGAGCCCAATGTGGGGGTCGAACTCATGAACTGTGAGATCATGGCCTGAGCCAAAATCAAGAGACAGACACTCAACCGACTGAGCCACCAGGGGCCCCAATATCATTTCTATTTATACGAACAAGCAAAGGAGTGTCAGGTGCTAAATGGGGCTATGGAAGTGAACTGTTAGATAAGAAATGTCCGTGGAGAGGGGTGCCTGGGTGGCTCAGTAGGTTAAGCATCCGATTTCAGCTCAGGTCATGATCACATGGCTCATGGGTTCAAGCCCCGGGTCGGCTCTGTGCTGACAGCTCAGAGCCTGGAGCCTGCTTCAGATTCTGTGTTTCCCTCTCTCTCTGCCCCTCCCCCACTCTCTCTCTCACTCTCTCTCTCTCTCTCAAAGATAAATAAAAACAAAAAAAAAATTAAAAAGAGATGTCCATGGAGAACTCCTATTTCTTCCCTTTAGAGAACAATGGACATCTTTCCACCCAGTCCTCATCCTAGCCGGTTAGTGTCCTATGCCATGAATCTCCCAGTGAGCTCAAGAAAGAGTAAAAGAGAAAAATGGGACCTCTGATATCATAGTGCCTTGGGAAGAGAAGGACCTTCCTTTGTCCCCAACACCCTCTCAGAGAGTCTGTGAATGGTGGGGGGATTGCAGAGAGACAGAGAGAGAGGGAGAGATTTGGGAGGCGACTTATCACTAAAAAAGCAGGGGTGGGGTGGTGAGTGTAGGAGTGGGGCGAGAGAAGGAAAAATGGGTCGCTAAACTGGAGATAAAAGCCCTTCCTAGAGGTTGAGACCAGGGCTGCTGGGGACCCACCATACAACTCTGCTCTTCTTACAACTTAATCGCTGCCCTTGCCCCCCTCTTCTATGCAATTCTGCAGAGGTGAGGAGCGTCCAAATCCCTGGGAGACTTCTGAGTCCCAAGGCACTAGGTGAAGACCAAAACATTCGCATTATTATAAGGAACCTGTCGTAGACAGAAACAGACACCACAATGCATAGTTTTTAAAAAAAAAAATAAATACCATGCTGTCAAACTGGAGACTGACTGGCTGTTAGATAATTTGGCAACGGCAGTGGAGCAAATGTTCAGGAGAGGTGAGTATTTTTCCACTATTCCAGAAGGCTGGGAGCATAAACAGCAACAATTTCTGCAATCAATCTTTCAGCGGCGTCCATCAAATCGGGCTTTCAAGTTTAATGCTGAATAAAATACCCTAAAAGCAGCGGAGAGCGAGCCCAGACGGAACATCTTGAAAGTGGCAAAGCCTAAAGGGAGCGCGTGCGCTTTCCACGTGAACGTTTCGCAGCGTCAGAAAATGCAGCACGTTACGGTAATCAGTCTGTGGCTTTCTTCGGGTCGCAGTCCCTTTTCACAGTCCCAGGGGAATTCGCGTTTTCACTGTAAGGACGCACTGTCACAGCAGCTTAGGCCGACGTGATGGTATCAGAACGGGGGAGCCGTTAGCCGGGCACCCTGTCCCTCCCCGATAAACTAGGACGCTCCAAGAGCAGAGCGAGCCTACGCGGGAGGTGTGTCCCCAGGAAGAGCCAGACAGCCCTTCGTGCCAACCGTCGCGCAGCCCTGTTTGCCTGGATCGGGGACCGAGGGCACAGCCAGGGAGCGTGAGGGTGCAGCGACAGCCTTGCCCACGGGCGAAGGGATTGGCTAATAATAGTTGTGTTTACACCCGGGAGAACTGAAGCCACAGCAGAAGGGGAAACTGAAGACATTAAATTCTAGTAGAGCTAATTTTGGAAGAGAGGGCAGAGTGCTGAGGGAAATGAAACGAGATAAAGCTGTTGGAGAGAAAGCCACGAAGGAAATAGAGAGTGTTCAAAGATAAATTAATGCAGGACCCAAATCACTACAAGCTCCCCGGTCATAAATAATCCGACGGTGGGGGGGGGGGGGGGAGCTGAGATGGATTGAGAGTGAGAATCAACAGTAAGAGAAACAGAAAGGCCGTATATTAACAATTTGTGGAAGTGTAGGCAATCAAGGATTGGCGAAACAGCACTTCCTGAGTGGAGATTAAATGTGGAGAGGTAATTCTCTCCTTGGACAAGTACCTCTGTTTACTCCTCTGTACATTTCCTCCCAGTTCCCTTTCTGCCAGCCTATAAATACTCTTATTAGTGCTTTTCTGTCTGGCAGCCACTGCAAGTCTCTTGATTCAGCTCATGTTTACTCCCATATGCTCTCGATTGAGGGTAGGGAGGCAGTTCATCTGGAGATCGGGGGAGAGCCCACCTCCGAGAAAATTCTAAGGACCTCGGCAATGGCCGCCCTGTGTGTTTGGTGAGAATATTTCCCTCAACATCACAACAACAGGTGAGGGAAAAGCTTCTGAGGAACCTAATGAATGAGTCAAGATGTCGGCAATAGGTATTTAGACCACTGGCTCCTTAGGGAGAGCACAGAGTCACCGATGAAGGCACAACCGTGTGTCTCTGTCCTATTGTTCCCTGAGGGACGCTCCTCTGAACTCCATGGGAAGAAAGCACACATCTATCCGTGTGGCTTTGCACAAGGGTAAGGAAGGCACAGGAGACCTACAGGTTTTAAAGCCTTAATTCCCCGGTAAGTAGGTCAAATGGAAGCCTGCAAATTAAAAATGGAAATCAGGAAGGGGCAAAAATCATACCTCATGGCTAAGTTACCAGCAACTGACGACAACTCAGCATGGCAAAGGAGAAAAATAATAATAATAAAGCAAACCCTCTGATCCGTGGAAATCAAATACACTTACCAGCAAGCACACATATTTGGCAATCCAAAATGGCATGAGTTTTAATATTTCACTTTAATAGAGTTTGGGGGTCTCAGTTTGGTGGAGGGCTTGCATTTGCCACAAAGAAGAAGACTCTGAAAAATATGTCTAAACCCTAGTAGTTACTACTTAGAGGCAAGTACTTCCTGACCATTGACTGGAGGCTCTGCTGGGGGCTGACCACAAGTCAGGAATCCCCAAACTACTCTGCCATCTTGGTGTGAGTTATGCTCAGAGGAGAGCAGACATGGCTAGACCCTCTACGGTAGAGATGGTAACATTTCCTCCCTAGGAAATCTGGTGAGAAAGAGTCTCAGAAAACGGAGTCAGGGTTGGAGCTAGCTGAAAGACTGAGGACGGCAGGCTGACTCCAGATGCTGGGGAAGGCTGGGAAGGAAGAGGCTATGCTTGGCTATCGTAATGCCCTAGCTCACACGTAGTCCATCAGCAACCAGAAATAAGGAGAGTGATGCACCAGGCTGAGTGGAGATCCCCCCCCACCCCCCACCTGCAATGTGGCTTCCCCCCCGCCCGCAAAAATGCAGGCCCATCCAAAACCTCAGAATGTGACTTTATTTGGAGATGGGGTTGGTGCAGACGTTAAGATGAGGTCTTACCGGATGAGGGTGGGCCCTCAATCTGCTGGCTGGTATCCTCAGAAGACAGATCCAGAAACACACACGGGGAAGACGGCCATATGGAGATAAGCAGAGATTCGAGTTATGTAGCTACACACCAAGGAAGGCCAAGGAAGGCCAGCAACCACCAGAAGCTGGAAGAGACGAAGAAGGACTCTTTCTTGGCACCTGCAGAGAACATACGATCCTGCTGACACCTTGATTTTGGACTTCTAGCCTCTGGAATGTCAGAGAATAAACTTCTATTGTTTTAAGCCATTCAGTGTGTAGTGCTTTGTCACGAGAGCTCAGGGAAACTAGTGCAACAGCTATCGAAGGCACGGATTCCGCCGATAAGCGACGAAAGGAATAAAGAAACAGAATGACTGCAGAAAGCTGACCCAAAGACAATAAAAGCACAGCTTCTCAGGACCTTTTGCCACAGAGTAAACAACCCGGGGTGGCCCACACACATGGTAGGTGGTAGGGGGTAGAGTCAGAGGAAATTTTTAAGGTCAAGTCTCAGGACGATGTTCGTGTGCAGGAAAGGAGCACTTAAACCCCCACTGGCCGGATACTTCAAAGGGAACACTGGGGCAGAAAAGAAAGCATCTTTTGTTTGCAAGGGGCAGTGTTTGGGGCTGCTTCCTGCTGGAAGCTCACAGCCCAGGGGAAAGATATATCATCTTCGTAGGCAGGCTGCAAGGAGACACCAGAGGGTCTGCTGGAATCTGTATAGGAGGAGATTCGGGCACTGAGAAAAAGCCATGCAAGTCAGGCTGGGCAGGCCTGCGGGGCAATCGCTTCTCAAGTATTCTTCCACTTGCCCGTAGCCAGTTCCTTCTTCTGTTTCTCCAAGCGTGATTCCAAGCCTTCAAGACCTGTCCTGAGGCCCCTGGCCCCCTCCTCCTGTTCTCTTCTCTCTTGGCTTTGTACATCCATGCAGTGCACTTCACAGAGGAAATTCAGGCCCTTCATCACACGTTCCCTCAAGTCCCTACCCCCGTTCCTGCAAGCGCCGGCCGTGTGCCTTTCCCTCCTGGCCTGAAAGAATAGGGGTCTCCCTCACGTTCAAAGTCAACTTCTCCACTTGTTCTCTGTATCTTCCATGCTTCTCAGGGCCCTTGATCCACCAGCTATCTCCTCTTTCGTGTCCTCAGCCTCTTCTTGTCACTTCAGTAGAGAATATATTCAACGTTTCTCAACTTAGGAACCTCTCCCTGGCTGCAGTGATAGCTCACATCACCCTCAGGAATTACTCTCTCCTACTCCTTCTGTTCTTGAAGTTTCTTGGAAGGACAGACTGCATTCAGCAGGCGTATTTCTTTTGTACCATCTTGCTGCAGATCTGTCTTTGGCCCCACCATTACACCATGACGCTGAATCCTAGCTAAGGTGGTTGCCCAATCAGGGAACACTTTCTCGTCTCACCTAGTTCAGAGCTCTGCGGCATTTGCCCTTGGCCTCCTTGAAATTCTGTTCTTTGACTTTAATGGCACTCCTCTCTTGTGTTTCTCCTACCTCTGTGGAAACTCTTTTTCTATCACCTTGTCTTGATCTCTTTTTGTTTCCTCATCACCCCACGGTCTTCCAATACCGGCTCGCCACTTTTGTTCTGAACCTTCTGTTTTCTGCTCTAAGAGCAAAATGCTTGGAAACACATTGCCCGCAGAATACCGTCCACACCCATCTCTTAATACATGCTGAAGAATCCCACATACGTATCCACAGCTCTGTTCTTTCTCCTTATGTTCATGTCCCACAGGCCCTCCCGATTCGACATGTCCAAAGTTAAACTAATCATCCTGCTCGATTACTCGTTTGCCCACCACACCCCCCAATCAAATACCTTGTTCTCCTCCCTAGATTCTTTCTTTCACTACAGATAATTCATCTTTCTCTCTCTTTTTCTTTCTTTCTTTCTTTCTTTCTTTCTTTCTTTCGAGAGAGCATGCAAATGAGGGAGAGGGGCACAGGGGAAGAGAGGGAGAATCTTAAACAGTCTCCATGCCCAGCGAGGCTCGATCTCACGACCCTGGGATCATGACCCGAGCCGAAATCAAAAGTCAGGCACTCAATTGACTGAGCCATCCAGGGCCCCCCATCCCCCAACTCAGGTTTCGTGATGTACCAAGTATCTAGGTTCTTGGTCCTGAGTTTAGAGATAAATGAGATCTCAGAGAACAGCGGGAGAAGAAATTCAAGCAAATACATAGGTTGTAATCTAACAAAAGAAGCAAAACCAGAAGTCATGTGCAAGATGTAGAGGCAGCATGGAAGAGAGGAAGATTGTCTGGATCAAGCTAGGAGGGAGATTAGGTCTGCGGTGCCAGGAAATGAATGCTCTTTTTTTTTTTTTTTTTTTTTTTTTTTCAACGTTTTTTATTTATTTTTGGGACAGAGAGAGACAGAGCATGAACGGGGGAGGGGCAGAGAGAGAGGGAGACACAGAATCGGAAACAGGCTCCAGGCTCCGAGCCATCAGCCCAGAGCCTGACGCGGGGCTCGAACTCACGGACCGCGAGATCGTGACCTGGCTGAAGTCGGACGCTTAACCGACTGCGCCACCCAGGCGCCCCAGGAAATGAATGCTCTTAAAGGTAGATGAGATAGTCTCTTCCCTCCAAGAGCTGTTGGTCTGTCTCAGTGAGTGCCTAACACCAGCAATCCATCACTCGAGCCTGAATCCCGGGAAAATCTGATCAATTTTCCCCAGTTACACATGCAAAGATATCTCAAAACTTATCTCTTGGACAAATTCAGTTTATCTCCTAATTGGTTTAATTTACATTTCACCCCAATCTACCTTTATGAGAGCAAGGATTTTGTCTGCTCTGGCCACTTCTTTATCACACATGATGAGTTGAATTTCCGCCTACGGTGGGTGTTTAATAAATAGCTGTTGAATGCAAGAATGCTCCAGAGTGGTATTCCTAAATCCTAGATCTTATCGTGTCACTTTATAAATCTTCAGGGCTCCTCATTGCAAACGAAGTACCATTGAAAGTGGGCTGGGCAAAAAAAATCCCGTTATATTCCAGTCTCTGCAAATTTTATCAGCAGACAAATTATTTCCTCAGTCTTCTGTGTCTTTAAGCATACTGTTCCCTCCTTTCAAATACATTTACCTTGCTTGCCCTTAAAATGGACTTCTCTCTGACTCTTTTTTATTTATTTGTTTTAGTAAACTCGACACCCAACATGGGGCTCACACTCATGACCCTGAGATCTAGTTGGGTGCTCTGCTGACCGAACCTCCCAGCACCCCAAGATGGTCCTTCCCATTTTTTAAAATTCAAGCATCTTCTCTTTATTTCTCTCCTTCATTCTTCCCGACCAAACAAGACTATGACTTGTTCTTGACCCTCTGTGCTCTTAGAGTCTCACAATATTTGTCACTAATTATCTCTTTGATACATTTACAAAGCCACTTCCCCAATAAAATCGTGAGCTCCTTGAAGACAAGGCCTGGGAATCAGAACAAAAAAATCAACCTAATTAGCATGTGATGGTGTCACTATTGGGTCCAAGAGAAAACCGTAAGAATAAACAAATACAGGCTGATTTGAGATGCTCCTTCTATTATACGCATATTCCTATCTCCCTGGGTGAAATTATATTACATTTATATAAGAAGGCAATCAAGTGTGCAATATATTTAGAAAGCGTTCTATCAAAATGGTTCAGATTTTTAAAAATATTTGGGAGCTTACAGAGGATAAGCTTTAATTATCTAAAGACTCATTGATATGGAACACTTCATCGCCTTCCCAAACTAGATAAATGGATATATACAAAGGTTACAAAACATTCAGCAACACCTTCAGAGCAAACAGTGTGATCCACACCATTGAGCCCCAAAGGAAAAACTAGAAAGACTAGGATAAAAGCCACAAAACTGGGGAGACTATGAAACATTCAGCAGGAGAAAAGAGGAGGGCTAGGATGCTGCAGGAGGGACAGTGTTCTCCAGGCCTGAAAGAGAACGTTCTTCTTTAAGGCAGGAAGGAAGGCTGCCTCTTATAGAGTATTTACAAAATCAAGATATTTAGCATGCCTGTGACTCTCTTGATTTGCAAAGCACGGTTATGAATATGAACTAATTGATCAACCTGCAAAACACTCTTTAGAATTCGGGGACACTGGATCCCCTTTAAAGGGCAGAGAACACACTTGCAGAAGTCACGTAGCATACTACGGTTGGGTCGGGATTCTCAGGAGCAATGAGGCCACCCCCAGCAGCTGTAACTTGGTCAGGTCTGAGCCTTGGGCCAGCGCTTCCCAAGTCCTGGAACCTTCATAACATGAGTTTAGCTGATAAAGGACACCTTTTTCCCACAGCTTTATTGAGAAGGACACACATTTTGAATTTCGATAGTTGATTATCAAAATCTGACTTTGGAAGGTTTATAAGTATAGTATCTTATTCATGATTTCAAAATGCTTACGATGACTAAAAAAATGAAAAAAAGAAGTCTATTCAAAGAAAAAGAGCAATAGTGTTGACATCACGTGCCTATGGAAAAAGCCACCAGGGTGATTTTATACGAATAACTGAAGTTTGAGAAAATGTTGAATGAGGAAAATGTTCGCTTCCATTGTTTCAAATTTGTGCCAGCTTGATCTCCGTGTATATAACTAAATAAGTCTAAATTTGTGAAGTTTTCACTTCTGATGAGGAGTCAAAGGGAAGGAATAGAAATAGGGATTGCTGTGGGGAAAGGGAGCAAGTAGGAAAAGCCTTGCTGGTTCTAGAAACCAGTTAATGAAACCCAGTGGAAAGAAGTGCACAAAACAGTTTTCATGAAGATGTGGCTCTGTTTTATTTAGGATTTGGCTCTCTTGAGGGCCCTGGGGAAATGGGCATCTCATTTTCTAGAGAGGCCCAGAGAACCAGCACTCACTCAGCATCCTGCTTGCCAGCCTCTCACGCAAACAGCACGCAGCAGTGGGTCAGTCTAACCACAGACAATGCTCAGAGCCCAGCTTTCTTAGTAGAGACGAGGATCCTCAAGGTGTCAACCAAAGAGAAAAAATAGAGTTGGGGACTTATCTTGAAGTTTCCTTTTTCTCTCCTTTTTTTTTTTAATTACCTACCTCTTCTAATTTTATGCTTGTAATTGATGAGCATTTAACAGAAGAAACAAGACTGAGAAATGTAAGAGAAGAGGAGACACGGAGGCCTATCCCTTCTGCATGGATCACTGAAGCAGAGTCAGGGTCCAGATGGGCCAGACTGGAGGTCTATAACATCACGTGTCAGCCTCTAAGGGACGCTCTGTGGTGTCCTATGCAAAGATCGAGTCTCCGGCCCTAGGACATCTCTCTGCCTCGTCTCTGACCACTCCTGCTCAAATAGACCATTCTCTCAACCTCGTTGGTACCTCTTTGTTTTCCAAGACTCAACCCAAGCTCTCTTCTTTCCAAAGACTTCCTTGGTTCCTGTGTTCTGAGTCAGATCCAAATGCTCTAGGCTCCCGTGGTCCCCCTGCCTCCCTCCTGACTCCCCCCCACCCCGCCTCCCCAGCTCTCTTACTGGATCCTTCAGCAGATGTTTACTGAGCACCTAGTGTGCTCCAATGAATGTTCTAAGCACGAGAGCTCCCAAGAGCAACAGCCCTGTTTTCGAGGCATGTACAAGGAAGAGGGGGGAGTGGAGGGGGGGTAGGGAAAAAAGCACCCCCCAAACACCCCAAAATCATAAACAATATAATTTTTTAATTAAAATTTTTTAACGTTTATTTGTTTTTGAAACCCAGAGAGAGACAGATCATGAGCGGGGAGGGGCAGAGAGAGAGGGAGACACAGAATCCAAAGCAGGCTCCAGGCTCTGAGCTGTCAGCACAGAGCCTGACGCGGGGCTCGAACGCACAAACCGTGAAGTCGTGACCTGTGTGGAAGTTGGACGCTTAAACGACTGAGCCACCCAGGCTTTCCATAAACAATGTAATTTTTGATTCCAAAAGTTTTGTGATGCCAACAAAAAGGGTCATGTTGTCGTGACCTGACGAGAGCTGTTTTCTCTACATTGGGAGACAGAGGAGACCTCTCTGAAGAGATCACTTTAAGCTGAGGCCTTAATGACGCACACAAAAAAGTCGTAAATTGGAAGATCTGGAAGGTCCGCAGCAACAGCATAGGAAAAAGTTCTAAGAAGAGGACGAGCTTTGGGGGAGTTTCAGGAATGGAAACAAGGCCAGTGGGGCTCGAGTGGAATGAGTGAGGCAGGGTCAAGATGAGGTCTTTTTTTTTTTTATTTTTATTTTTTTTTAATTTTTGTTTTCAACGTTTTTTATTTATTTTTGGGACAGAGAGAGACAGAGCATAAACAGGGGAGGGGCAGAGAGAGAGGGAGACACAGAATCTGAAACAGGCTCCAGGCTCCAAGCCATCAGCCCAGAGCCTGACGCGGGGCTCGAACTCACGGACCGCGAGATCGTGACCTGGCTGAAGTCGGACGCTTAACCGACTGCGCCACCCAGGCGCCCCTAAGATGAGGTCTTGAGGTAGGTAGAGGCCAGGGCCAATGGGGCTTTTTAGACCATGGAAGGGATGTGGGTTTTCTTCCAAGGGAAAGGGGAAGCCGCCTACAGAGGCCATTTTCAACCCAGGTGGGGTGGGAGGACCTCATCGTAATCATCTGAAGAGCTACTTTTTAAGACACCCCTGTTTGCCAGACATTCTGATTCCTCAGGTCTGGGGTCAGCCAGGCACCACATCTGGTGAACCGTTGACCCAGGTGCTCTGGAGACACCCCAACCTTGACGTGTTCCAAACGGCTCATCTTCTCCCCGCTCAACCTTCCCTTGCCTACACCTGTCCGACCTGCCCCTCCTGTGTCCCATCTGTGACCCTGGCCATCCTTCGTCACCTAAGCTGGGAATCAGAACCCTCCCGAGTTCCTCCTTCACCTTCGCAACCTAATCAGGCCGAAGCCCATCCATTTCATCATCAAAATGTCTCTTGACATGGCTCCTTCTCTCCACTGCCAGCTGAGTCCGTCCAGTTTCTTCCCCCCCACCCCCACAGCGCCCTCCCACTCGCCAAGCCACGGTCTCCACGTGCAGAGCATCCCCCTGTCCGCAGTCAGCCTTTTCTCTCCAAACCAAGGAACGTGGCTGCCGTAGGCAAGTCTGTCTGAGAGGGAGTTGCCTTCAGGCGTTGCTGACCTTCTTGCCTGGTAAACGTCACTGGGGACTCCACGTGCTTCCAGAATCAGTCTCCGTGATGCATCAGACCCTTTTGAATCTGTCTCAACTGATGTCCCCACACCTCCCTACCATTCGATTTCCTACCATCGCTTCTTGCTTCTAGAACATTCCCTGCCTTTTCACGCCTCTCTGCCTTCTCACAAGCTCTTCCCTCTGTCGAGAATGCTCTTCTCCCCATGCAAACTGCACTTGTTTTTTTAAGTTCCAGCTCAAACGACTCCTCCTCCAAACGTGTAGGTGCCCCACATACAGCACTTAGCACTTTGTATTTTCAGGACTTCTCGTTTGGGTTATAAATATTTTGAATCCCCACGAGCCTCTCGAGAGCAGAGATTGGGTCTTACTTATCACTTTATTTCTAGCCCCTACTATGGCATCTAACTGGCACAAAGTGCTCAAAAAGGTATTCATTGAACCAATGAATTACCTTTGCCCCTTACCCCCATTTGCCATATATTTTGGTGCCCAACTCCCCCTTTGCAAGCAAACAAAAACACACAAGGCCCCAAATTCCAAGCCAGTTCTCTTCAATGGCCCCTGTGGATACGTCCTTAGCCACAGCCTTAAATAACGTAAGGTGACGCTAAACTGGAATTATCTTGGCACTGTAACTGCATCTGAGATTCAACTGAGTTTAGGCCAAAAGATTTCATTTTTCGAGTGGTTTGCCAAAATGGCTAAAACAGAAACAGGCAGGCACTGCTTTAAATATAGTTTGCTTCCTCTTCTGTTCGGGGACTTACTGGCCCACTTTGAAACTGGCGAAAGCTCTCCAGGGGAGAAAAGCGGCGATCATTCCTTTAAGTTTAACTACAGGTAGGACAGCCACTCGGAGACACCGGAGCCTTTGAACTATTTGTCCTGGCACTTTTATTTGGGTTTACCTGATATAGTGCTCTGCTAAGAACTTGCTAATGAAAAAGTGGTGTTATTAACGTTTGGCTGTGCTTAGAAGTCTAGGCAAGAAGGTCAGCAAGATCCAGAAAGAAGATGTCAGTCTGCCTCCCCTAGAGGCTTACCCGCTGCAGCCACAAAGCAGAACACAGAAAGCAAAGGCAGCCGTACGGCCGAGCTGGAAGACTTTTGATGCATAATCACATTGAAACACTACCAGAGCCTAGGGATAAGGGGCCACCATTGCACAGAAAAGACCTCTGTTTTGGCTCCTTTGAGTTGTTCGGCTGTATTCATCCTTGCACAAACAATGGCAAGGAGCTTCCTGGAGCTGTGCTCTCATTCTGTACAATGCGTGTTGCCCAACTTCAGGGTGAAGTCAGGTTTCCATTTGCTCATCTGTAAAATAGAGGAATTTTCAGGTCTAGGAGAGTAAGAGTCTTGGCGGTCAGAGGAGCTGAAGATTGCTGACGAGGAGGCATGTCACCTGTCAGGGAAAGCTGCAGAAAAACTTGGACCGGGACCTGGGAAAATGCGCCAGATGTAGAGGGTAAGAGCGGAGGAGAGGACTGTACCGAACGGGAGGTTGATGTGCAGATCGCAGAGACTGGAAAGGGGGAAGCGTGTCCGGAGGGCAGTCGGCTAATCACTTTGGTAGGAGAGCAAATCCCCCCATATCTGTTATTTAAATCTTATCTGCCAATGGCAGTCAAGTTCCTTCTAGAGGCTGACTGCCTAAGGGCCAGGAAAAGGCAGGCAAAAAAAAAAAAAAAAAAAAAAGAGTTTATGTCCCCCAAATAACTCATAGTCTAGTCGAGGAATCAGACTTGTAAACAAGTTCCGAGCAATATGACTGATGCTATGGGAAGAGGTATAAACAAATGCCTGGAAAGCACACAGGGGGGCTGCCTGATTGTCTGGACGAATCAGAAACCTTCGGGGAGGTGATGCCTTTGGGACTGGGTCTTCAAGACAAGCAGGAGCTTGCTAAGCACGGCAGAAGAGAGCTCAGGCAAAGAGGATCTCTCTGAGCCTTTCCTCCTGCTATCGCTCAACATGAACCCTCAAATACTTCCAATTTCCTTAATGTTTCTCACGTATGCCAGACTCATTTTCATCCCACTCTCTCTGCTCATTATCTGTCTCGTGTGCCAAGCCTGGGATGCCCATTCCTAAATGCCAAGGCCCAGCACCCCCCTGCAGCCTTCCACGTGCTCTCTCCCCAGCTATAGTTAGTTGGAGAAATGATATTAATGCAGATACGTCTCAGATACCCAGAGATGAGGCAAGGCAGTGGAGAGCAAGCAGCGTAAAAGCTGGCATAAACGCATACCAACGCATTGCTCATTGGGGTCCTTCAACTCCTGTTCCCAAAAACATCTCGGGAAGGTGCAATGCCAAGTTAACAAATGGCTGCCACTATTCCAGCCTACAGTGTTCTCTCCCTGCTTTGAAATTCTAAAACACTCTTAGTTTGTACTGCCAACTTAGAATATATAAATGTATCATTTTAAAAATAAAGTCATCATTTTAATTGTTTCTCATGTGTCACTAACTAGACAATAGTTAGTCGTATCTCGCTAACTCCGCGACAAGCTCCTTCGTGACAGGATTGGATTCTCACGGTCTTCTGTACGTAAGTAGCACGACCCTGTGCCCCGGGGCACCGGGAGCAATCCCAGTTACACCAATTGTGAGCGTGCCCTGGTGAGAAGGCGCCCAATAGCCAGTCTTGTCCAGGAAACATCCATCCACTCCTTTGTAGGCACACAAAAACCATTTAATGGATTGACATTTTCCAAATTTTCACCATCCACCTGGTCCTAAAGACACAAGGTCTCCCATCATTGCCTAGCCTGCATGAGGGGCTCTGAAGTATCCATTGGATCCAATGCCACCATTTTGTGCAAACGATTCCATGAGCTACAACTCTAACCCTGACATGCCGTGCTATTTTCAAGAATCCCATTCTTCCCTCACCCCAGTCACCTAAATTCACTTTGTCCAGAACCCAGCCTCACCACCTCATCCCAATAGCTGCTCTCTTTCGTTCACTCTCTTGGTGAATGGCATCCATTCTGCTGCTCAAACCAAAACCCTGGGAGACATCTTTTACTTCTAACTAGACTAACCATAAAATTCCCCGTACAAGCTGTTGCACTCGTGAGAGTGAAATAAGGCCACCGCTGGTAATTTCTCTGTCACAACTAAGACTGTTCTGGACAAACCAGAATCTACAGCAACTCCACTTCTTCCTTTCACTGCTTCCTGCCTTGAAATCAATTAATTCACTGAAAAGTCCTGTCTCCTAAGTCTCTTCCCAGGCCCTGCCCCCATTTCTGTCACCATTATCTCTTGCTTAGATTATTGTAACAACTTCCGGGGCACCTCGGTGGCTCAGTTAGGCATCTGACTTCTGCCCGGGTCATGATCTCGCCGTTCGTGGGTTCAAGCCCCACATCGGGCTCCGCGCTGACAGTGTGGAGCCTGCTTCGGATTCTGTGTCTCCCTGTCTCTCTGCCCCTCTCCTGCTCGTGCTCTGTCTCTCTCTCAGAAATAAATAAGCATTAAAAATTTTTTTAATAAAAAAAAGATTATTGTGACAACTTCTAAACACATTTCCCTGTTCACAGTCTTGCAAGTTTCCAGTCTACTTTCCACCTAACAGAGGGATCTTTCTAAAACGTACGTTTAATCATCTCACCCCACGCTGAAAAAACTCATCAATGGTGTCACTTTTTTTTAAAGATAAAAGTTCAGGCTCCCCAGTAGGGTCTCCACTGACCACTTCAACACCTTCTCCCATTACCTTTGTCTCTTATTGCCCTTAAAATTCATGCTACAGCCAGACTGATGTACTTTAGGGTCCCTGAAAATGCTGTCTCACCATGCAGTCTTTATACATGCTCTGCCCAGGGCCCCAAACCCTTCTCTTCCTTCACATCTTTCACACGGTGAACTCCTCTTTATCCAGCAGTACCCTTTCAGTCTTACCCACAAGGCTTACAACTAGTTTCCATCCAGCAACTGAACTCACGACTCAGCTGAAACACAAATCTAACCATGTCACTTCCTTGATGAAACAATTCAGTGATTTCCAGTCTATAGCAGGAAACCCAAGCTCCTTGGTAGATCTCTGCAAACATGGGTGTCTCACTGCTCCATCTTTAGCTCTTACTGTTTCTTGTGCCTCAAAGTCTCCTCTATGTTTTCAGGGGGTGCCGGGTTTGAATTTTGGTTCTAACGCTTTTTAGTGGGTGATATTGGGCAAATTCCTAACCCTTCTCTATATTAGTTTTATCCTCGATACAATAGGGATGGATAATCATAGTATCTACCTCAGAATCTTTGTGAAGATGAGTTGAATGAACACTTTAATTAGTGCACATAATAAAACTTTCAACAAATCTTAGTCGTCGTCATTAGTATCATTGTTATTGATGTCCTAGACCTCGTCCTCTTCAAGAAATCTTTGTTCGACTTCCGGTTTCATTCATTCATTTGAAAATATTTTGAAAACCCCTACAGTCTACCAGAGACCCTCTAGATACTAAGCAATAAAGGTGACGAATGTACTCACTGTCATCAAGAATATCATAGTCTAATTCTCCTTCCATATCCCTAGTGGTAATTGTATCACTACAGTTCACAACAGTGCCCCAATGTCACCTGTCCATATGTCACCTTCTCCATGAGACATTGATCGTCAGAGGCCAAAAGGGATGTCTTCACTCTTGGTCCCATGGCGCCAAGTACACTTCCTGGCACAAAACAGGTTCTCGGTTAGTGTTTGTTGGGCTGAACAAATACCCTCGTTCTGGTCTCACACAACAACTCTTGGCAAATATTCTGTAAGCAAATCTCAAATTCATAAAAACCAGTTTATACCTGTTCTAAAATTCCCTTTCTTGTTTCTGCTGTGCTGAAAAAAAAGTGCTACTGTACCGTTTGTTTATTATTTCTAATAATTTCAGAAGTCTGCAGACTTTAGATGCAAAATGTGCTAAAGCCTGTTATAAGTTGGGGATGGTAGTGAAACAACACTTATTTTGGCTAACGTTTCTCAGTAAGCTCCATAAAAATAATCATTGGGTGTCCTTCCAAAGTAGCAATAACAATCCTGTACTGTGGACAAACTTCAAGATCAGCCAAACTTCAGGCCATCTGTCCATCCCCTTCGTCATCCATCCATCCACTCACCCATTCATTCACCAATTATATCAATTAAGCTTAAACTCTATGACCAGAATGGCGTTAAGGCACTAACGCCTTTCACATTGTGGTATTTCTTCTACAATTTTCAGCATTAAAAGTAGGAGTAAAGGAGAAGACAGTACATGTCTAATTTCTCCTTAGCACATTTATTATTGCCATTTTAAATGTTTATTTATTTTTTGAGAGAGAGAGAGAGAGAGACAGAGAACAAGTGGGGGAGAGGCAGACAGAGAGAGGCACACAGAATCCGAAGCAGGCTCCAGGCTCCAAGATTTCAGCACAGAGCACAAGGTGGGGCTTGAACTCACGAGTTGAGCCATGAGATCATGACCTGAGCCGAAGTTGGATGCTCAACCAACTGAGCCACCCAGACACCCTGATTATTGGCATTTTTATTTAACCATATGTATTTTTTTAATCAAAGTTTCTGATAAATATGCCATGTTTGGGGGAAAGTCATCTCTCTAAGAAAGCAAACTATTTTTTAAGCTGCTTTGAGAAAGCTAAACATGAGTAAACAGATAAAAGTGCTGAGAATTTAATAGAACTAGAACCTCAAGGCCTAATGAATAAACGGAGAGAGATGGTCATGTGGTTCTAAGTTAAACAGTGAATTCCCCAGTGCTCCCTTGGCAAATTGTAATCATTACCAGTGCCAAGTGTGCTAATAACATTAATAAATCCAATCTCCCAAACCAAACTTAATTGACCTGGAATAATTGCAAAGGACACCAGTCATAGTAAAAGGAAAAATGATTTCCATGAACTTCTGTAGTGGCACACTCTTAGAAGTAATGCATCAAGCAACAGGTTCTTCTAAAACCCCATAAGAGCTTTTCTATCACTCTAGTCCACGGTTTTCCACACTCTCCAAAGATTTGGGTCTCTTTTGGGTCAAAAAAGTAAGATCTCCAGGCCTAGACATGCCATTTCTTGTGTAGTTGTAAAGGCTCACCTGCTGAAAAAGGTGTGGACAGCATGCCAAGCCAGGACATCTCGAGGGCGGTAAAAAGATCGGGCCAGATCAAAGATGACGAGGACATAATCACACACTTAGTCTTGCAAGAAGAGATACTTTTCAGGAGCCCTGAGCATGCCAACTTTTAACCAAGCTCCATTAACTTCATTGAACATCAGCAAGCAAAGGTTTTTATGATTACTTTGCACAGTCTATTCCTGTGGAGACAATTAGGAAGCTGGAAGGATTATGGGCAATTCCCACATTTACCTATCTTCCTTCTGCTGTACATGGGGTCCTATATCACCAAGACAAATATATCCAATTATGATTAACTGATGATAACATCCCAGAAAAGCTTGCCTTTCCTCTCTGTTTCAAAATCACTGCCACATTTTCCAGGTGTTTCCCTTGAGAATGGACCATCAGCACCTCCCACAGTATGCTGGCCACCTACTCTCCTGGAAGCAACAACCCCCAAGCTCAACAGCAATATCTGAAGTCACTTTCTTCCTTGAGGTCCTTTTATAGTGTGTGTCTCATCTTGAAATCTGAAGACGCTGGCAAGTAGGACTTCCTCCATGGAGGGACATAGGGAAACATTCTGCCAAAGAACAGCAGAACTTCTGGATTCTTCCATTGTCTGCAAGATCCTAATTCATCATTAGTAATTAGTCAGTGTTTTCTAGGATTTCTTCAGTCTTTCTAGTAATCTAAAAAATGTAAATACTGTCTTTTATATCTTATCTATGGATTTTGTTCCTTCGCCTTGAATTCTATTTTTCTGGTTATTTACTTATTCTAGAATCATCTAATGAAATCATCAGCTCAGTAGTTGGATGTTCCTGTCCTCTCCTGTCACCCAGAAGCATCTCTCTGCCTGGACGCAATCAACAACTCACGGACAGACACCATGGGGACCCTCTGAGAGACCAGGAAAATCAGGCCAGCCTTCCCAGGTGCTGGAGTGAGCCTGCAGGAGGCTTGCAGGCAAATGTGTATTTTGGGACATCAGCACTGCATATTTAAAGTTAAATCTCGGGGCGCCTGGGTGGCTCAGTCGATTGAGCGGCCGAACTTCGGCTCAGGTCATGATCTCGCGGTCCGTGAGTTCGAGCCCCACGTCGGGCTCTGTGCTGACCGCTCAGAGCCTGGAGCCTGTTTCAGAATCTGTGTCTCCCTCTCTCTGACCCTCCCCCGTTCATGCTCTGTCTCTCTCTGTCTCAAAAATAAATAAACGTTAAAATTTTTAAAAATAAATAAATAAATAAATAAAGTTAAATCTCCCATTACACATTGGTCTTTCTTTCTTTCTTTCTTTCTTTCTTTCTCTCTCTCTTACACACACACACACACACACACACGTAGAAACAAGTTGTTTCTCACTGTGTCTGTCTTTTTCTGTAACTCTCCACTTTTTCTCTGTGGCTCTACCTCTTTATGTCTCTCTTTATCAATCTACTTCTCCAATGTTACTTTCTCCAGTGTATCTCTTTCACTAAAACAAGAAAATCCTATCGTCCAATGGCTGCCACCAATTGGTTGCATGAGCCGGTGTGACCTACCCTATTTTTAGGCTATTTTTCTATAAGACCTGACAGGATAAGTGTTTTCCAGGGAAGAAGGAATTGATGCTTTTGTATTCTCACGATTTGAATGCTTAAGAATGGTCTAACAGTTTGCCAAAAGGTATATAGAGAAGAAGCATGCCTCTTCTCTTTATATGGAATATGGAATGTCTGTCTTCTAATGGTGCTCAGCCAGTTCAGGAATTTGATAACTTCGTAAGAAGTGATAAGGAGCTGAAGCCCAAGTCACATGCCATCAAGATTCTTACTAAGGCTATTCTGATGACTTTAGAAAATTGATGGTTTTCAATCCTTACTATAGGAACATTTCAAACCAGCCTTCTACAAGTTTCTGATGAATACAATTAAAAGCAATTTCTTGTATCCACCCCTTCTCCACAATTCTATCCAGCAACTGCCTCAACATCTAACGCATATTCTGAGTGGAATCTTAACCAAACTTCATAACTGGGAGGAAGAAAATGGAGTGTTAGCAAGAAAGAGTAGGAAAGATAATCAGAGTACACAACAACACTATAGGAAAGTACCTTTTTAAACTTGGAATAAATATATTCCAAATTGGGAAACGGGCCACTAAAATAAATAAAAATTATGGGGCACCCGGCTGGCTCAGTCAGTTAAGTATCTGACTTCAGCTCAGGTCATGATCTCATGGCTCGTGAGTTCAAGCCCCATGTCGGGCTCTGTGCTGATAGCTTGGAGCCTGGAGCCTACTTCGGATTCTGTGTCTCCCTCTCTCTCTGCCCCTGCTCCCCATCTCAAGAATAAATAAACACTAAAAAAATTAAAATAATTAAAATAAAATAAATAAAAATTAACTAAAGTTCACTCATTTCTAAAGAACAGACCCAATAAGAGTGTTTTCCACGTACTAAATTGACATAGATTCTAAACTGAGAATACCCAATGCTGTTAAGGATATGGTGAAAAAGGCACTTTTAGGGTACTCATTACAGGATACAAAGGTTCTGGCATTTAGTCTGATGGCAATGTCAAAAAGCTTAAAATTTTTCGTATTCATTGACATAGTAATATAGAATTCTAAGAATATATTCTGAAATAGATTTAAAAAAATAATGCACACAGATGTTTGTTACAGCATTATTCATCACTGCATAAAGAAAGAAAAACTGCAAGCAATTTAAATATCCACAATTAAGGAAATAGTTAAGGAAAAATAGTTTGCAGATAATTTTAAATATAGAGATCTGCTTACAATAAAATGTTCAGAGAAAAAGAGCAAGATATAAAATGATCTAAACTATGATGATATGAGTAAGAAAAACAGAATGTGGAATCATAAGTATTTTTATCCTTCTGATTTTTTAAGGCCTTACAAAACCTCTACAATATGCAAATATTGCCTTAACAATCATCCTCAGAAAACTGTAGATCCAAAGACAGAAATTCAAACACTTGTATAAACCTCTGACTGGACTCACCAAACTATTCTCTGAAGCATGGCTCCTTGAGAAAAGAAACTGTATAAATGTTTCCTTCTGAAATTCTTAGACTCTCTGATAACTTTCTATATTTATCCTTTATTGAATTAAAATAACCACAGCCCTGATTATCCACCCGCACACAAGATTTTCAGAAATCTTTTGGAGCAGCTTCTCAAATTCTCTAGTGTTTTCTGCAGTTGCAGAAAATTCGGAGGGTTTAGCTAAACTGGAAATTGCATGAAAATATGGTATTGCGAGTTGGCTTACAAAAGTTCCTGGTAAGATTTTAGTAGCCATATTTTAGTGGATAAATGAAATCATAAGACTGAATGAATCGTGCCCTGAGATTTCTTTGTCTGGGAAAGGCGACTCTTATTTAGAAACCTTTCCCCTGGGATCCTAGGCCTGGTTCCAGCATACCATAAGACTGTCAACAGTACCTACTCCCATCTAAACTTAGTAGGCTCTCAGAGAAACTGTTCACCCAATAATTCAACCTTGTTTTTGATTTGTATATTCTGGATACAGATATATGTACTAGGAATATTTTCTTAACAATGACTTTTTAAAGTTTTGATAAAATCCTATTTGTTATTTTTTCCCTAGTTTTAAGGTTTTTATGTTCTTTCTAAGAAATATTTGCCTACCCCAAGGTCAGAAAGATACTCTTCTATGTTTTCTCCTCGAATATTTATAGTGTTAGCTTTTAAGTATAAATCTATAATCCATCTTGGGTTAATTTTTGTGAAGCATCTGGTAGGTTTCAAAGTTGGTTTTCCTCTTGCATTTGTTCAATTGTCCCAGAACTATTTTGTGAATAAAAACTTTTTTTTTCCTTATCGAATTTTTTAGACAAACTTGCTGAAAATCACTTGACCATACATATGTGGGCTTATGACTAGATTCTATAGTATTCCTCTGCTCTATGTGCCTATCCTAAAATCAATAACACACTATTTTGATTACTGAAATTTATATTGAGTCTTTAAGTCATACAGTGTAGGCTTTCTTATTTAGTTCTTTCTTCTTTCTTCTTTCTTTCTTTCTTTCTCTCTCTCTCCTTCAAGATTGTGTTGGCTATTCTAAATCTTTTGCATTTCCAGATATATTTTAGAATGAGCTCTTCAGTTTTGACAAGATGCCTGTTGGGATTTTGACTGAGAGTGTATTGAGTCTACAGATAAATATGAAGACCATCAATATATTAAAAATATTAAATTATCTTATCCATGAACATGGTATGTCTTTCTTTTATTTGGATCTTCTTTAATTTCTCACAGGAATGCTTTATAGTTATCAACTTAGAGTTCTTGTAAGTCTTTAAATTCATTCCTTAGTATTTTATGATTTTTAAATTCTGTTTTAAAAGAATTTAAACAATTTTTATTTTCCTATTCTTTATGTTGGTTTATAGAAATACAAATGTCTGGGCCTATTGATCATTCATCCTACTATCTTGCTAAATTTACTTATTCTAGTAATTGTTTTTTAGAATATTTAGCATTTTCTATATAAATCATTGTGTCACCTGCAAGTAAAGACCATTTTACTCCTCCATTTCCAATCTGAATGCCTGTTTTTTCTTGCAGCTTTAACATAAAATCATCATACAAGAAACAGAACATGCTTAATGCGTACAATTCAGTATGGTTTAACATAGACCCATAAACCATTGCCGCAATCAAGATTGTAAATATATCCATTACACTCAAGTTTCCTCATGCCTTTAAAAACATTTTTTTAAATGTTTATTTATTTATGAGAGAGAGAGAGAGAGACTGCAAGGGGCAGAGAGAGAGACACACACACAGAATCTGAAGCAGGCTCTAGGCTCTGAGCTGCCGGCACAGAGCCTGATGTGGGGCTCGAACTCACAAACCATGAGATCATGACCTGAGCTGCAGTAACACACTTAACCAACTGAGCCACCCAGGCGCCCCTCCTCATGCCTTCATATTCTCACTCCTTTCTACCTTTCCCCAACTAAATGCTTTTACTTCTTTTACTCACCTTATTGCTTTAGCTAGAGCCCAAATTACAAATATCAGGAGTAAAAGAGAAAACAGTATTGTGGACTCTACCAATATTAAAAGGATAATAAAAGAATGTGTTGAATACCAATATTTGACAACTTAGATAAAATAGACAAACTTTTGATAAATGTAACTGAAATAATACTGAAACTAAAAGAAATAGAAAATCTGCCTTATTCTGTTCTATTAAAGAACTTGAATTCATTTGATTTCCTCATTTTCAAAAACTTCTCCCCGATATTCCCAGTTATTCCATTTGTCCTAATGATCACTTTTACCCCGATAAATTCCAGATCTCTATTTTCAGCCCAAACCTTGAGCCCCAAATCTTATATCCAATTGCCTTATATCCAATTTTACTTCTCCATTTGAGTGTTCAAGTTTGACATACCTCAAAATGAGCTCATTATATTGACTCCTCACTTCCACCCCACCTCATTGCCCCTATTCCTCATCTCATGGCAATGGGAAGTTCAGTTGTCCACATCAGAATCCTGGGAATCATCCCTGACTGCTCTTCTTCTCCAGTCGTCCCACATTCAATCGTTCACCATTTTACCAGCTGGACTTCCTAAATATCTCACAAAACCACCCAATTCCTTCCAACCCCACTATATTAGTTTAGCATGATCCACCACCAATTCTCACTTTGAGTCCACATTCATGTTCTAACTCTTTGTCTTGTTTCTTTAACCCGTTCCACACACTGCAACAAAATTGGTATTCTAAAACTGAAATCTTATGGTAACCTCCTCCTGCTTCAAACAATGGCTAGTCCAATTGTCTTAATGGTCCCGTGGACCCTACATAATCTGATTGGGTATTGGCCCTTCAGCATTTTGAACTTCCCATCATAACGCTAATTGCATGATAATATCTTGAAATATCAGTCTTCATGCCTTTCTCTCCCCAGCACCCTTGTGCTTTGCGTGACTTACGTCTGTCAGAGAGATTTACTTTGCCTGGAGGAAAAGTAGGATTGTTAAAGCAGGAATTTAAAAAAGCAGGAAACAGTCAATGTTCAGTATTTCTTTTCTTTTCTTTTTTTTTAAACTCTAAACAGGCTTTTGAATATCTGAAAAGAAGTCCTGAGGGAATCAGAGAACAGAATTTAGACCACAAAAATAGAAGTAGAAAGGAGATAAAAGAAAAATGGAACATTGCCTCCCCACCAACGACATATGAATGGAGTGTCCCTTGGGCTGAGTAGCAGGAATATGATAGGGGGGAGGACAGACGTGGCCTTAGAGGAGGTGGGGGCAGGGAAGGAGAGGTCTGACCTGGCAGGACAAATACAGAGAAGTGGGATCAACAGCAGGAGAATTTCTAATGATAGTGAACAGCACCAGAGGTTCCTGTTGAAGCTGAACAAATGCCTGCAGACCACTTATTGCCATTCTTGGGCATACCACACTCTCCCCAAAGCCATATCACCTGTTCATCTTGTCCTTGACAGCTTCCCCTACAATAGTTAAATAGTTTGTTGCCTTCTGTCTGCAAAATATGGGTAGAAATTGTTCCTCTCCATTTATTGAGAGGTTAGGATACCTAGAAATTCTTCCCCCAACCAAAGGTGATGGGACCCTGGCCCCCAGAAATGGGATGGTAGCATGGAAGGTCCCTGCTTAGTCCCTGCACTAAGACGTGGGTATCATTGGACAATAGTGAAAAACTTTCCTTTTACACACTTACTACACAGTACTGTAATAACTTCCTTACTTTTCCTATCCTCCACTAGACTGTAAGCTTATGAGGTCAAAGACCATACCAGTCTTGCTCAACATTAGACCCCAGTGCCCAATGTAGTGTCTGGCATATTGCATGTACTTGGTAAACACTGGTTGGTTAAGTCAGTGATGGAATAAAGAATGACTGATTTTAAATAGACTGATTTTAATGGTTTCTTTACACAAAGGAAATACCAACATGGCAACGCCTTTTTAGCCTAAGCATGTAAGGCCTAACACTTTAACAAGTTATGTTAAGGAAGTAAACTAGTAATCATTTTTAAAAACTTTTTAAAAATATTTATTTATTTTTGAGAGAGAGAGAGAGAGAGACAGAGACAGAGCATGAGCTGGAGAGGGGCAGAGAGAGGAGGAGACACAAGATTTGAATGAAGCAGGCTCCAGGCTCTGAGCTATCAGCACAGAGCCTGATGTGGGGCTTGATCCCACGACCCTGGAATCATGACCAGAGCCAAAATCAAAAGTCAGCCGCTTAACCAACTGAGCCACACAGGCACCCCAACTATTAATAACTTTTAAATAACTTTAGACTTTCATGTTTTGTTGTTAAGACTTTTCAACATTGGGGGTCCATTTACAGTCTCCTGTATTCATTCTGCGGGGTCCTGTACATATTCGATGTTTCAGGCGGTAAAGTCATTGAAAGCATGACACCCAGAGAGTTAGAACAAACATGCATGTCACCATGAGCAAACTCCATTCCTTCCATTTGCAAGGAACAGTTTGATGTACAGAAACTATTGTACCTGTGGTAGTATCAGTAATGGGCCTCCAAAAATGGCCATGCCCTCTCGGAACCTGTCATGTTATTTGGCAAAAGGGACTTTGCAAATGTGATTAAGTTCTGGATTTTTTTTTTTTTTTTTTTTTTTTTTGAGAGAGAGAGTGTGAGTGCGGGAGGGGCAGAGAGTGGGGGACAGAGGATCCAAAGCAGGCTGTGCAACGACAGCAGTGAGCCCGATGCGGGGCTCGAATTCACAAACCATGAGATCATGACCTGAGCCAGAGTTGGACGCTCAACCAACAGACACCCAAGCGCCCCAAGTTCAGGATTTCGAGACGTCGAGATTATCCTGGATTTCGACGTGGGCCCCGTATAATCACAAGTATAAGGGAAAGGTGAGAAAGTTAAAGTCGGGGGGGGGGGGTTGAAGATGCTCAATTGCTGGTTCTGAAGATGGAGGAAGAAGCCAAGGTCCAAGGAATGCAGGCAGCTCCTGCAAGCTGGAAAAATCAAGGAAATGAACTCTCCTTCTACAGCTTCCAGAGGGAGCACAGCCCTGCTGACAGGTTGATTTTAAGACTTCTGACCTCCAGGGGCACCTGGGTGGTTCAGTCGGTTAAGCCTCCGACTTCTACTCAGGTCATGATCTCACAGTTCATGGGTTCAAGCCCCGCGTCGGGCTCTGTGCTGACGGCTTGGAGCCTGGAGCCTGCTTCCGATTCTGTGTCTCCCTCTCTCTGCCCCTCCCCCACTCATGCTCTGTCTCTCTCCCTCTTTCAAAAATAAGCAATAAAAAAAAAATTAAAAAAAAAAGACTTCTGACCTCTAAAACTATGAGATAATAAATTTGCCTTGCTTAAGCCACTAAGTTTCTGGTCAGTTATTATGCAACCATAGGGGGTGAATGCCGTTCTATAAACTTTATCAGTTACATTAGGCATATTTGGAATGCTAGCTGAGAGAAGGTGTTTGAGAAGAACTTTGAGGTGATGCTCAATTGGGACAGAAAGGGAATTCTATAAACAGATCGGGTGATGCTAAGGAACTTAAATTATTCATTTATGTATGAATTGCCTTATGAATATTTATAAGCATATGCCTGAATATTATAAACCTATCCAGATTATACACACACACACACACATACACACACACACATATATACACACACACACACACCACACACAAATACACATATATACACCATCTTGGGAAAGGTGTAAACAGAAGAGTGTGATATAAGAGTACCTAATCCACTTTTAAATTACACATGCCTTACCCAGATTTCCCCCACATAATACTGTACATTACTCAAAAAATAGTGCTGTAAGAGTTCGTTTAAGAGATGGGAGACAGAGTTCTTGGGGGGTAAGTGAGTTAATCATTAGAATGAGTTGTATTCAAACTGAGGGTTGATGGGGGGTGGGAGGGAGGGCAGGGTGGGAGGGAGGGCAGTGTGGGTGATGGGTATTGAGGAGGGCACCTTTTGGGATGAGCACTGGGTGTTGTATGGAAACCAATTTGACAGTAAATTTCATATATTAAAAAATAAAAATAAAAATAAAAATAAAAAAAATAAAAAAAAAATAAAAAAAAATAAATAAAAATAAAAAAAAAAAAATGTAGCTCAATGTCATAAATATCATGTCCTATACTATAATACTATAAAACACCAAGATCAAATCAATCAAGTCAAATCAACCTAGAAATTAGAAAAAAAAAAAAAAAAAACTGTGTGTACACATAATAGTTTAATTTTGACAATATAAAAAAAAAAAAAAAGAATGAGTTGTATTAAATTATACAATGACATGCCAGTGTTTCAGGGGGAGGCAGCTATTTACTGCGTTTTCTCTGAGAACGTGAAAAATCCTGATCTTGGAGCAAAGGCGAAAAATGTTTTACACCTGTTTTATAAATCACTAGGGCCAAGGTTAAGTGTGTAAATAGAGGCCATGGGTTGCGATGCCAACTTCTAAGCCTGAATTCTACCCCAATTCTGCCACTGTTTCAAGAAGTACCAATGAGACGTTCCTGACCAAAATAATACTCCCCATCTTCATCATAATGCCTGAAATTCAATTAGTAGCAATCTGTTCAATTATGTTAGGAAGACCTTTAGTCTTAGTCTTGTCTTAAAATGTCAACATTCATAGGATAAGGAAGTTCTCCAAGTGGTTACCACCAGTTACCTTAGCAGAAATAATTAGTGTAGATTCCTTTTTTAGGGGAGTAGGAGGCAGGAAGGGAGGGGAAATACTAAAAACAGGAGGCAAGAGGATACCAGAATCTGCCTAAGGCTGGTCATAGCCAATCTAAAAACTGTGCACTCAAAATGTTGCCAAACTTAGCTGCAAGCAAAACTGAAAAGTAAGAACTGCTAACTACATTAACTGCTATCTCATTTATCCCTACAGCAGCCCCATTTATTAGGTGGTAATATGATTCCAAATTTTCAGGGGTAGAAAGTGAGGTCTAGAGCTGGAAGTGAAAGAGTCAGGACAAAGGGCCAGGATTGAGGGACTCATTACCTGGCCTCCATTCATTTTTGAGAGACGGAGAGAGACAGAGCATGAGTGGGGGAGGGGCAGAGAGAGAGAGACAGACAGACAGACAGAATCTGAAGCAGGCTCCAGGCTCTGAGCTGTCAGCCCAGAGCCTGAGGCAAGCCTCGAACCCATGAACCATGAGATCATGACCTGAGCTGAAGTCAGACACTTAACCGACTGAGCCACCCAGACGCCCCCAGAGCCCCCTTTCTAATGGGCTTCAGACTCCCTAGCCAGTCCTTCCCTCTATGGCAGAGTTGGGATTGTTCAAATCCAGGTGGGCTGCAGAGGGATCTGAGAGACTCCTGGCAGGACCATCTTGGGCTTAAGAAAGAAGTTCAAGGAGACAGGAAGTTAGCACCAGATAGCATCAGTGGTAAGCGGCAGCCCGTTACCATATGTGCATTTATTCAATGGCCAGTGAAGGCCTACTCTTTGCCGGCTACTGTGGTAGGTGCTGGCCAATTGAAGTCAGAGCTGGGGAAGTCTGCGGACAGGCATAGACACAATCACAAGGCTGGGAGTTTGGAAGCAAGACTCCAGCATAGGAGGGATTAAAAACCCAAAAGAGGGTCTTGCTCTGGGACCTCAAATAGTGATCCGGCACTGGAATTGGAGCAAAAGATACAGAGCAAGAGCCTGATTGCTAGAATGGGACTCAAGGTGAAAGTCAGCTGAGCAGCAAGTGTGGCTTGACCTTCAACTACGCCCCTGAGACAGGCTCAGCCTGCAGTTGATGGTCATATAGGTTGAGCCACTGTTTCTCAGACTGCAGGTCAAGACCCATCAGTGGCCGCAGAATTGGTTTAGTGGGTGGTAATGGGCACACTTTAAAATAAATAAGACAGACTAGGATGAAATAGAAGGGAAAAGAAGATAATGAAGTACACTGCACTTAGTAATGATTTTGGTTTTACGTGTATGTGTCATGTTGTGATATAAATTACATTCCTCGGGGCGCCTGGGTGGCTCAGTCGGTTGAGTGTCCGACTTCAGCTCAGGTCATGATCTCACAGCTTGTGAGTTTGAGTCCTGCGTCCAGCTCAGAGCCTGGAGCCTGCTTCGGATTCTGTGTCTCCCTCTCTCTCTCTCTCTCTGCCCCTCCCTCTCTTGTGCTCTCTCTCTCTTCCTCTCTCTCTCTCAAAATAAACACACATTAAATTAAAAAAAAAATTTTTTTAAATAAATTACATTCCTCAACGCCACAGGCAAAAGAAGTCTGAAGATTTCTCATCTGAAACTGGAGGATAGAGAACAGGAAGCCAGGTTAGTCATTATGTTTAAAATATCATCTGCTTTCCCCAGATGCCTGTGAACTAATATAATAAACCTACCCAGGTTGCGGTGTGGCTAGATGTGAATGCATTAAATATTACAGCCTCTTTCGTGCAGACTTTCCACAGATGGCCTTGCTTGAGGAAGAAAATTGGGAAATAAAGATGGAGAGCCTTGAGAACTAAATGAACTATGAGTTATTAGTTGTTTCCACACCTGCTGGATTACTTTATGTATCAACAAATGTATCACACAGATCACCAGCTTAGGAGTCACTGAACTGCTCTGCCTCCGTGAGACCAGGAATTAGGACCAGCTTTGAGGAAATCCTTCCAGCCTGCCTGGTGGGACCCTTATGTGGTCGAGTAATGAGGTTTTGATCTCGGTTTAGCTCCACAATTAATGCCAATGAACCTAAAATCTGGATCCCAGAACTTACCGTCATCTCTATTTCCACGTCTTCAGCTACTCACTAGACATTTTCACTTCAGATCTCCTACCCCCATCCAGTCCTATCCGAAAATTGTATCTTCTGTAGCCAAACAAGCTTCATCTGCTACTTTTTGTGCCTTTGTCAATAGCACCAAGACACTGTACTTGTCCGTCCCCAAGAGCTGTTCTAAATGCTTAAGACGTATACTAAGGGGGCGCCTGGGTGGCTCGGTCAGCTCAGCGTCTGACTTCAGTTCAGGCCACGATCTCGAGGTTTGTGAGTCTGAGCCTCACATCGAGCTCTCTACTCTCAGCATGGGGAGAGATCCTCTCCCACTGCGGGTCCTCTGTCTCCCTCTCTCCCACTGCCTGTCCCCCTCTCTCTCAAAAATAAATAAGCATGTAAAAATATATATATTAAGTCTTTAACCTATATAAAAGCCCTGTGAAGCAGATAATGTTAAAACCTCCCATTTTACACATGAGAAAACTAAGGCACAGAGAGGTGTCTTAACCTAAAAACGCCCAAATGCACGTAGTCCATCTCAGTGTTTCCCAGGACTGTCATATTTGCTCCACATGCAATGTTTCCCTCGCCTAGAATGCCACCCTATCTGCCTGGTAGTTATAAAGATCCTACTTATCCTTCAAAGCCCACTTTCTAACATTCTTCCCTTTTTGTGACAACTTATCTTTCCTGAAAACTCCAGGTCTCTTCATAGTTCTCTCTCTTGATTCCTACAACGCTCACAGTCTTCCACACGTGAGCTGGCTTTTGATAACCTGGTTAACAATACAGTTGTCTTGTGTCTCCCTAATGTCCCATGTGCGGTCGTCTTATCTTGGAGGCAAGAACCGTGGCATTGAACTGTTCGACATCCCTCCCCCTCACTTCTTTTGTTCTTTGCCATTTTTATTCCTCCTTCCCTTCTCTTCAGCTAAGGCTTGAAAACATGGGAGACGTGGACGATACTCCAGAGGTAACGAATTGACAGTAAAACTCATCATGTCATGGGTAGAGTGAGGAGGACTGACACATTCATTCAGGACATCTGCGGAGTAGCTAACAAGACAGAATTAGATGTGCAAGAGATTTCTTTGGCTTAATGTCTGTGACAGAAAAAGAGGCAAGAACCAGTGGAGGTAGGCACAATATCTAAAACGATGTAGGGCTGAGCCTTATGAAGGAGAAGGGGAAGGAAGGAAGGCTGGATGAGGAGAAGCTCAAGTTGCAGTAGAGCTCTAGGAAAATCTTGGTCTGGAAACCATGGAGTCTTCAAGCTAAAGTAGCCGGGGGGGGGGGGGGGGGCTCATCTCACAGCACCAGAGCTGTCATGAGCCAGGTCAGTGTCTGGAGTGGCCCAAGGAGAGCATGCCTGGGCATGAACGTAGAGATCGACTTGAAGCCAGCACTTGTGACCATCGGTCCCTTATTCTGGAATACGGGACACTGGATTCTCAATCAGGAATCCTACCTTCATGGGGCACCTGGGTGACTCAGTGAGTTGAACATCCGACTTCAGCTCAGGTCATGATCTCAAGGTCCCTGAGTTCGAGCCTTGCATTGGGCTTGCTGTTGTCCGTGCAGAACCCACTTCAGATCTTCTGTTCCTCTCACTCTCTGCCCCTCCCTCACTTGTGCTCTCTCAAAAATAAAGAAATATGAAAAAAAAGAAATCCTACCACTGCATCTCAAATGTATCCCTCGCTAACTCTGTATCCTCACTAAAACTCACCGCTGTCCCATCATTTGTAAACTGGGAGTAACCAGTAACATAAGAGGGCTACTGTGCGAGCCACATGTTGGCAAGAAAATACAACGTTCGGTCTACACTTTGTGTACTTTGATCAGTTCTGTCTAATCATAGTAATCTGAACTTGAGAAATAGCTCATGGGTCATGACAAGCTCTATTCCAGCCAGTGATACTGTGAGAAAGGCACGACAGCCAATCTTGGCCGTATGTACTGCCCTGTGGCTCTCTGAGGGACAGAATGGCTCTGGAGGGGACACTGAAGTGCCGAATTAAAGTGGGCCCACTTGTAGGTAGGGCCTGGTTAAACCCACGCAGGCGAGGAATCAATTCCTGAGGAAAAAATATGTGTAAAATCCAGTGGGTCCCAGTGACCCAGGTAGATATGACAGCTGGCCTAGGGCATCCGCTCAATTTCGAGGCAGGTTGACTAGGACCAGAGTCCAGTACCTCACAGGCTAGAGTACCATCTGCAAACCTGAAACACAGGAAGTGAGTTCTGATCCCAAGACAGACGCTGATTGGCCGATTGACTCTTCCATGCCCCTCAAGTACAGGTAGAAAGGGGGTTTGAGGCAGACCCGGGAGGCAAGGAGGCTCCCAGTAGAACTTGAGTCTGTCTGGGTAGGAGCTGAGGGTTCAACCTTCAGGGCCAGCCAGCTACTGTGGACCCTGGACACCAGCATCTGCTGAATAACTCCTTCCTTCCCTTATGGGTCCTGGCCCTCAAGACTAGCATCGAGTAAATAGTCACTTTTCTTCATGGAGTAGCATGTGGAAGTCAAAGCCAGGGGCAAGGAGAACTTTCCACTTTTCTATGTGGTACCGGCTTCAAAGAGTACCAAGAACATCCATAATCTTACTCCAGGGTCACCAGAAGTAGCAGCAAATGTGGAAAAAGCATGACCAATGTGCTGGACGTTGTGCATGCATGGGTACTAGAATCAGAAAAGAAATTAAACCTCGGCTCTGTTATGGGTTGAACTGCATTGAAAGATATGTAGGATTCCTCACCCCCACCCCCCACACACCTCATCATGTGACCTTATCTGGAAATAAGGTCTTTACAGAGGTAATCAAGTTAAAAGTGAAGTCATTGGGATGGGCCCTAATCCAATATGACTGATGTCCTTATAAAAAGGGGAAATCAGGACCCACTCACATGCACACAGGGAGAACCCCTTGTGAAGATGAAGGCAGATTTTGGCTGATGTTTCTACACGCCAGGGAACGCCAAAGATTGCCAACAATACCAGAAGTGAGGAGAGAGGCGTGGGCAGATCTTCCCTCACGGCCCTCAGGAACCAGCCCCACTGACACCTCATCGTTGACCTCAAGCTTCCAAAAAGGGTAAGACTAAATTTCTGCTGTTTATGCCCCACCCTGGGCGGCACTTTGTCACGGCGGCTCCAGCAAACATATACAGGTTATACAAGAGTGTACCCAAACTGGTGTTCCTGTAGGAGAACAATGGAACATGTCCGGATGCCACTTCTTTACTTCAAGACTAAGTTAAGGGGCATGTTAGAAATAAGCCCATTGACCCAATCAAGAGAGGGACGCAGAGACTCCGAGCACAGTGAAGCCAGGCTTTAATCAAAGTTCTTGCGAGAGCAGGTGTCTGAGGGACAGGCACATTCCAGGCAGTTACAGCAGACAATTTATCTCCTAGCAGGCAAGTCCCTCCCCTGGTTCCTCATTGGCTGAGTACTACAGAGGTAAGTCCCTTCCCTGGTTCCTCATTGGCTGAGGTAACAGAGGTTACAGCCTTACCTGGCTGTCATCTACGCCCATGTAAGGCAAAAAGTAGTCTGATTGGAACAAATGCACATTCCCTGAGGTGCACAGAGAGTTTCAGTCCCTCCTCTCTTTGTTCTTTGGCACTCATTGCAAAGCTGTGAAAATAAGCCCATGTAACAGAGAGGGGAAGAAGAACCAGGAAGTGAAGTGTTTCAGGGTTTGGAACTCTATTATTGGGGGGGCGGGGGTGACGGGGGGGGGCGCGTTTCCTACATATCTCCAACAGGTTGTAAACCTATTGTTAACTAGACAGCACAGATTTTATTTGGTATTTCTGAAAATGAATTCTCTCCCTTACTTCTCACAGGCACCTTCTCGGCCCTCTTCTCTTTCTCTTCACTGCTGCTGGATACTCCAAGGTTTATCCTGGACAGTTGTAGGGCTATGGTGAGGCTGGGGAGAGGTCAGGGTAGGTAGCTGGGCGAAGTATTGCAATTCCCTTTTGCCTACCTCACTTCCTGCCAGGAATTTGAAACAAAACAAAATAAGAACCAAATGCCAATGATCAAGCGACCTCTGTGTCAAAATGCCAGCTTCTGAGGCAAGGGGGGAGCATTAGAGCTCGGAGTCTTTGAGAACAAAGAGGCCTTCGCTCACCCATTGATTTTCATTAGCACAAATGCAGCCCCCATTTGGGAATCAGAGGAGGAAAAAGCAGATCTGTGGAAGGCGAGGCAAGGAAATCACTGCCTAAAAATAGACCAGAGGCCTCACCACCCGGGGAAAATAAGGCGCCAGCCCCTGCTGCAAGTGTTCGAAGCCTGCATTCTCTGGGAGTGTGGATTTGCAGTGTAGACCCAAATTGTTCCAGCCTGCGACGCTGCGCCTGGTCTTAAATGGAATTGCTGTCTGTGCTAACTTTTGACAAGAGCTGGCAAGCTGAGCTTTTCTTTGAAATGTAGACGGGGGCGTCGCATTTGCTCTCACACAAGGCTTTCCAGCATGTGTGAGCTCCAGGGTTTGTCCATCATCGGGAGGGGAAATTGCCTGTGGTAGATTACCAAGTGAGGGAGAGGGGAGTCACAATCTCCATAGCAGAATGTATCGTGAAGCTCCAAGATTTTGAGGGAAGAAACCATTTTGACATGTCATGTTGTGCAAGCTAACAACATGTCTGTTCAACAGAAAAAAAAAAAAAAAAAATCTCTGGTTTTAAATGATGAGAAAGCCGTGAAACACGATTTGAAAATTATGTCATGCCCTGCTTTGCCTTCCCCTCAAGGCAAATAGAAGTCTTGGAATAAAAAAAAAAAAAAATGTTTCCACTTATTTTCAAATCTTTGCCTGGGTTGCATCTTTAGTCATACATTCTGTCGAATATTACTCACAAGCTGCCTAAATGAAAGTTATTAGCATGAATGAATGCTCTTTCTTAATGGCTGGGCTCCGGATGAAGTCAGTGATAAAGCCCAAAACGGTCACATGAAGAAAAGCAATTAATAGAATTTGCCTTCATCTAACGGAAACTTGAACTCTCTGTGCAGTCGCCTGTCGAGGGAAATGAGTATGGTGGTTGATTATCAGGAAAACTAGACTGAAATCCTGCCCACGGTAAATTCGCGAGTGCCCCTCGAGCAGAAAGCCCCAAGTCCACAACCTCGAGGAATTTGCACAAATGTGTCACCAGGCAAGATCTGGCCCAATGCCCGGAAGCTGATGAGGTCACAAAGCTCATTACTCGGAAAATAAGCCGGGGGCCAGGCTCTCCTTCGATTGCATTTCACCGAAGAGTGGAGATCCCTCCCCATCATTAGGAGTAAAATGTGACTCCCAGGTGCTTAACCTGGGGAATCTTACAGAGATCCAACCCTCACTTTCATCCCACAGCCTGATTTGAACCGTGGCTCTTCCTGCTCTGTCTGGAGGCATCGCGGCAGTTAATGGGAGTGATTCAAATGATCCTACTCCAATTCCTGCTATTTTAAGAGACTTAGCTTTTCTTAGCTATGGATTTCTTCTGTCTAAATCTGCCCGACTGAATTGGAAGCCGCCCAGAATCATCTTCTTTGGAAATTACATTTGTGCATCTAGGGTTTATTTGTAGTGCCACCCACGCTCAAGCCACTTTTTGAGAAGTGCAGAGCAAGTCATGTGACAGTCATCAGTGTATTTGCACCCTTTTTTGTTTAAAAACATAATCTGCATTACAAATTGCACCAATTCCTGTATGTAGTAAGCCATCATTCAATAAAAAGCACAAATGTATGCCTGTCACATTCAACATAATAAACTGCAAGTAAATACATCTTTTCTTAGTCCAAATCAGTCAGTAAATGATGTCTTTATTTTCTCTGTTATGCACCAAGTTTGCAATCAGCTTTATTCTTGATTCTCTCAGGCCAAGCCCGCACAGCCTCAGAGCAGTGGAAGAACGTCCTTTTGTGAGGCGCCTTTGGACACCCGAGGACAGGAACGCAGCTGAAGCAATCCGCCCCTCCAGTTCGCTTTGCTTTACTCCGTCGTCATGGCGTCAATACCATCACCGTCTTCATCACAGTCACCATCCAAAGATTTCCTGCACGGTGTCTGCATCTGGGCGATGCTACAATACACACGAGACGTTGTCCCCTGCCGGCTACGCCTGAGTTTGCAATTGACAAAGGAGGGTAGAAAACACCTTGTGCTTTGAAGTAGGACAAAACTGCGTTAGAAGCACAGTCTTACCGTATCCATTAGAGACATGACGTGGGTAGTATTACTCGCCCTCTGAGAGCTTCCGTTTCTCATCAACAAGATGGGGGTGATAGGTACCCTCCGAAAGATACATGTGATGACTTTCATGACATGTGGGCTGTGCAAGGTACACAGTATCTGCTCCGTTAGATATGAACTGGTAACATGGACGTGTTCTTATGGGAAAAGGCGAGATAGCCAGGCTCTGCTTACTGTGGACATGTTATTAGGAGCTGTGATTATAATCATGCCACCGCTTGAATTCTGTAAAAGTGGGTAAGGCCAGCTGTGTCATCTCCTTTTTGTAGACCAAGAAACTGATACTCAAGTAGTCAGCCAGATTTTTCTGCTTTGAATTCGGATTCCTTTTTCATGAAGATTATGACCATCCCACTCCTCTCGTTTTGTCACTCAAACAATTCCAGCTCTTTGCTGCCTTACGATCCTTGTACTAGCTGATTTCTAGGCCTGGAAAATTCTACTCTGGGATTTTACATGTCTGGCTACTTCTCATAACTTAAGTTTGAATTGAAATGCCCCCTCCTCTGAGACATCTCCCTTGGCCACTCTATTTAACACAGGCTTCTCATCCCAGCCACGGCCTAAGTCCGCCCAGCACCTTTTACCCTCCCTGGACCTCAGGTGCTCTTAGCATGTGACATAATGGCTAAGAATGTGGGCTCAGAATCAGATGGTCTGTATTTAAATTTTAGTTTTACCCCTTACTGGCGCGTGGCCCTGGACGATGACTTAATCTTGCTTTCTGTGCCTCCGTTTCCTCATCTATAAAATGGGGACGATAATGATGTCACGGGCAGTATAAAAGTGCCCAGAGGTTTAAGTCAACTAACACACATAGAGCGTATAGATCAACGTCGGGCACAGAGCAAACCCTCAATAAATGTGGATTGAGCTTTTCGGTTACACGGCACACCTCACTCTCTGAGATTATCTCAACTGTGTGTATTTGTTTACACTTGTCCCCACCTCCCTGAGGGCATGGATCCTGCCTGTCATGCTCACTACTCTGTCCCTAGTATGTAGAGTGGCACATGGTGGGGCCCCATAGATACGTGTCATTGATGAATGAAAAGACGTTAAGCGTGTGCATGTTAGACATGTTATTGATAGTGCTTTCAATAATGCTAATAATGATGCTATCGTATTAGACCTGTGGGCAGAGATGTGATAAGAAAGAGGTGAGGACATGGTTGCTACATATTTGGGTAGGATTGTTTCTGGGGACTCTCTGCTTCCATTTCTCTGTATATGATGCATTTCTCCTCTCCGCGCCTTCCAGGACCCTCTGTTCCCCTCCGGTTCCGCCCTCGTGAGTCAAGCAGAGGTCTCACCTCACCAGCACCTCCACACGTGTGCTCATGACCCACGGGTGTGGCTTCATAAACTGCTACAACTCAGGAAGAAAAAGTCACGTTGAACCCTCTAGAAATCACAGCAGATTTTATGCCAACTCAAGAAAGGCAAGCAGTGAGCCGACCCTATACGAAATCAGCATCCACCATAAAGATAGAGCAGCGTCCAGAAAGTGAGCCACAAGGAGGGGGCCTTGACAAAAGCCACTTCCACCACACCCCCTCACACACTCACCCAACTGTCACACCACGAAACAGAGACTCACGCATAAAACACATAATCACAACCTTGCAGATGCGGTGCTTTTCCATCAGTGATAGGAACCAGGCTCATAGAGGTTGTCCAGGTCAGTTACCCATGCGATGTCCGAAGCCCCAGCCCATGGTCATGGTACCCTGGCCTCCATGTCTCCGACCAGACAGTCATGGCCGCTGTCCGCATTCCTCACACATCACCATCTCAGGTACCTGTGCCCTCCTGCTTACTCTCCTCTGGACACTCCAGCTTGCTTCTGACCAGGATGACGTGTGTCCCTGTTTATCCAGGACAGCCCCCGTTTATACAGTGACTGGGGGCACCCCTTTTCGCAAGTTTCCAGTTTGGACACTAAACGATATGGCCCCCTAATTATGCTCAGCTTAACTGTGAGGCTCCGAAGATGCAGAGATCCCAATGGGAGTCATTTCTAGCGCCCCCCGAAAGGGTGCCTGCAAAGAGCCCACTGGCTCTTCCAAATCAACAGTAAGCTAACAATCTCCGGCTGTTCCCTTTCTAAAGGAACAGCAAAGAAATAGAAGAATGTTAAGGTATCGAGGTTATGGAAAAGGGTCAGAAGGCAGATGAAGTGTAAGAAAATGTAATGAACTATAACACAATAGAGAAATCGGTGGCTTACTTCCTTTGGCTTTCTAATGCTAAGTACATAAGTAGGTGTATTTTGCCATTTAAAACAGGGGCTACCCTGAGAAGCTGCCTGTAAAATAAAGTTCTGTTTCTGATAACTTATGTTCCTGTTGAATTGCAACTTAAAATATGTCGTTTGGTGCTTACATATTCTCCTGGAACAAAGGAGCTTAAAAGTCTAATAAACTTTCACTTAAGTGTGTCTGGGGTGAATATGCATGTAGTTTGGGATACAACTAATGGGCATCAGTTCTCCCCCAAACTGCACATCCTTGCCCCATGGCACACTTATTTACACACTCACCGTGCACAGCAGAAGGTCCAGAAGATCAGTCTAACACTCTCCACGGTCTTCCCATTTGTGTTCTCCTCTCCTGAATAAGATTCTAATTTTCTGAAGCAGGAAAAAAGTTTTGTAGTTTTCTTACTTTTAATTCAATTTTTTCTATGAATAACACACGAATCCATCCTCGATGTAAAATATTCAAGTAACTCTGTATTTCCCCCATGCACCTCAAAAGATCCTGCTTATACTGGGCATAAAATAGGTGTTTAGGAAAACGCTAGTTTGGTAAATAATATATAGTTGTTCGGCATGTTTGGAAAAGCTCTGGGTAATGTGTAATTTGAAGGATTTTTTTCCACTATGAACTAATTCATATATACAAAAGAGGGTATAAATCGTTGAGAGTACACTATACTGATAATGTGTATATTTACTATGCTGATAATATAGATGCTTAAATACTTATCATCCAGCTTGAGAAACAGGACATTACCAGTCCTTAGAACTTACCTTCTCGGCAAGTTTTACGTAAAATCACATTGAAATTTTGTTGGTTCAATATCTACGTATCCTTTTATTGTCAAAATATAGATACAGAAAACCACACAAATGTGTTAGCCTAGTGAATAATTATAAGGTAAAGAAATAGAACTTGGCCAGTCACCCCAAAGTCTCCCCCACATACTCTAACCCAAACACAGCTACCCCCCCAACTCCGAAAGCAACCACGGTCTTAAATTTTATACTAATCATTTTCTTGAGGTTCTTCATAATCCAAGTATAGTCTTACCTATTTGTTTTCATTTGCATACTGCAAAATTAACTTTCGGGGTGTACATGTCATTGAATTTTAACACCTGCATCAACATAGCTACCACCACAATTAGAGAACAGAGCCGTTCTGTCACTTCCAAAACCCTCTCATGCTATTCTTCAGAGCCAAACCCTCTCCCATTCCTAACCCCTGTCAACCACTGATCTCTCTCCTTACAGTTTTGCCTTTTCCAGAATGTAATATAAATGGAACAATATGGCACGTAGCCCTGAGACTGGCTTCTTTCACTCAGCATGATGCATTTTTGACTCAGCCATGTAGTTGGTATCCTTTATGGATATACGATATGAATCATATTCCACTGCAGGGATCTCCAGTTTTGTGATTCCATTCATCCGCTGAAGGACGTTCAGGTTGTTGACTCGTTTGAGTGATTATGAAGAATGCTCCCATAAATGTTCACTTACAGGTTTTTGAGAGCACCGATGTTTTCATTTATCTAGGGTAAATACTTGGGGGGGGGACTGCTGGATCGGACTGTAAGGGTGTGCTTTGCTTCATAAGAAACTGTCAAACTCTTTCCTAGAATGATTGGCCATTTTACATTTGCCCCCGGCAATGCATGAAAATTCTATTTGTTTTGTTTCCTCACCATTACTCGGAATTGCAAGTTTTATATTTTGCTTTTTGCTTCAGCCGTTCTAACAGACGTGTAGTTGTATTTCATCGTGGCTTTAATTTTCATTTCCATGATGAGTAATGGTGTTGAACATGTTTTCATGTACTTATTTGACATCCCTTTATCTTAGAGAAGCATCTAGACAGATCCTGTCTTTAAATTGATTTATCTGTTAAGTTTTGAGAGTTTTTTTTAATAAATACTGGATCTAAATCCTTTGATGAATATGAGATTTGAAGATATTTTATCCAGGTCGGCGGCTTGTTTCTTCATTGTCTGCCATTGTCTTTCAGAGACCAAAATGTTTTCATTTTTAAATCTTGATGATGCTCACTCTATCTTTTTTCTTTTACAGATTATGTTTTCTGTTGCCATATCAAAGAACTCTTCCTGATAAGATCATAAAGGTTTTTCTCCTGTTTTCTTCCAAAAGTTTTTAATTAAAAAAAAAATAGACTTAACTATAAAGTCTGAGTGAAATTTTGTATAAAGTGTGAGATATATAGATGCCCAATTGTGTTAGGTCATTTGTTGAAAAGACTATCCTTTCTCTGTCGAATTAGTCTTTGTACCTTTGTGAAAAATAAGTTGACCATATTTGTGTGGGTCTGTTTCTGGATTGCATTTTTTATTCCATTGAACTACATGCATATCCTTATGCAAAAATCACACTATCTTGGTAACTACGAGTGATAAAATTTGGTAATGCGAGTTCTTTGTTATTTTTCAAAATTGTTCTGGCTATGTAGTTCCTCTGACGTTTCATGCAGAGTCTAGAATAAGTTTGTCTATTTCTGTAAAAAAAATCCTGCTGTGATTTTTCTTTTAATTGGGATCACATCGAATCTATAGATCAACTTGAGAAATATTGGCATCTTTACTATATTGAGTCTTCCAATACGTTAACAAAGCATGTCGGGGGCGCCTGGGGGGCTCAGTCCGTAAGCGTCCGACTTCGGCTTAGGTCATGATCTTGAGGTTCGTGAGTTAGAGCCCCACGTCGGGCTCTGGGCTGACAGCTCGGAGACCAGAGCCTGCTTTGGATTCCTGTGTCTCCCTCTCTCTCTGCTCCTCCCCCCTCGCACTCTGTCTCTCTCTCAAAAATAAACATTAAAAAAAAAAATTAAAAGAAAAAAGCATGTCCATTTATTTGGAAATATTTCCCTTCTGGCCTTGTGATTGATCCCTGAAGGGAGGGGGTTGAGGGCAAGGCACTCTTGTTTGAGCCCTTCACCTATGGAATCTGACAAGTGTCAGAACTGAGTTGAATTGCAGTACACCCAGCTTGTAACCAAGAATTTCTTGGTGGTGTGGGGAATATCTCCCCACCCCAAACACACACACACACACACTGGAAATAGTACTACAAATGTTTTCATTAGCTATAGTTCTTAAAAGCTTGGCACAAAGTAGTCTCCATAGGTAAAATGCATTGTCTCATTACCCCAGATAGGACTGGTCCTGTTTAGATATAGTTGGAAATTGGAATCGATTATGTCTATATGGATGAAGTGCTGAGCGTTCTGTCTGCCCCATTATATTTCTCTCCCCAGACTGACCCAATGGCTGAAATCTCCTGCCACGACCTTGCCCGAGTACAGCTCAGGTAGCAGGCACGCAGCTGAGGTCCGAACCCGAATCTCTCTCATTCCGATGACAAAATCCCCAGCCTCTGCTCCACTCAGTTGTTTCCACATAGTTTCAGACACACATCAGAACGGCGGTGTCTTGACTGGACATGTTTTCCCAGCCTATCTTGGAGAAAAACCATATATTCGTTCCAAGCACTTTGCCCTTGGTTCCCGTTGCCAATCTCAATAGTCAGTTCTAGTGGTGCTTGAGTTTGCAACAACATGTAACAACTCTCTTAGCTTGAGCTATATTAAACCTGTAGGAATCAATCCCACGGATGCCAGCACGTTGGCCTGAGTTACCATTTTTGCCTTAGTCCTGTCCCGCTGCTTTGCTCCAACACAAAGAGCCCTCTTGAATGTTTTCCCTGCCAGATTGGCTGGGCTGCAAAGAATGCTACCCAACATTCCGTAGTCAGGCAGCATTGTTTGGTACGACACTCTAGTGTTTGCTTAGAACAAGGGTGGGGACATTTCTCTGTAGAAGGTCACTGACCATGGGAAAGGGTGTTTGGAGACTACTTAAGTGAAAAACAGATAAACATCAACTATAAGCCTCAACCACTTTGCATATAAAAAAATTTTAACAGGAAAACAAGGTAGAAGAAAACAAATAAAAATGGTGAAGTCTCAGGGCGCCTGGCTGGCTCAGTCGGTAAAGCATGCAACTTTTGATCTCAGGGTCATGAGTTCAAGCCCCATGTTGGGCGTGGAGTCTACTTAAGAAAAAAAAAAAAGAAATTAAGTCTCATGTCATGGCTCTATTTAAAATTTTTTTTTAACATTTATTTATTTTTGAGACAGAGAGAGATCGAGCATGAATGGGGGAGAGGCAGAGAGAGAGGGAGACACAGAATCGGAAGCAGGCTCCAGGCTCTGAACCATCAGCCCAGAGCCCGACGCGGGGCTCGAACTCACGGACCGTGAGATCGTGACCTGAGTTGAAGTAGGACGCTTAACCGACTGAGCCACCCAGGCACCCCTCATGGCTCTATTTAAAGGAGAGATTGGCAGACAAGTAGAAGTAAGAAAGAAAATAGTGTTGGAAATTGAAAGAGAGAGAGAGAGATGACGATGAATGGAGTAAAACCCAAAGACTTAAGGAGAGCAATTGAATATACACACGTACACACACATATACATGTATAGGTCCATGCATTCATACATACACATATGTATTCAACTGAATAATGTGATGGTTAATTTTTTTCTATTATGTGCTGCTTATAAGAAACATTCAAAACATAAGGATCCAGAAATCTTGAAAGGATTGAAGGCTTGAAAAAAAGGGATTGAAAAAATAGTCTGTAGCATTATTGACTGTATCGGTTTCTATGGTGTATAAGAATTTACCACAAACACAAAGGCTTAAAGAATTTCAAGGTTTCTTGAGGATGGAAGTCCAGGAACAGTGTAGATGGGTCCACCAAGGCTGCATTCAAGATGCTGGCCACGGCTGCCATCTGGAGGCTTGACTAGGGAAGGACCCGCTTCCAAGCTTCCTAGGTGGTTGGCGGAATTTATTTCCTTGCAACTGTAGAATTCATGGCAGCTTGCTTCTTCAAAAGTCAGCAAGAGAGAAAGGCAGATAGACAGACCGAGACAGACTAGAGGGAGTCTGCCGAGAACACGGAATCTTATATAATATAACAAAACCACAGGAGCGACTTTGTATGTGACTGTCCCCACCAGTGCAGGTGGGTGTCCTCCCATCGGTTGAGAATAGAACAAAAGATGGAGGAAAGGTGAATTTGTTCTCTCTGCTTGAGCTGAGACATCCGTCTTCTCCTGCCCTTGGACATCGGTGTCCCTGGTTCTCGGGCATTCGAACTCAGACAGGGACTTACACCATTGTCCCCAGATTCTCAGGCTTTCAGACTCAGACTGAATTACACCACCAGCTTCCCTGGTTCTCCAGCCTGCAGATGACAGACTGTGGGAGTTTGGGCCTCCACAACTGCATGAGCCAATTCCTAGAAAAAATCTCCCTCTCTCTCTCTCTGTCTGTCTCTCTCTCTCTCACTCTCCATATATATATATATATATATATATATATATATATATATATATATGGTTCTACTGGTTCTGCTTCTCTGGAGAACCCTGACTAATATAAATACATATATTCAATTGTATATGTTCAATGCATATATTCAAATATATACTCAATTGATTATAATATTCAATATGTATATACATACTATGTATACACATATGTATGTATATATGGTTGTACATATGTATATATGTGTGCATGTAGATAGATAGATAGATGGCGGCAGGGGGAGATGTCAAAGTAGCCATGCCTGTTACTCTGGCCCACTTTGCTTTCTCTGTCTTTCCCCTCGCCAGGTCCTTCAGCTGTCTACAGCCCTACAGACTCCTTTTGGCCCAGTTCCTGAGTCAGTTGTGAGAGGGAAGACAGGATATGCACACCCTCTGTGCTACCAATTGGTGGATGTTGGGATTGAATCTCGGGACCCAGACATGGGTTCCAATTGCCCAGCCTCATCCACTTGACAACCCTGGTGACTCAACAAGTGTCTGTGACCCCCTAGGAAACCTGGAAGCTCGGGGCGGGGGGGGGGGCGTTGCGGGGGGAGGAGAGGCACCAGTTCCGGGTCTCCACGTCATTCCTGAGCTGAGGCTGTCCTCCCCACCCAGTTACTGTTGACAACATTATTCGACCATGGCCGGAGCATATTCCTGTAGGTAGAGTGGGTTTGCTACATGAGGCAGAGTTAATCACGGGATGGGAGAAGAGGACTTAGCGTTGGTTCTTAAATTGGAGTGAGGGAAAGTGCCCTCCTCCCTGAAGCCTGGAGTCGTTTGGGCCCGAGCTCCGAGATCCCGAGCAGGTTGGAGCTTTTCTTGTGGGCACCTGGCAAGGCACCTGGGGGACGGCTCAGGACCTGTGCTGTGTTGCTAAGTTTCGGCCTGAATTATGCTTCCCTTCCGTGAGTTCTGAACCTCCAACAAACTCTAGTTAAGGCAAAGGTTGGTGTCAGCCCTGTGGTGGGGAATTAGGGGAAAGGACCTATTCCAAGTTGGTGCCAAGACAGACAAGGGAAAGCAAGGCGCTCTCCTTCAAGGTCAAAGTGGCCTGAGACTCTGTAGGAGCAGAGGCGAGCTGGCCCACATGGCAAACATTCTCCCAGGCAGCGTGGGGGACAGTAACTGTTCGGGCTGCCAAGAGGAGGGTGCTAGGGGGTAGGAACTGAGGGGCCTGCACTTACTCCTGGGAAGAGCCAGTGAACATTTTGAAAGGGATGATTTAAAGAATACAAGGTAGGATGCCAACGTAGCTGGGTTACTCACCATCATAACGTCAACCACTGTTTGTTGAATCTAAAATGCTCTCCATAAATGATCCCGTGTAATCATCCGACGACCACAGAGGGTTAGTATCTCTATTGCTGTTTTGCATATGAGGAAGGCTTCACTAAAGCCCAGAGACAGCAAATGGCACTGGAGGCTTTGATCCAGGTCTGTGACTCTAAAGTCAGGACGCTGTCCACCACCTCACCCTACTCCCTCCTGCGGCTGGCAATTTAGGAAGTCTGGAGAGGACAGTGACAGTTGCAAAGGGTATACGCTAGGCTCAAGTGCCGTTCCCCATCTTGTGGCTTTTAAAGAAGTTGCTGACGGTCTATCATTTATGATTCCTTTGTGCTTGGGTAACCATAGGGTAAGTGAAAAAAAAATAGTCTCTTGCTCTTTGTCTTGTGCGCAGGACTAAATTTAAGCTGAAGAATGGGTTTGGCTCCAAGTCCAAAGTTCCCCCTATCTGGATCCAAACTCATTTCCTCTCTTAATTCCATTTGTAGACACTTGGCCTCACCGTAACCTGAACAACTCTCGCGTTGCTGTATTTTATCCCTTTACTTGCCGTCCTCCGGATCATGATCATGGCCCTTCCACGATCTCTGCTCAAAGTAAATGATCAGTTACTAAAAGAAATTAATACGCCACAGAGGCTTCCTTTGACAACAAAAAACACACTATGGTCACAGTTCAGTTACAAGTAAGCTTCTAATTCAGATCCATGATATTTAAGCAGTCTTTAAAAGTTGGAACTCGAAGAGCTTATCTTTGGAGGAGAAAACCTAACACAAAAATATAGGTTTTAAAGTATACACATGAGATTCAATATGTACCACTATTTTCCTTTCATTTTACATTTATTTCTGAGCATTTGTGTCAGTTGGACTTGCAATAATTTCATGAGATTCTCACAGAGAGATATACCACTTCACAGTGCTTATATCTACAGCAAAGGTAAGGGTATTTAACTGCATTAAAATTGTGACAATATTTTACATGTATTAAGCAGATTTAGAGCAGGAGGAAAAGTACTCCACTCCAAGAGCTTGGATTGTAGCCCTATTCTCCACACATGAAGCAGAGTATAATCTGGTCACTTGTCCTTGTACCACGGGGTTTTTCAAGGTGTAAATTCATAGAGTATCTGTGTGGCTCTAATCTCTCATATGTCTTGCCCTCTTGTGTTGTGATTCTCTCACACTTAAATGGAAAAAAAAAATCAAGTCAAACTAAAATCATCCAGGTCCTCGTTATGAGAAGAGTTATTGGTGCTTCATCTGGATGTTATATGGAGTGATAAAAATATCCTGTGGGAGGTCGATGCTCACCACAGGTGATTTGGATGTAGACTAACATAAAAATGGCCCTTATGCCACAGGAACAGACTTAGAAATAGTTTACTAAACTAGTGTATAGGAACTTTCCACCTGAAATTACATTCCCATGGAGAAGGTCTCCCTGGTTACAGTTTTGATTGGTTGGTCGGTTTATATTTGCTCTGTCCTAAAAAGAATTTTAGACAGCTGATCGCCGGTGCCAGTCTGATATGGTGTCACATGTATTATTAATAAAAATCTTTCCAGCGTCCACTCTGATGGCTGGAGGATGGGGATAAGGTAAGCATTTTAGAGTTTTCGTAGCATACCATTATCACCAAAACCTCGCTCTGACCGTAGCTGTCACATCTCATATTTTAACCCATGATATATGGATTTTGAAATACAGATGCTACTGTTTTTGCTTAAGTGGCTAGAACTTTTTCATGTTCACAAGTAATGCAAAGCAAAATGATGAAGCCTGATGTTAGCCTGAAAATGGAAAAATATTGATGGAGGCATTCTAAGTGATTTTGTCCCTTGGGTTGATTCATCCCCGGGGAGCGTGAGTATGCATGAAAATAAGGAAACTTATTTACCCAGTTCGTCAAAACCAGACAGTGGTGACTTCCTTACATTGCATTTGCTTTTGTGATAAGCAGCTTCCATTGATTAGTCACATACTCCATCCCAGGCCCTGTAATAGGCAGGGGCTTTACAGACATTTTTCCCTTTATTTAAAAAAATTTTTTTAATGTTTATTTATTTTTGAAGGACAGAGAGACTCAAAGGGAGAGGGGCAGAGAGAGAGGGAGACACAGAATCCAAAGCAGGCTCCAGGCTCTGAGCTGTCAGCACAGAGCCTGACGCAGAGCTCGAACTCACAGACTGCGAGATCATGACCTGAGCCAAAGTCGAATGCTTAACTGAGCCGCCCAGACGTCCCATACGTTTGCCCTTTATGGTGATCCTATTATTATCTCCAACTTACAGCAGCGGGGGGCCCTATTCAAGGTGGCTCAACAACGTCAGGCTTCAAAACCAGGTCAGCATGGCTCCAGACCTTTCCTTTTACCACGATTCCACATTCCATCTGATGCTAAGATAACACAGTCAGCATCGTGAAGTCCTTGTCTGCTTTCAAGATGGCTCAGAGAAGCTAGCTAGGTTTCCTCTCACCCACACCGCAGCTAATTTAGACCTCCATTTGGGGAGATGCCGGGATAACTGCAACCCTCTACACTCCGCTGGTTTTCATTTGAATTGTCAAATATTTTGAGCCTCTCAGATGAAGTGGCTAGATCACAGACCTCTTATGGTGCAGGATGTAGTTGGCAAACACTGCCTTTGTAGTTGTCATACATTAGCTGAATTTGCAGGATTAAGATCGAAGGAGTTGGCACTTGGAATATTCGATGGAAAGGAGACGTCAGGACAAGGACCAGAACAACAGCACTGAGAGTTTCTGCCTCTTGCCACAGTCCACCCCTTTGCCTCACCAATATTTTTATATGCCCACAGTACACATTCCCCCCATGTCCATGAAGGTGACCCCAGAGTCTTGTCAAATTATGGCAATAAGCTCAAAGCTCAGTTTCTGGAGTAAAAAACCTTAGGTCTGCTCATCCAGAAACAATGAAGAGAGATGTGTTGGGGCAGCCATAAAGTTCCCTGGGAACATAGAACTGTAGAAAAAGAAGAGAAGTGTGTTAGCAAATGTACACGGTTTCAGGAGGCCAAAGTGAGAGAGAAAAGAGGAAAGAGCGAGTGAAGCAAGGCGAGGCTTACAGCAAAATATGCTGCTGAGTCTCTTCAGGAGCCACGGACCCTCCTCAGACGAATCGCCGTATCCCTCTGCCCATCGACAGGCAACTTTGGGAAAAGGTGGCATTTTTGTTCCAGAACATGTAGTTTGATATATTAACTCAGAAAAGTTAACTCTTTACTCTGCACATTATGCTCTTGAACCCCTTCTTTCTATGAAATGAGAATCTCCTTTACATTAAAGGGTGAATTACTGTACAAGTTCTATTGTTCCCTAACTGAAAGATGCTTTCTTTTGTTTGGGTGTCCATCCTGCCTCTCCAAGGCTCAGATGCCGAAGCCATTTGAGTTGGTATTCAGTTTTAATAGTACCCAAGATTCGTTTTAACCAGGCGTGGCAAGACACAGACGTGGACACGATGGCCACGAAGGGAGATGTTCCTATTAAACTCACAGTCCTACAGAGAGCACAGCTTGCCAAGTAGGGCCACAGAGGGAAGCACCAAGGCCAGGTGAGCAGGAAGGGAGACGATGGGCAAGAGTCTTTATTGTGGTTTTCCAAGAAAGGAATGTCTAGGCGAGGTAAGCAGGCTAAGCAGGTGTGGGATTGGCTGGTTTGAATAATTTTCGAAGGTTCTGGGGCATGGGGGTGTCTGTGGTTGTCTGGTATCTATCTGGCCCTGGGTTGATTAGGGCAGGTATATAGTGACCCAGAGTATGAGGGTGGAGGTAGGTATGGGCTCTGGATTGGCTGATTTGTGCCTCCGGACGTTTACCGTCTCTAGGAATTAGGTAACCTTGGGAGGGTCAGTTCCTCTCAGGTCAGCAAGACCCCAGATGTCAGAGCATCAAGAATACAGAAAATAAAGGGTTCCTGAGCGGCTTGGTCGGTTAAGAATCTGACTCTTGATTTCAGCTCAGGTCATGATCTCACAGTCCGTGAGTTCAAGCCCCACATCGGGCTCCATGCTGACAGCATAGAGCCTGCTTGGGACTCTCTTTCTCTTCCTCTCTCTGCCCCTCCCCCATGCTCTCTAAATTAATTAATCAATTATTAAACTTAAAAAAAAAGAATACAGAAAATAAGAAACCAGAGTCCATACATATCCAAACAGATATAGTAATTTCCAAAATTTGAGTTAAAAAATTTTTCTAATGTTTATTTATTTTTGAAGGAGACACCGACAGTGTGAGTGGGGGAGGGGCAGAGAGAGAGGGAGACACAGAATCCGAAGCAGGTTCCAGGCTGCGAGCTGTCAGCACAGAGCCCAATGCGGGGCTCAAACCCACAAACTGTGAGATCATGACCTGGGCTGAAGTCAGACACTTAACTGAGCCACTCAAGTGCCCCTCCAGAATTTGAGTTTTAAAAGGGACATGAAAACTTTGTACATAAAAAAGAATGTTTGTTGTACTATTTCAAAGAAGTAAAAGAGACCATTCTGTTTTATCCAAACTTATCCGTTCACATTTCCTCAAATCATTCCGTATAGACAGCCATACATTCTGCCTATGCTTGAGCCTTTGGCAAACCAAAAGAAAGAAAATCAAACATACGGTGGCTTAACCAAATGTCATTTTATGTCCTTTTAGATCACCTATTGCAGACGTAGGAGTCCAAAGCCCAAAGGAAGCTCCACGGTGATATCTTTCTTCTCAGGCATCTTTAAAACATGACTTCCGGGGCACCTGGGTGGCTCAGTCAGTTAAGCGTCTGACGTCAGCTCAGGTCATGATCTCACGGTTCATGAGTTCAAGCCCCGCATCAGGCATCTGTGCTGATGGCTCAGAGCCTGGAGCCTGTTTCAGATTCTGTGTCTCCCTCTCTCTCTGACCCTCCCCCGTTCATACTCTGTCTCTCTCTGTCTCAAAAATAAATAAATGTTAAAAAAAAAAAATTAAAAACAAAAAAAAACATGACTTCCAGGGACCCCTGGTGGCTCAGTTGGTTAAGCATCTATCTGGCTCTTGATTTCAGCTCTGGTCATGACCTCACAGTTCGCTCGATCAAGCCCCACACCTGGCTCTGCGCTGACCGTGTGGAACCTGCTTGGGATCGTCTCTCTGCATCTCCCCTGCTTGTGCCCTCCCTCTCTCTCTCTCAAAATAAATAAATAAACACTCAAAAAATAAAAAATGAAACATACATAGTGTTTGCACTCCAAGCCAAAAGAAAGGAAAAGGTATCTGCATTCTGGGCCTTTCTCCTTTAAAAAAATTTTTTAATGTTTATTTATTTTTGAGAGAGAGAGAGACAGAGCATGAGTGAGGGAAGGGCAGAGAGAGAGGGAGACACAGAATCGGAAGCAGGCTCCAGGCTCTGAGCTGTCAGCACAGAGCCCAACGCAGGGCTCGAACCCACAAACTGCAAGATCATGACCTGAGCCAAAGTCGATCACTTAACCGACTGAGCCACCCAGGTGCTCCCTGAGCTTTTCTCTTTTTGGATTAACAGATTAACTTTATAAAACCTAGATTTATGTATATTGTCAGAAAAATAGCTGCTGCATAGATAAGACCCTTATGAATATGATGGGCACAGATTGGATTTGTCTTTCAAATATAAGATTCTACATGTAATTCTAATGGCTGGTAAAATATCAGCGATACAGTAGAACAAAGATGCCCCCCTCCCCAGGCCAAGTTCACCTCTCACTTCCTGGAATTGGTCTCAGCTGCTTTAAGATGCAGAACCAAATGATAATAATAGCAACAATAATTGTAACAATGATAGAAACTAACCTATGTTGAACACTTACGAGGGGTCAGGCAATGTTCTAAGTGCTGTATGTGTATGTATGACCCAGTTTAATCCTTACAGCGACCTCGAGAGGGAGGGGGTACTATTTTTATCTTTTGTTGTGTCATGGTCAAGTCTTGGTAAACTGAGCTGGGCTCAGAGCTTCTTTCGCCAAAGATTTGCTTTGAGGGAAGGAGGTGAGGCGATGGACGCTGTGGAAATTGAGGAGGTGTGGGGAGAGGTGGGGAATGATGGAGCAAGGATGGCTGATGGGGAAGATCCACACGGGTGCCTCCCTCCTCTCCTCCATCCTTCGGGCCCCCCGTTTGTTACCCCTAACACACAGACTCAGTGGTAGCCATCAATACCATTTGTGAAACCGGGGCTAGAAGCTACAAAAAAAGAAGAAAAAAAAAATGAGTTTGGGAGTTGATAGCTTCCTTAAATAGCAAGGTAGAGATACCACTGTGAGGTGTGTGGACGGGGGCACAACGTTCCACAGAAATTCCAGGTGACCTTGATGGTATGTGAATTGCATCTCAATAAGCAGTTATTAACAGACAAGGATTAAGGCAAAAAAGTAAGTCTGGCTAGGTCTCTAAAATAAAAAACTTGACATGAATACAGAGCCCACGATATGGATCAAATAGTGGTCCAAAAAAATCCAGAAAAAAAAAAAAAAAGAAAAGAAAAAAAAGCATGGGGAAGTGGTTCATAACTAGAGAAGAAATAGTGCAATTCTGGCCCAGCTGGGGTTTTGGCTGCGCCTACTTCAGACTTACCACGGGATGTAATCTCTAGTCCATAACCCAACACATTAATAATCCTACCCCTATCCTTGAATTGCTAGTTTGACTGTTGGAAGCATCAGTGTGGTTACTCATTCACTCATTAAATATTTGGGGAGTAAGATGCTGAGTTCCTGATCTCTGTTGAGGAACTCTGGCTCCAATGATAAAGTCTGGTGGGCTCCCTGGAGGAGTAGGGTGGAGACAGTGGACTGCTGTAGCAAAGAGGCCAGACTTCCTGAAAGAAGTGGGGGCAGGGCATTGATGACTGACCCACTCTAGGGAGCCTCCCACAGGTCTATCATCTGGAAGGAGAAAGTCTAGAATTGCTGGAGATTGTAGGAGGCATAGATTGGTTACAAAGGGAAGTTGATACCATGCCAAGGTTGGGAATTGCTAGCAGCGTTAACAGGTTCAGAGCACCCTGAGGAAGTGGACACGGGGCATGTTGGACACAGACGTGGACTAATGTCATCTATGACACAAACATCACCAACAAACAATGCACGGGCCTTCGATTAGCATTACATTTGCTCCAGTACGAAGCTACTTTGGTGATATGCCGTTAGGTTATGTCGTTAGGAAGACGGAGGAGTCCTTAGATGCAGAGGGCAGAGCTGCCAGAGGTAAGAGGAAGGGTAGATAATCACCAGTGACACTTACTGAACACTTGCTATGCCCCAGGCACTGTGCTAAGGGCTGGAAATGGGTTAATCCTTTTAATCCTCAAGACGACCCCGTAAGGGAAATAGTATCACCTGTTTACAGAGGAAGCAAATGAAACTTAAAGGGGAAGAAAACACTTGCTCCGAGGCAGGTAGCAGTGGAGACGTGATCTGAAATCAGTGTCAAACACCTGAAACTTCATTCTTGCACCCCACAGTCCATGACCTCAGGACAATGTGAAGACCAGAGGTTGCTAAATATAGAAATCATCTGTTCTAAAAATGTGACATTCATGTGGGAAGGGAAAGTTGAAGTGAGAGTCAACAAGGCAAAAATGAGTTATGAAAAAGGGAAGTTGGACATGAATATATAATGGGCTTCAGTTCACCGTGACCTAGGTGAAAATGGAAATTTACAAGTAAATTTGACTTACGTTGCAAAACAAGTATAAATTGTCAGATGAAGTAAAAGCAAAGCACTGTGTACCACGAAACACTGTAATTAGCCAAATAAACCGAGTACATGCCATAAGAATTAAGGCACTTATGAATCATTGGCAGGCATGAGTAGGTAAGGGTTTGTGTTGCTGGACAAATCAGAAGTTAGAAAAGAAAATATGCTAATACATTGCTTGCAGGCATATCCAGTTACTACGTTGAATGCTCATTAGGTTCTTGTTTTTTGTTTGTTTGTTTTTTTAAGATTTAGCTTCCCTTTTATTGAGCCAGGGTGATGTAGAGCAATAATGTATTTTTTCAGCATGGAACACCAAAACTTTCTTGGGAGGAGAAAGCAGGTTTCCGTTGGCCACAGATGAGCAATAATTATGTGGACCGGGAGTGATCAAAGAACAGACCTGCCTGGTCTGTGGGGAGCTGTGTCTCTCTTGGTGGGGTCACTGCTAACTTCCATACTAAAACTTACTAGGGTCCAAAGAGGTTGAAGCCAATCACGTTTAATTGGTAGCACATCCTAGGAAAAGCCACGTAGCTCCTGGCACACGGGCCCTCCTCTCATCCCGGAGACTGGCATGGATTGCTGGGTTTTCTTCCATCCATTACTTTCCATACCCCGAGCACCTGTTTCTTGGAACGCAACGTCAGGTGTTTTATGTGAGGATTGAAAGCGAACCCTCCAGGTATAGTCCCCGGCCTTAGTAAGCTTTCAGTCCCTTCGCTGAAACATAACTACTGGGCATGAAACAAAACAACAACAACAAAGTGTACAATTGAGCAATGAGCATGTTATAGGCTTTAGGAAAAGGAGAAATTAATGTGGACTGCCACCATTTATTGTAGAGTTTGATGGGAAAGCTGGCACCGAGAAGCATTTTAGATACGTGTGGGCTAACGTGTATCCATCAGTTCATATGGTATCTTTTACTGCCTTGGTTTTCACTGTCGAGAAAACGGAGGTAACATTTGTCCTGTCTTATGGTAATAAGGGATCATTGCCAAGGTGCCAGGATGCAGAGATATCTAAAGGGAGGACAACATCAACTTAACCAAAAAGAGAAGGCAAGACAGTCAGAAATCGGCATCAAAACGTGAACAATTGTACCCTTTGATGTACCTAGACTTGCCCAATACTGAACGGCACAATGGCACAATATTGAATGTTTCCTGTGTGGGACTCCTCTAGCATTGTCTCGGCCAGAATGTAGCATGTGTATCTCTTTCCCCACATTTCTTATTATTTGGCAAACTTTGGAATCTTCAACAAGAGCAAGTTCTATAGTGCCAGGAGCTATTTCAAGAGCTTTAGAGACATATCAATACACTTAATCCCCTTGAAACAATTCTATGTAGTAAGTGCTACTATTGTTGCCCTGTTTTACTGATAAAGAAGATGAAACATAGAGAAACAGCTTGCCTATGTGTCACAGCCAGTGAAGGGAAGCTGTGAATCTGATTCAAGATAGTCTAACTGGAGCCCATGCACTTAACGTCCAAGCTCTAAGGCAACGCCCCAGGACGCCATTGTGAGGATGGTTGGTATTGCCACAGGAAGAACCAGCAGAAAGCTCTCCTAGACCGAAGGGCTGTGAGAAATACTGTGCAGGTGGTGTCCCCAGACTGCAATGTCCCCAGCATACCAGGAAGGCCAAGAGGCCACATTTACCAACCATCTACATGCCTATCAACGCTTGAAGACAGAGCCTAGGACGGAGGCCATGGCTGGAGACGGTTGGGCAAAAGAGAAACAAGATAATGGGACAGCACACATGGATGCAAAGTGAGAGAAAAGTCTGGGCAGGGCTTTAATGCTCATTGTGTTTCCTCAAAATAACCTGTCCTGGGAACAGATTATCTCAGTATCTCCGTATCTCTTTCGTCTGTGCTGAAATGTTAGTGCAATGAGCGTGGTGGCAAAATTGGCGGACCAGCTGCAGAAACTGGGAAACCTTGGCTGATTTAAATTTCTGTGACGGTGAGATTTGACCAGGGTGAGTTTGTGATCCTTGGCCCTCTCGCCAAGGTGTGGTCTGGGTAGTTTTTCTTTATCCAAGTAGCAGGTATTAATACTATAAGCGCTCTGGGGGCAGACATTCTGGACGACACTGGGGAAGTAATTGGAGAGACATGGTTCCTGCCCTATGATCTCACGGTCATATGTGATCAACGGCAATATAGCAAGTGTGCCTGGAGAGGGTACTAGGTGCCACCAGGGCACGGCGGGGAAGAGCCTGACGATTTAAGAAGGTTTCAGGGAGGAGGTACCATGGCTGACTTGTGCAAGAAGGATCAGAGTCTGCCAGAAAGAAGAGGAGAAGGAAGAGGGCACAGCCGGACAAAAGTATGGAAGTATGAGAGAGCATATTGAATCCATGCAATTATAAGATGGTAGTATTCTCTGCCTCCCCGTTTTCTTCCCCCCAGCTTAAACAGCACACGTTTGTTATCATATGGTTTTATGGGGCAGGAGCATACGCACTATTTAATTGGGTTCTCTGCTTCAGGGTCTCTGACGAGACTGCCGTCAGAGATGTTGGCCGGTGGGGGGGGGGGGGGGGTCTGACTTTAAGGCTCGACCAGAGAAGGATGCACTCCCAGGCTCATGAGATTGTTGGCAGAATTCAACTCCTTGCAGGCTGGTAAACTGAGGGTCTCGGTTGCTTGCTGACAGCTGGCCAAAGGCCATCCCTTGCCCTGTGGGTCTCTCCAACACAGCAGCCCGCGATGGGGAGGGTGTGCTAGCAAATTGGAAGTTAAGTTATGTGGTTTAATACAGAAGTGACACACATCCTCTTGATGGATTCCATTGACTAGGCCAGCCCACACTCAAGACAAGAGTGCACGAAGACGTGTAGACTAGAAGGAGGGGACTGGGGGGCACGGGCATCTTAGAGTCTATGTGCCACAGACAGACAGTTCCATGTATGATCTAAGATAGCATTTGGAGAGTCGTACTCATTACCACCATTTTCCTTTCATTCCCGCTTAGGAGAGCCAGTAACAGGCCAGTGGTAAGTGGTGGGGAAGGCAGGACTTCAGACACTTTCAGCCCATATGCCTGCATTGTAAAATAACCCCCCCAGTGAAAAATCATGATGGAAAATTCTGGCTGTATCTGTAACCTTCTCCTGATTTGCTTTTCTTTCCCCATCTTCTCAGTCACTGCAGGGAATCGGCGCGCCTCCCCTGTATCCACGAAACCAAGCCCCTTCCCGGGATGACAATGGCACCAGATCCCAGTCCCTTATTTCCTGTCAATGGCAAATTTCTCCCTAATCTGATTACGACTATATCATTAGACTCCATTATCATATTATCCTTCTTAGCATATAGATAGAATTTGTAGTTTTCCTAAATGCTTAAAATAATTTTACCCCCTTAAACACTATTCAAATGCTTTTTCTTTTAATACATGGTACTCAATACTGGAGAGATTTATTCACCTCTGGCTCTTTTCAAAGGACATAGCATTAAGGAGATAACAGGTTTTGACAAGTTATTAAGGAAGGGTTAAGTCCACCAATTTCATTGTGATTCCTGGCACAAAGTTTGAGGTAATATATTTATTTTGTTCCACGAGCTTTGTCATATAATCTCCCACCAGCCACCACCACCCGAGGACCTTACTATGTAACAGCCTCAGCAACAATATTCGGCTTGTGAGTTGCCTGAAAGAGATCAGAGAGTATCTTAGAAACAAAGTAGAATTTGTCTCTCTCTGATCACGATAACCAGAAATGGAAAAGAACACCGAACCAAAAATAGCAGCACCATTTACTCTGACAGAATAGGAAACTAGCAGCTTCTGCTTGTGAGTTTTAGGATCTCGAGCAAGCAACACCTCTGTGACTCCTTTTACTCATCTGTCAAACAGCAAGGATGATATAGATGTAAATGTATTTCCCTAAACAGAGTCCAGAATTAGTACAATTTGGAACCCAATTTGTACAGCTCTGAATTCTACCGAAAGAAAGACCCAAAATAGTCAGGTAGTCCACCGGCCAAATGACAGGCAGAGATTGACATGGGTTTTAATACCATTCTGTTTACAGCCAGAATCTTGGAGCCACATTCACAATTGTCCATTAAATAAAAGAAATACAAGATTATTGTGTGCATCATCTAGAATGCAGTCTCAGAGAAGATTCTAATGCAGAAATGAGCAACCTTAAAGAACAATCTTTAGATGTTGCGTGGCAAGGTAGAAACATCACACGCTTTTGAGTCCAAAAATATGGTTCCTAGTCTCTGCTTGGCTTCTGTGCGACTTCCTTACCCACTACAGCCTAAGTCATTAGTTCTCAAACTTTTGACCCAGGTACCCCATCTGCAAAGGGGAGCAAACAAGTCGCTTGCCCAGGAATTTGAGGGAGAGCCACCTCTTGCAATCATAACATCCCATTTAAAACATTCTGGAGGCACCCGGGTGGCCCCGTCTGTTAAGTGTCTGACTTCGGCTCAGGTCATGATCTCATGGCTTGTGAGTTCAAGCCCCGCATCAGGCTCTGCGCTGACAGCTCAGAGCCTGGAGCCTGCCTTAGATTCTGCGTCTCTCTCTCTCTCTTTCTGTCCATCTCCTGCTTGTGCTCTGACTCAATCTTTCTCTCTCTCTCTCTTAAAAATAAATAAACATTAAAAAATTTTTTAAACATTTTGATTAACTGTAAAAATCTATTTGAACTTTGTGTTCTAATAATCCATCATATGTGTTCTTGGATGTTAAACAAAAATATTCTAAATGAATTATTATCATGTAAAATTTACCTTCCAGAAAGTATACCATGGTCATCCTTCAACCTTGAGTAGCCATTGGCACGTTACCATATATCTCAGGGTCGGTATGAGGGAGTACACATTCCCTGATTTTAATTCTGGTCAAAGTGACTATATAAATGACAGAATTGATATCACTATAAATTCATGATCCTCATCTTTAAGTGGACACCCATCACCGCCAAGTGTACAATGACAAATCCATCACGGCCCCACTCTCGAGCTCTGACCACCCCCCACCCAACCATCCTTCTGAACAAATGATCCTTTCTCACTCAAAAAAAGGAAAGTGAACCCATCAGAAAGGAACTTCCTCATAGTTTCTCTACACAACTCACCCAGCTACTTGTATCTATCTCAGTCCCTCCTTCCTCCTTCTTGTCATCATATACAAAGTGTTTGTCCTCCTGTTGAAATGGTATGACCCTACTTCCTCTTGCCTTCTCAAGGACCATACTCAAGGTTATCATCTCCCTAATCTTCTGCATGCTTGACCTCCCCATCTTGAATGGGTTCTTCCACACTGCAGGGAAGGAAACATTCTTCCTCTACCCTTCAAGGTCTTTCAGTTGGACTAAGAATATGATTTACATAAGACGGGTTCACAGTAGAATAAAACACATTTTTATTGCATACATAAGGAGGCCTAGTATTGAAATTGAGACCCAAGGAAATGACCAGGGAAGGCAGGCAGTTGTCATAAAGACATCAAATTTGTGAGGAATTAATAGGATAAAGAAAACAGATGTTTAGGAGCTTTATTTAGTAAGGAATTCGAAGTGGAATTTGGGTTGAGGTAGCAGATTAAAAAAAAAAAAAGGTAGCAAAACTTGTTTCTACAGCTTTCTCGGCTTTAAATTTCCTATCCCTGTGGTAAGGATGTCTTTTTACTTCTTAGTACAGGGAGAGTATCATATGGGAGATTTATTTTCTGTTCTCAAGGGGACAGAGAAGAGTCTGAGTGTCTTTCTTGCATTGTTGTGCTTAAGTAACTTTTATTTGAAATAATAAATATACCAAGGTGGCACATTTGAGGGTGGCCTGCCCTTGGCCCCTACAGTATGAAATATATTTCATTTTATTTTTTTTTTAATTTTTTTTTTAACATTTATTTATTTTTGAGACAGAGAGAGACACAGCATGAACGGGGGAGGGGCAGAGAGAGAGAGGGAGACACAGAATCGGAAGCAGGCTCCAGGCTCTGAGCCATCAGCCCAGAGCCCGACCTGGGGCTTGAACTCAGGGACCGTGAGATCGTGACCTGAGCTGAAGTCGGACGCTTAACCGACTGAGCCACCCAGGCGCCCTGAAATATATTTCATTTTAAAAAGCAGTCAACGGGCACCTGGTTGGCTCATTTGGCTAGGCATCCAACTTGGCCTTGACTTAGGTCATGATCTCACAGTTTGTGAGACTGAGCCCCGTGTCAGGCTCGGTGCTGAGAGTGCAAAGCCTGCTTGGGATTCTCTCTCTCCCTCTCTCTCTCTCTGCCCCTCCCTACTCGTGCATGCTCACGCACTTTCTCTCTCCCTCTCTCTCAAAATAAATAAACTTAAAAAAAATAAAAATAATTTAAAAGGCCATCAAAACAAACAACCCTCCCTTGACCCCATCTGCTGTGTCAGCCAACTACCCTCTCCATATTTCCATTGGGATCCAAAGTTGTTCAGAGCTGTCCCTCATAGAAACTCCATTTTCTCACCTCTCCTTGACTTTTACACTTGCCTTTACACTTTTTAATTAAAATAATACATGTACATAGTTTCAAAAATTCAAATATTACCCAGTATATTGAAAATGTAATCTTCTCCACTACTCTCTACACTCAAGTCTGCTGAGAAAGGATAAATACCTTCAATGCTTTTTGCTTTTTCTTTGGATATTGGTATTCATATTTCTAAATAATTTTCTTACACTTGGTCTCACTGGACCCAGTACATAATCTTCTGCACATCGAATGTTTGGCTCTTTGTTACATGTGTGAGAGACACCCATGTAGTTGCAATCATTTTCATTACATGTTGTGAAGTGTAACATTTTGTTCAATAAATATACCACAAGTGTACATATCCTTTCTTTTGAGGTTGGTCATCAGAACTGTTTCTGGGTTTTTGCTCTATGGACGATGTTACCGTGCACATTCTTAAACATTTCTCTGGGCCCGTGGGCAAGATTTTCTCCACATTCCTAAATATGGAACACGGGAGGATCATGAGATATGCAACTTGATTTTTTGTATTCTTTACGAAGCAGAGTTCTTAATGTTCAATTAACATTAGAGTAGTCAAATTTGTCAGTGGTAACTTTTATGGTTTGTGCTTTTTTGTTTATCGTTTGAGAAGTTGTTTCTCATTCTAGAATCATGAAAATAATTCCTCCACATTCTCTTCTCAAAGTTTTTAGTTTCTCCTTTCACATTTAAGTCCCCAAACCATCTATAGTTTACTTTGGAGTACTGTGTGTGCCCATTTCTTCAAATACTCTGATCTGGCTTCCATTTCCATCACTCAGCTGAAAAGTGCTCTAGGGAAGGTAACTGATGGCTTCCATATTGCTTAATCCAATTCTCCTTTACAGGCCTTACGTTACTTAGTAATCACTCAATAGCATATGACCCAGTGAATTACTCCTTCCTTCTTGGAAAATCTTCTTGCCTTGGCTTCCATGATACCATATCCTCCTCATTTTTCTTGAGCATATCCAACACTCGCTTTGGCATGAATCCATTTCCTGCCTCACCTCTAAATGTTGGCATCCTCCTGGGACTCTCCCTGGCTTTTGCCTCTTTCAACGCTGTTTTCCTATGCAGTCTCGTCTACTCTCAGGGCTTTATGCTGATGATCCCAAGCCTACGTCTTCCTCCTGAGCTCCAACCTTATATCCCCATTTGGATATCTCCATGGCAGTCCAAGGTATCACATCTAAAGCTGAAAGTTGGCCTTCTGTTCCTCATCCTGCCTTCCCCAATTCAGTAAATGTCACCTATCTGCCCTGTCATACGCCACCTCTCTGAGGGTTCATCCTTGATCCATCCTTCTCCCTTCACCCTGACATCCAAGGCAACAAGTCTTACCTAGTCTCACACCTGGAATCTGTTTGCTTCTCTGTATTGTCACTATTAAGCATTTACTATTTATCACAGATGACTGTAATGGCCCCCTAATAATTCTGTCTGCTTTAACTCTTGTTCTCTTTCAATTTATTTCTCCAAATGGAAGCCAGACTGTTCTTACAAAAATGTAATTGGATCCATGTTAATCCTCTGTACGAAACCTTTCAACACTTATTATCATCCTTAGGATGAAATCCCAATCCCTGGACGTGGTCGACAGGGTACTTGGCATGAAATGGCCCCCACCTCTCTCTATATATAATCCAGTGTACCTTAGAGTCAGCCTGGAATACTCTTCTCCAGGTTTGTGGTTTGTGTTTTCTTCCCTCACTTCTCAGGATAAGTGTCTAGTTCTGACACCCTACCCCCATTACATGATCTCACACTAACATACTTTCCTTTACATCATCTAACGCATTTTGAGATGAGATGTTTGTTTGAGCACTAACTCATTATCTATATTCCCACCAGACCCTGAGTTCCTGGGAGCAAGGATTATGTCTATTATTATATGTACGTTGGTGCCATTATTATTATTATTGTTATTATTATTATTCCCCCCAGGACAGCCCAGGCCAAGCACAGTGCCTTGCCCATACTAGGAACTCAATAAGCTCATGTTAAATGCTAAGGGCCCATGGAGGAAATGATGCCCCTTTTCTCACTGAGAAGGCTGCATAGTCTTGTGGGGTTCCCAGTGGATGTGACTCATGATCTCTGGGGGCCCTCCTCGTGTTTCTAGGAGGCTGATGTTGGACGATTCACTCTCTCATGCCTCTGGCCCTCGTTTTCATCATCTGGAAGCTTCCCTGCTCTCGTCCATTACAGCCCCCCGCTCCACCCCATGATTCCCACTATAATCTCTTTTAAAGCTAAGATCCCTTTCTAAGGGGGAAGGTAGCAGAGAGGAATAAAAGTTTTCCCCCAAAAGAGCCTGCCCAACTATACAGGTTGCAAAGGCTGATTATTATTGTTACTTCATTGTTTTTTAATGTTTATTTTATTTTTGAGAGAGAGAGAGAGAGAGAGAGAGCAATCAGGGGAGGGGCGGAGAGAGAGGGGAGACAGAATCCAAAGCAGGCTGCAGGCTCTGAGCTGTCAGCACAGAGCCTGTGGCGGGGCTCGAACCCACCAATTATGAGATCACGACCTGAGCTGAAGTTGGAGACTCAACAGACTGAGCCACCCAGGCGTCCCAATTATTGTTACTTTAAAGCAGAAATGTAATTAGTATAGCAGTACTTAATCGTGTCCAAGACCATGAGTAGCATATAATCCATTCACCTAAGACTACTCTTGATGATTTGGACACAACAATGCCAAGTTTAATACTATTCCAGCATCGCTGTGGTGTTATTGCCCCCTGGTGGTGATGATAATTACATAGCTGTGTATGTTTGAAGAAGCTGCTGTTTAAGAGAGGTGCACAGATTTTCCTGGAGATGCTGGTATTTATTTCTCTCCAAGTTAAACTAGAGACGAAAGCATCAGAGTATGTTCTTGATAAAAACTTCTGTGTTGACTCCGCCCATACCTCTTTTTAGGACCTACCAATCTACTCGTTTTGCTCCCCATCCCTTAGGAGACATTTTGTCCCGTCTTAGGAAGGCAACCACCAGAGCCATGAAACCATTTGGTCTCAAAGAACAAAGGGGACCCCCATTTTAGAGACTATCTGTGCAATATTCAGTCTGGTAGGAGCTCGCTTTTCCATGGGTCTTAGACATTCAGGAACAAAAATTTGTCAAATGTATAAAAGTATACCACTGCTGACAATCAGACATGAAGTTAGGTACATTCATTGCATATAATAATTGCATGCTAAGGCAGTGTCACCTGTACACGTTTTCATGTCTCCGTGCATTTTCACTCCCCAAATCAGAAACTTACTCATGAAACACAATCCAACTATGCAACCTGGTTCCAGCCTTTAAGACAAAGTAGGGGAGAGGTGGGTATGGGGAACAATGTTTCCAATTGATAGAAAACGGTTTGGCAGAGTTGGAATAGACATACACACACGTATACACACACACTTACACACTGGTAGATATACCAGTTTTTGCTATATGTTCTTTCCAACGAGAGCATTTCCCAAAAGCTGAAGACGGCTGCATTTATCCTTAATGGAAACAATTCAATAAGAAATGACAAGCTGTTCAAAAAGCTGAATTAGCAGTGGAAACACAGATTCTGCTGATATCTGCCTTCCCATTTTTTTTTTTTTTTTTTCTCCAGAGCACTGGATTTAGAATTAGCTCTGAGTCTGAGGCGCCTGGGTGGCTCAGTTGGTTAAGCATCCAACTCTCGGTTTCGGCTCAGGTCATGATCTCCCGGGTTCGTGAGTTCAAGCCCCGTGGTGGGCTTTGTGCTGACAGTGCGGAGCCTGCTTGGGATTCTTTCTCCCTCTCTCTCTGCCCCTCCCCTGCTTGCTCTCTCTGTCAAAATAACTAAATAAACTTAAAAAAAAAAAAAAAAAAAGGAATCTGGCAGCTCTGGGTCCGAATCTTGACTCCTCCCTTACTAGCTGTGTTACTTTCGGCAAGTTATATAAGACTTCTAAACTTCAAAATCTTCTCTTTATCTGTAAGATGGGTATAATAACACCTACCTCATATGCTTGTTGTGAAGATCTAATGTGATATTGTGTGTAAAATACTGTGCAAAATGTCAGGCTTAAGCATTCAAGAAATGGTCGCTGTTATTGTTACTATAATTATTCTTAAGATTATTCAAAACCTTCTGAATGGTCTCGAGGAAGACAATAATATGAAGCCAATCAAAGCTAATTCTTTGCATCCAGGAACAATATTCAGTCACTTACAAGAGATTATGAGTAACCAACGATCGACAAATCATATCCTTTCCTATACTGCCCCTCAGTGGGGCAGGCAGAACTCTAAGATGGCCCCTAAAATCCCAGGACTCTGGTGGATACCCCTCATATCATCCCTTCTCCTTGAATGTGGTGGGCTCTGTGATTATGATGGGGTGTCGAGGTCATGATTCAGTTATGTAATACGACAAAGGTGAAGGCATTTGCGGATATAATTAAGGTTCCACAGTGGTTGATTTTGAGCTCCTCAGAACAGGAATTATCCTGGGTGGGCCTGACCAAATCAGGTGAGCCATTTAAAGGAGGGTCTATGGGGCAGAGATAGACGTAGTAGCACAGTCTTTCCTGTTAGCCTTGAAGAAGCAAGGTGAAATGAGTTCCACAGCTGCCAGGAAGTGAATTCTGCCAATAACCACATGAGTTTGGGAGAGAATCCTGAGTCCCAGGTGAGACCTCAGCCAATACCTTAATTACAGTTTGTGCGATCCTAAACAGCAGATCTAGCTAAGGCATGCATGGACTCCTGACCCATGGAGACTGTGAGATAACAAATGTGTGTTATTTAAAACCACTAAATTTGTGGAGATCAGTTACAGAGCCATGGAAAACTAACACACTCCCCAATTACTGTTAATAATTACTTGCCCAAAATACTATCATGATACTCACTGATGTTTTAATTTCCCAAAGAACTGGGTAAAGAAACCAGATGTCAAGCATCTTTCTTTTAGTTCTTTGGTTGCCTCTTTGACTCAGGGATTACTTAGAAGAATGTTATTTCGTTTCCAAACATCTGGGGGCTTATCCAGAGACCATATTATCAGTTTTTCCCAAATGCGCCCAATATACTTCCGTTTCTCCCCTCCTGGCCTTTGAGCTATTATTGCTGTCATACATGGTACTTTTACATACAACATAAACCCCACACGGCATTGTTATTATTTTTGCTTAAACACTCAATTATACCTTAAAGAAATGTAAACAGTAATAAAATCTCTTACCTGTTTATGCATGTAGTTACCATTTCCTTTGTGTAGATGCATATTTCCATTGGGTTTCATTTGCCTTCTTTCTCCAGGACTTCCTGCAACATCTCTACAAAGGGGTCTGCTGGTGATGAATTCTTTCAACTTTTGTACACCTGAAAGGTCTCTGTTTTGCCTTCGTTTTTGTTTTCTTCTTTATTTATTTTGAAAGGGTCAGAACACAAGTCGAGGGGGCAGACAGAGAGAGCGACTCCTTAGCAGATTCCACACTGTCAGCAGCGCAGAGCCTGACACGGGGCCCGAACCCATGAGCCATAAGACAATGACCTGAGCTGAAGTCAAGAGTCAGACACTGGACCAAATGAGCCACACAGGCGTCCCTTTGTTTTTGATAGATATTTTCACAGGGTATAAAATTATAGGTCGCCACTTTTGCTTGCAATATTTTCAGATGCTTTAAAAGTACTTCCAATATACTTTAAAAATTCCTCTGCACATAGTAGGTTTTCTTTCTCCATCTGCTATTAAGATTTTCTCTTTATCACTGCTTTTTTAAAGATTTTATTTTTTAAGTAACCTCCACACCCAATGCGGGGCTTAAACCCACAAACCTGAGATCAGGAGTCCTATGCTCCACCAACCGAGCCAGCCAGGTGCCCCCTCTTTATCACTGGTTTTAAGCAGTTGATTATAACATACTTGAGGGTAGTTTTATGTTTCTTGTGCCAGTTTCTTTGAACCTCTTGGATGTGTGGGTTTATAGTTTTCATCTAATTTGGAATTTCTTCAGTCATTATTTTTTCAAATATCCTTCCTATCTTCCCCTACCCCCTTCTCTTTCCTCTCCTTTGGAAACTGCAATTACAGGTATTTTAGGTTATATGAGGTTGTCTCTGATGTTCTGTTTATTTTTCAGTCTTTTTTCTCTGTATGTTTCATTTGGGATAGTTTCTATTGCTATGTCTTCAAGTTCACTAGTCTTTTCTTCTGCAATGTCTAATTGCCCATTGCAATAGACTGAGTGCTTGTCTTCAAGTTCACCAGTCTTTTCTTCTGCAATGTCTAATTGCCCATTGCAATAGACTGAGTGCTTGTCCTCAAGTTCACCAGTCTTTTCTTCTGCAATGTCTAATTGCCCATTGCAATAGACTGAGTGCTTGTCTTCAAGTTCACCAGTCTTTTCTTCTGCAATGTCTAATTGCCCATTTCAATAGACTGAGTGCTGACATTCCCCTCTCCCACCCACTGCCTGCCCCAAATTCATATCTTGAAACCCTAACCCCACGATGGGATGGTTTTAGGAGGTGGAGCATTTGGGAGGTGATCAGGTCATGAGGGTCGAGCCTTGTGAGTGGGATTAGTCCCCTATACAAGGGACCCAGAGAGCCCTCTCACCATCTTTCCACAGTGAGGACACAGCAAGAAGTCTGCAACCCACAAGAGGGCTCTCACCAAAACCCAACTACGTGGGCACGCTGAGGTCAGACTTCTAGCCTCTAAAACCACGAGAAACAAGCCTCCTGTTCTTAAGTCATGCAGCCCGTGATGGCTTGTTACAGCAGCCTGAACAGACTAGTCCTAGCAGTAACCGCATTCAGTTCATTTAAAAAAACCTCTCAGGGGACCCTGGGTGGCTCAGCCGGTTAAGTGTCCGACTTCAGCTCAGGTCATGATCTCATAGTTTGTGAGTTCAAGCCCCACGTCAGGCTCCGTGCTAACAGCTCAGAGCCTGGAGCCTGCTTTGGATTCTGTGTGTCTCCCCCTCTCTTCCCCCGTCCCCACTCATGCTCTCTCTCTCTCTCTCGAAAATAAATAAACATTAAAAATTTTTTTTTAAAAAACTCTCAGACATTATAGTTTTGTTTCCAAAAGTGTAATTTGGGTCTTTTTAATACCTTTCATGTCTCCACTTAATATGCTGTCTTTCTTCTAGCTCTTTGAACACACAGAATGCAGCAACCCTAAATTGTAATGTCCTTGTCTGCTAATTCTAACATCTGCATTCATTTTAAGTCAGTGTGGACTGATTTATTTTTCTCCTAATTGTGGATCATATTTTCTTGTTTCTTTGCATGCCTGGTAAGTTTATTATTATTATTATTATTATTATTATTATTAGATGTCTGGCATTATCAGTTTTGCCTTTTTGGGTCCTGGGTAGTTTTATGTATCCTGTAACCATTCATTGCGACCAGAAACAGAGTCTCCCAGGACGATGTTACATCAGGAAAAAGGGAAGATGGTGATAGATATCATTTTCCAAAAATTCTTAAAGCTATCTAGGTATAGGATAATCATACCATTTTTCTGTGTCTCACCTGTTTCCTTTTATAGAACAGATTGAGGAGAGAGGACAGGTGAGATTCCTCTTTTTTTTTTTTTTATGGCAACTTTGAAACATTCTTTCCTTTTTTTTTCCCTAACAGAACAGAAACTAAAAGAATTTTTAAATTGTTGCTTAATTTAATTCAACCAGCGCCAAAATGATAAGAGAATAACAAGCTGAAAATTTCCTTCTAGCAGTATTCAGTGATATCACATCTATTCCGAATAATTGAAAGTGCAATTTGACTACATTGCTTAGTGTCCTTTAAAAGTAAGATTCTCCTGGGACGCCTGGGTGACTCAGTCTGGCAAGCATCCGAATCTTGATTTTGGCTCAGGTCATGATCTTGTGGTTTGTGAATTTAAGCCCCGCCTTGGGCTCTGTGCTGACAGCGTGGAACCTGCTTGGGATTTTCTCTCTCTCTCTCCCTCTCTCTCTGCCACTCCTCCATTCACGCTCTCTCCCCATCTCAGAATAAATAAGCTTTAAAAAAAAGTGTATCTTGGGGCGCCTGGGTGGCTCAGTCAGTTAAGCGTCCGACTTCAGCTCAGGTCACAATCTCGCGGTCCGTGAGTTCGAGCCCCGCATCGGGCTCTGAGCTAATGGCTCAGAGCCTGGAGCCTGTTTCAGATACTGTGTCTCCCTCTCTCTCTGCCCCTCCCCCGTTCATGCTCTGTCTCTCTCTGTCTCAAAAATAAATAAATGTTAAAAAAAAAATTTTTTTTTAAAGTGTATCTTTGCTAATGTCACCAAATATCTCTCTCACTGTGGACTGTTCAGCACTTAGCTGGTAAATACTCAGTCTAATTAATAGTCAGTTAGGATTAACTCTAGAGGCGAACAAGAATAAGCTCACTGGGAAGGTTTTAGGCCTGCCCACCATGGATGGCTGTTCAATTACTCCTTTTTGGTCTTCAGACACTGTGCTCAAAGGGGCTGATGGTGCTGTTAGCTGTAAAACCTGTCAGGGGAGAAGAATGTTCCCTGCTGCAATGTTTGCTGGGGCACATGCCTGTCTGAGCAGCATCCTGGGTGTGCCATTTGCCCTGAAATACAATATCATCCTCCGTTTCAGCTCAGGGCATGATCCCAGGGCCATGGGATCAAGCCCCACCCTGGGCTCCATGCTGAGCATGGATCTTGCTTAGGATTCTCTCTCCCTCTCTATCTCCCTCTGCCCCTCTCCCTGGCTCGTGTTCTCTCTCTCTCTCTCTCTCTCTCAAATTTAAAGATTTTGTTTAAAACTTAAAAAATTTTTAAAAATATTGTCCCCCTTTCTGACCCTCAAGCACTCCATACAATGGGTGTAATAATACACAATCACCTCTAGAACAAGGACTAGAGTGCATGCCTCTCAGAGGGTGCCACCCAGTCCAAAGAGCAATGCTGCTGACATTAGGTGCCTCTCTGACCTTGTCCCTCTCTTGTCTCCTCGGCAACCACACCAGCCCACACCCTCTCCTCCATACGTTCCAAAGATGTTTCAGCACAGAGCATTTTTGTTTCCTGTTCCCTCTCTACCCACCTACATCCCTAAGGGTCATTTCTGCTCTACCTTTCCAGGTAGTTTCTATTTCTTTCCAAGTTTGAGTTTTTCTTTTCTGCATAGCACTTTCCACCACCTCCTGTGGTCTATGTCTACTTATCTGTTTGTTCTGCTGACCCTCTGTAAGCTCCATGAAGGCAGGGACTTTGTTTTGGTCTCTTCCTTATCCCTGGCACGTGGGACAGTGCCTGATGCCCAATAAATGTTTGTTGAATGAATAAATATGCAAGCATTTAGAACAGAACCAGGCTAACTAGTGTGAGTGGATCTTTGGAAAATTGGCTTGACTAGACCAAAGTAGCAAGTGATGTTGGCCGTAAATTAAAATGTAACACGTCAGGCAATTGGAGATATTATAGGGATCCGTGGGTATGGGGGGAGGGGCATATCTAGATAGCAATCTAGGAAGGTGATGAGGGAGGATTCATAACAATGGGGCAGGTGGGGCCTGAAAATCTCCCGAAAGAAAGGATTAGAAACAAGCCTTCAGTTGGTTCGGCGGCCCACCCTTGGTTTCCGCCAAGAGGTCATGATCTCTCGAGTTTGTGAGTCAGCACAGAGACTGCTTGGAATTCTTTCCCTCCTCTCTCTCTGTCTCTGTCTCTCTCTCTCTCTCAAAAATAAAATGAATAAACATAAAAAGAAAAAAGAATTAGGGACTCCTCGGTGGTTCAATCAGGTAAGTGGACAACTTTGGCTCAGGTCATGATCTCGGGGTTCACGAGTTCAAGCCCCGTGTGGGGCCCTGTGCTGACAGCTCAGAGCCTGCCACCTGCTCAGATTCTGTCTCTTTGTCCCTCCCCCGTCCACACTCTGTCTCTCTCTCTCTCAAATAAATAAATAAATAAGAAAACATTGGGGGAAAAAATGGAATTAGAAACAAAAGCCGCTGGAAGAACAGAGCCTCAACCGCAGATACCGCGAAGCGGCCCGCAGCGGGCTGCTGTCGGCTTCCCAGAGAGGAGGCCCGCACAGCCTTTCTGTGACTCACACGGTTAGCCAATATAGCACCCGGAAGCATGGTGACAAGTCACATAGCTAATCAAAAGCTATCAGCGGCCCCTCGGGACGACTTACAAACCTGAGCTAGAGTTTGGCATTAGCACATCCCCCTTCCACGCTGGCATTTCTAACACAGACTTTCCAAAGAATGCCCATGTTGTCCTTAGGTCCACAGCCTCTGCCCGAGTCCTCTGTTCTAACGGTCGGGACTATGAGAACTCCACCTGCAACGCAGCCAAGAGGTGAGGCCTGACACCGACATTTCCATGGGCCAACCATGGGCCCTGCAGAGCGCCTCACCCTTTTACAGGTCCCCAGTCCACGAAATGGAGCCATTTCGGCAAGCGATGACGCGGGTGCCCTCCTGGAGGAAACCCTTTCAGGCCCAAGAAGGTCGAGGCACTGAGTCCCTCTTTTCCCAGGGGAGGCCGGCCTGGGGCATACCCAACACCTCGTCTGTCTGGGAGAGCTGTGCCTTTATAAACAGGCTCAACGATCCCTCTCCCTGTTTCTCTCTCCGTCTCCGTCTCTCTCCCTCCCTCTCCCGTCCCCAACGGCCAACGACTGTGCTTGTGCAGGAGTCTCAAGTCTTCACAGCAAGAGAGAGAAATCCACAGCAGCCTCCCCGGGATGGTTCTCCTGGCAAGACTCAGCAGACTCCTCGGGGAGAAGAGCTATAATTTTGCTCCAGGTGATTCCGCGAGGCCCTCGCCCTCTCTCTGTAAGAGAACAGAGAACAGGCAGCTTGCTGTAGGGGCTATAATTGCAGAGACTGTCGAAAGGAAGACAGAGGGCGGGAAGGCGAAGCCGGGAATCGTGGGACTCACGTGAACCCCCTCTGTCCATGCTCAGAAGGGCCTTCGCCACAGGAAAGAGCGGGGACGACATCCACAGCAGCCATGCTTGCATCTGGTTCGTGGTAGGTGACACGTGACCCTTGTACTCTTTGTTCAGTTTTTCTAGAGCTTTGGGGGCCTGATGCGTCAGGTGAAGGCCGGCTGAACAGTCCTCACTGGTGTCAAAATGAAATGGAATCAAACTCCTGGTTAAAAAAAAAACAAAAAAAATCAGGGGCTCCTGGGTGGCTCCGTCGGTTGAGTATCTGACGTCAGCTCAGGTCATGATCTCACCGTCTGTGGGTTCGAGCCCCGCGTCGGGCTCTGTGCTGACGGCTCAGAGCCTGGAGCCTCCTTCAGATTCTGTGTCTCCCTTTCTGTCTGCTCCTCCCCCGCTCGTGCTCTGTCTCTCTCTCTCTCTCTCAAAAATAAATAAACATTAAAAAAAATAGGTCAACCTTAACTATTAAAATGTCGCCAAAGTCCTCTTTGCTCCCATTTACTGCACAATCACGGCAAGTACATGAAGAACTTCCCATGCCTTTTTTCCCTCAGGATTATTTTTTCCCAGGAAAAACTTACGGAGGTAGGTACCATTGCTCTCTCCTATTTTAAAGATGAGAAATAATATCCCAAAGGTCAGAGGTCGGTCTCTCCAGAGCCCAGGCTCCTCTTGCCCTTGCAGGGTGGCAAGCCTTCCCGTACACGTGAACAACCCAAGAAGATTCCTGCAAATACAGATTCCGGGGCAGCCTCTTCGGAGATTTCTGATCCCGTGCAGGTGTCCCTGTCGCCGGGAATCTGCATCGATGACCGGGCAGCAGCCTGCATTCTGAGACAGGTGCTACGGTACCTCACTTTGAGAACCAGGGCTCCAGGTAACTACTCAGCATCTCCTGGTCCGGGTCCTTTATTAGGAGAGTGAGAGCCCCCCGCCCCACTCCCGCCAACAATGAAATAACTTCCTGGAGGGTGGTCCACTAGCCCGGAGAGGGACCCGGGTCAGAACGGAGCCAGCCCGCCCAGCATTCTTTCCACCGCATTCCAATGGAGAAAATAAATCCCAGTCTCTTAGCAAGCTTTGTTCTCCGCCTAGTCTTTCAGTGCTGCCAGCAGCCGAACTCCCCTGGAGCGTCAAACAATACGTTCAAGGCCAGCACGGAAAAATCACACCGCCAATCCGAGAAATCTCAGGGCTCTGTGCCCACGTCCTGCCAAAATTGGAAGCGGTGAAAATCATTTAAATATTACTTTTCTTTACTTGTGAGAATATCAGTGTGTGAAAATTGTCACGGGTAACCTTAGGAGTTGTTACAGCTTTCTCAAAAGCAAGCTCTCCTTTCCAACTGCCATTCAGTGAGTATTGTTTCCAGTTTGACACATCCCCGTTAAGTTCTCAGCCCCGTATTAGATCCACATAATACCTAAATGTGCTCCAGACCTGGTTCTTAAGGTGGATGTAAATGGACGTCTTATAATTCTATGAGGTTATTACTGCTAAATTTACTGTTAAGGGGCCGTTCTCTGAGCCAGTACCCTGAGATTGGTGTTTTCTCTCTGTTTTTACCCAGTTTGTGTTGAACGAGCAAACGTCAGGATCGTTGGCTTAATGTCAAAGTTTGGCAAACAATTCTTCCCCTGTTTGGGGGCTTATTTATTTATTTCTGCATGCACTCTGCAAGAGTCTGTCATACCAAGTCCTTTATTTTTTTTTAATGTTTATTTTTGAGAGAGAGAAACAGAGAGAGAGCATGAGCAGGGGAAGGGCAAAGAGAGAGGGAGACACAGAGTCCCAAGCAGGCTCCAGGCTCTGAGCCGTCAGCACAGAGCCGCACGCGGGGCTCGAACTCACGAACTACGAGATCATGACCTGAGCCGAAGTCGGACGCCCAACCGACTGAGCCACCCAGGCGCCCCTCACATCAAGTCCTTTAAAGGATCCCTAAGATGTGCCTGTCTTCGGCACTTTGGGGCAACTCTGTTAGTTCATTGCTGGCGTTATTACAAGCATCCGTACACAGGTAGCAAAAATCTTGATTATGCAAATGTGTTGCTGCGTCTTTTTTGTGTGTGACGATCTTCTGGTCCAATTCTTTCTCCTTTCCTAGTGGTCGTTTTCTTTATCACACAACTGTTCATAGACAGGTTCGTGAGGTTTCTAAATGTGCTTGGTACTGTTACTGAGGCAACCCGTCCCAGCGGATGCCAGAGGTACAAACTTCAGAGGCCCTTCACATCTGAGTGACACGGTGTGTGTACAAAAGAGGGGACTGTTTTCCAGATACACAGGGTTTGGGTTGGAGTGTCTGACAAAGGATCCCGCAAAACCAGACCGATATGGGGTTTTTGAATTAGGTCTTTACATTCCAGAAGACGCTCAAAATGCCGCCCCTCGTTTCTGACAATCTGGTGCTCTCTTTTCTTTTTCCAGAAGCCGCAACACTCCCTGTACTGCGTCCCAGGATACAAAACAGCACGTCAACACAGCGAGGTGGTGTTCCCCGCCTCACAGCCTTCCTGTTGAACAGGGTGCTCCGGGCAAAGCATGGGGGGTGGGGGAGCGGGGGTTAGCGGCCCAATGAAGCCACTTAACAAAATGGTTTAGAGGCCTGGGAGTTCTGTTAGCTAATGAGATAAATTCCCCCTGTGTGGCATCTATTCCCCCTGGAGATTTTTGTCCTTCTGGAAGGGATGCAAAGTCTTCCAGGCCATTAGGGTTCCACACAGTTATTTCAGACCCTTGTGGGAATTACTTTATCATTTTAAATCATAGACCAGCAAACATTTTCCATTAAAGGCTAGATAATAAATATTTTCACTTCGCAGGCCATATGGTCTTTGTCACTCATGGCACAAAGGCAGCCCTAGATAATATGTAAACAAATGGGGCTGATTATGTTCCAATAAAACTTTATTTATGGACACTGAAATTTGAGTGTCACAAATAATTGTCACAAATTACTAATTAATGTTCTTCTTTTTAAAAATTGTTTCCCATATTTTTTTCCACCGTTTAAAAGTATAAAAGCCATTCTTAGCTCATATGTCTGATAAAGACAGGCATGTCTGTCTTTATCAAGATCTGGCCTGTGGGTCATAGTTTTCCAATCCATACTTTAAGCCAATAACTGACTCATAAAATAGCAATAAAATAGAAATACCAACTAATTCTTAGCAAGCACTCAAAAATGTCAACCATGGGGCTCCTGGGTGGCTCAGTTGGTTAAGCCTCTAACTTTCAGCTCAGGTCGTGATCTCATGGTTCATGGGTTCGAGCCCCATGTGGGGCCCTGCGCTGACCATGTGAAGCTGGCTTGGGATTCTCTCTCTGCCCCTCCTCCACTTTCCCTTTCTCTCTCTCTCTCTCAAAAATAAATAAGTAAATCTTTTTTAAAAATGTCAGCGGCACCTGGGTAGCTCAGTCAGTTAAGTGGCCAACTTCAGCTCCGGTCACAATCTCATGGTTCATGGGTTTGAGCCCCACATCAGGCTCTATGCAGACAGCTCGGAGCCTGGAGCCTGCTTCGGATTCTGTGTCTCCCTCTCTCTGCCCCTCCCCTGCTCACGCTCTGTCTCTCTCTCACTCAAAAGTAAATAAACATTAAAACAAATCTTTTTAAGGTCAACTATGATTATACTAATCAGTCTTTGGGACGTGTTTGGGAATGAAGGTCCGCACATAATTTTTCTAGTCACTGCAACCTGAAACCTTGCAGCCACCTGGTACCGACCCTGCCCTCATGCACTAATGCTCTGAGTGCCATAGAGAGACACCTAACTCTGCTGTCTGGTTTACCCACCATCCCTGGAAAGGTAACTATCTCAGAACGAACAGAAGAGGAAAAAAAGCTAACTCCAGAGCTTGGGTGACAGCAAGTAAGGATTTTCTTTTCTCCCTCACCATAACCCAGTTACTCACAGACACCCATCGTGCACCGGAGAAGAGGGATGAGAAAGAAGCTGGTCGTGTTCCTAGTTTGTAACTTTATGCGTAAAGGTCCTTCCCAGATGGGAGTAAAATGAACTATGGGCTTTGTTGTCACTGCCTCCATCCTTTTCCTCTTCAATTCTTTCTCCTTCCTTCCATTGTTCCTTTCTGTCTTCTGAAGTAATGGCTTAACATCCACATGTGTTCTATACCTTTCCTACTCCAAGTGCGACCCTCCATCAACAGTGGCCCGGAAGCCTGTTAGAAAAGCGATCTTTGGGCCCTGCCCTAAACCTACTGAATAGGAATCTGCATTTTTGACAAGGTCTCCAGGGTGTGCACATTATAGTTTGAGAGGCACCAGTCCTTCCAATATCCTCAACCAGTCCTTCCAATATCCTCAACACCCCAGAGAAGAAAGAGTTCAGGTCAAACCTCAGGCTTAAATTCCGTAGGGAAATGGAAAGCTGGCCGTCTTGAGATTATTCAAAACTGAAGAGGAAAACCAAGGCTGGTGGTCAAACTTTAAAATGGGCAAGTGATGGGGCACCTGGCTGCCTCAGTCTGTGGGGAATGTGGCTCTTGGTCTCGGGTGGTAAGTTCAAGACCCACCCTGGGGGTAGAGCTTACTTTAAAAAACTGGGCAAGCGATATGGCCCTGTTTTGTTGAAGATCAAAGGCTTTCTCACACGGCCTTCAAAGTGGAAACAAGTTATCCAAGACCAGAGAATGATCATTATGGGCCAGCAGCACAGAGCCTCAGTGCAGAGCTCCAGGGTGAAGGGGGACAGAGAAATGATATCCACATACCTCCCGTGGCTGGGGCTGGGGGTGACCGAGGTCACTTCACTGCAGAAATCAGGGAAGGATAAGCAGAGCAGAGCTATTCCTTGGTGTTCTGGAATATAAGGGAAAAGGCAGTGGTGTGCTGATAGATGTTTAATAGCCAACTCCAGGGGCCGGAGGTGGGGAGGCAGAAAGCCCTGATTGGTAGCTTTTATCAGTTTTCACAGTGTCTGTATTCTCACCTTGACTGATTTCAAACTACGGAAGTGATGTCACCGGACGTGGAGTTGGAAAGAGACCCACAGTAGCACAGCACACAGATATGACAAATACATTCAGAAGCGTAAGAGTAAATTGGTTTTTTTTAATTTTTTAATGTTTATTTATTTTTGAAGGAGAGAGACACAGAACATGAGTGAGGGGCAGAGAGAGAGGGAGACACAGAATCCAAAGCAGGCTCTAAGCTCTGAGCTGACAGCACAGAGCCTGACACGGGGCTCAAACTCACTAACAGCGAGATCATGACCTGAGCCGAAATCCGATGCTCAACTGACTGAGCCATCCAGGTGCCCCTGTTTTATTTTTTTAAGTCTATCTATTTTTTTGAGAGAGAGAGAGAGAGAGAGAGCAAGTGCACGCAAAGGGGAGGGGCAGAGAGAGAGGGAGAGAGAGAACTCCAAGCAGGCTCCCCACCATCAGCACAGAGCCCAACATCGGGCTTGAACTCACGAGCCGTGAAATCATGACCTGTGCCAAAGTCAGACGCTTAGCCAACTGAGCCAGCCAGGCGCCCGAGAGTAAACTGTAGTAAAATAATTAGGAACTGGTGAGTTGTGATCGTTACCTTCATTTTGAATGCAACTAATTTAATTGTATGCATTACATATTATTATTGTATTACATAACTTCATTTTTAATAATGATCGTATTTTAACAGCCAGGCCCAAACATTCCTGACAATCAGCTCTCGTGAGGCAGCTCACGCAAGCTCTAGCACATTGCTAGAAAAAGAGAATTTTCACAACTGTGGACCGCAGTTAGAGGATGCTTCCAGACACACTTGTACAACACATGTGGGTTCCACCCCACTTATTCACACCCATGTCCTATCAAGTCTCTGTTCACAGGTTGCCTTAAAAGAAAAAAAAACTCACACAGCTCATCCTGTAAACTTTCACTAAACTTTCTCGAGAACATTTCTTTGGTGTCTTGTGTTGGCTTATTCTAGTTGAGAGTTTTTCAGTTTCCAGCTGGAACGTTTCATGTGACTTGTTACACCCATGAGTTCATTCTTTCAGAGAAAGAACCCCAAATGCCATCTGAGCCTTGTTTCAACTCTTCATTCACAAATCTGTAATGCTCCTTGCTCGATAATCCTAAGGCTTTGACTTGATTTTCATCCCATATTTCCTCTTTTTTCTCAATTTTAGCAAAAGGAAAATTGATGGGCAACATCGTCCAACCAGTAAAGAGAGGCAGCGAAACGAGTTTAAACGCTATAACCCAAAGAATCAGGGCCTGTAACAGAACGGACCAGTAATTTCCCTGGAAGGATCCAGGATTTTTACATTTCCAAAAATTCTTACTAGGATTTTCCTGGTGTTGCTGATTCATGGGACTGAGTCAGGCTGTTGTAGGGAACCCTCCCCAAGGAAAGAAAAAAAAAAAAAAAAGACCTCAAGGCAACCTGGTTATATGCATATGTGACAACATCCATCACGACCCTGTAACATGAGACCACTTAATCAGACTACATATTTGTGTGTTACCATATGTGGGAGACAAAGAAGTAAAAAATGTATTTAAAAAACTAGGCCACCTGGCTCTTGGGGGCTCAGTTCTTAGGGTAGGAACCCAACGGAGCGGTGCTGGCTCAAATAAAGTTGCTTCCTGGAAAGAAAGGCCTCCGTGTCCCAACTCCCTGTGTCAGAATCCTGCCACCAGGCCACCTGGTTCCTGGTTCCAGATCCCTCGTTGACTAGCCTCCCCACCCCGATCTGAACCACTCAGCCTCTCTGAGCCTAGGTTTACAGCCTGTAAAATAGGGAGTTGGTAGATGATGTCTAAGATCCCTCTCACTTTTTTTTTTAATTATTGAAAATTGAAAAAAATAATCAAAAATAGGACAAAGGGGGGGGGGGTGGAATCCAGGAAAGGACCTGTTGCTCAGTGCCGCAGTCTTCCTGGTCCGCCTTGCCTGGTGGGTTAGGCATTTTTTATTTAGTTCTCTGAGAACGCACTTCCTTACCATGTAGCATCTCACAAAATGTGGCTTCCATAAAAACGATTTGCATGACCCATTTCGGGGCCGCTGAGCTGTGAGGGTCCTAATGCCCGCTCTTCTTCACTGTGCGGGTTTCTGTTTGTGTGACCGTCCTCCCCGAGGTGGGCCCGTGACACTGTCGTTTGGGGCTGTCCGGCCAGCTCCGCGGCCCCCCTTCGCTCAGCAGCGGCTGGCCACACAGTCCCCCGCCTCCGCAGCACAGAAGCAGGAGGGTCCCACGGTGCCTTAGAAAGGGACAAATAACAGGTCCCGCAGGATGCTTAAGACTACGGTTCTCTAAAGACTAATCGCCCGGCAGTGAGCGCCCCTCACCCTTCGCTTTTCAACGGAGACGGCTGCAAGTTGCGTCCTAGGTGTGATTTAGGCGCCTCCGGCCTTCCAGTTTCCAGTTACAAAAGTCCCAGGTCCGCTGATGCGGTTTATTGTGGCAACAGTTCCCGGCAACTGCCCAGACGCGGAGCGCCTCCACCCCAGGCTTTCAGTGCGGCAGGTGGGAGAGGCGGAGAGTGCTGGGGCGCAGGGTGCAGGGGCGCAGGGGCATGGGCGCAGGGTGCAGGGGCACGGTGCAGGACGCGGGGCGCAGGGGAGGGGGCGGCGGGGTGAGGTTCAGGGGCGCGGCAGGGAGCGACCCCCGGGGGCGCACCTGGAGGCCCGGCCGGAGGTGGAGCGCGCGGCATGGGTTGCGGACCTTCCCAGGCTGCTGAGGACCAGACACGCGTCCCCGCGCCCAAGAAGGGCTGGGATGAGGGATTTAAGGTAAAACCAATAAAACAGACAAGCAGGCACAAGGCCTTTTGCCACGCTTGGCGGGGGGGGCGACTGGAGTGGGCTGGAGCTGGGTCCGCAGGGGCCTCGCAGCCCTCCCGGTGGGTGGGCACAGGGTGGGCGGGATGGGAGCAGCTGTGCCGGTCTGTGTTTCACTGCTGTCGTGTCCAGGGCCCCGCTGCTGTAGGACTGGCTTTGAGAGCCTTTTGTGTGTCAAGAACTTGCGAAGTTGGTCACACCCTAAAAAGTAGAGCCATGCGATCCGCACAGAGCTGGGGCCGGCGGGGATTCTCAGGGGGAGGGTGGGAGATCCTGGGAGGTGCCTTATATTATCCGCTTCCGGAAAGTGGGCCCTTTGAGAATTACTTAAGGGCTCAAAGACACGGTAGAGGCCTTCCATCTGGCTGAGCCCTCTTGCTTCCCACCTGAGGACTCTGGGGCCCAGAGACGAGGACGCCTTGCCTGAGGCTGCACAGCTTGTTTGGGGGCAGAGCTAGAGATAGAATCTAATTTTCAGAGTCTCATTCCAGTACTCTTTCTGCTCCCTCTCTCAAGGTTGCCATCCTGGTAATTCTTCTGCCGGCATGAAGGGGAATTTTTTCCAGGGTGGGGCATGAAGGGATGGGTTGGTCCAGACAGAAATGAGGTCCAGGATTTCGTCCCATGCTCACCTCGGTCAGTATTCCACAAACCGAGCTGGGAAGGCACAACGGTACCCCTTGGAGAGGGGTCACCCAAAGGTAGTAATACCATATAACTGGTCTCCAAAAGCAGAATACTTTTAGGAGCGAAAAGGAATGCTATTAATAAATTTTCCTGGTCTGATTTAAGCCCATATTGTTGGCAGAAAACCAGGATTTACTGTCACCCTTCCTAAAGGGCATTTTTGGAGCTACTGTCTCAAGAGCACACCTTTTTTTTTTTTAGCAGACAATGTGCAAGGTGCCATTTGGTGCCACTTACAGCACCTACTGTGTGTGTGTGCGCGTGTGTGTGTGCACGCGTGCACACACACCCACAGCACACCTGCTGGGCTCTTGGAGTACATCAAAAAGCAAACTGGAAGCTGGTAAAGGCTGAAACTCAGGCTTAGGACCTGGCGCCCTTGTGGATGCCTGTGCCCAGGTGCCTACCCATCTTGACACTGTTTTCTGCTTTTGTTGTTGTTGTTGTTTGCTTACTTATTTTGAGAGAGAGAGAGCACAAGCAGGGGAGGAACAGAGAGAGAGGGAGAGAGAGAGAATCCCAAACAGGCTCAGCACCGCCAGCGCAGAGCCCGAAGAGGGGCTCACACTCACAAACAGTGAGATCGTGACCTGAGCAGGTGCTTAACCCACTGAGCCACCTGGCGCCCCTGTTTCCTGCTTTCTGTTGCAGCCACCTCTGTCTGAGTTCAGGGCCCTATTCCCTCTTACTGGGTCTTCCTGCCTCCCCCGTGAGCACAGGGTATTCTCTGCCTCCCACACTGCCATCTGTCTTCCTAAGAAAAAATTCTCCGGAGCACGCAAAACCCTCTACCCGCGGTCCCACCAGGCTTTGTAACGTCGTCCTGTCCAGCCCTGCACGCTAGAGGACTCTCGGGTCTGCCAACCCGAGAATCTGCAGGGTTCGGTCCCACCAGTCACGGACACAGTCCATGCTGTTCCCCATGCCATTCCATCCTCCTGGAATGCCCTCCTCAGGCCCCATTCCCAGGTCCCCTGATGCAATTCCTGCTTGTCCTTCAGCACTGAGCCCAAACACCACCGCTGTACCACTCGCTTCTCACACGGCAAATGTGTGTTTAAAGCTCCTCCTCCCTCATAGATTTACGGGCTTCTTGGAAACAACTTGGTCCTCTTACTTGCTCATTACTTCTGCTTTGATTAATATGCAGGAATACATTTTTCTCCCTTTCTCCAAAAACTGTATGAATATGATTTAAAATGTTAACCCATTGCGCTTTTCTCTTTTTTGCGCGAAAAAATCTTTTTTATTTACTTGACTGGCGTGATTACACATGAGACTTCCAGAGAAGGACATTTTCACCATTTGTGTTTCTTATCTGGCCATTATCATTTGTTTCATTTCAAGGTTATTACTGAAAATGACTGTTGCACAGAGCAGGAGAGTGATGAAAAGCAATCCTCTCTGAGTGTCAGATAAGCTGGGTCCCTGGAAGCCAAGCTTCCCTGGGTTTGGGAGGGTTTCTGGGTCTCTTCCTGAATTCCCTGGGCATGAAAGTCATTGCCTGTCTCCTGGGGTTTTGACAAGTCTCCTAACTGGTCTCCCTGGATCCTTCCTCCTCTGCCCACCCCCACCTGTGCTCCAGCTCCCGGCTTCGCATGACCTCCAGAGCCATTGTTCTAAAATCTGGTAATGTCATCCTCTGCTAAAAAAAACAGTTCCCAAATCATTAGGTAGGCACACACACCAGGGGTCAAAGAATGTGACTACCTCAGTTATGATTTCTGGGTTCACTGTTTGTTTCAGCTGTGTGACTTTGGTCAAGTTATTTAACATCTCTGCGCTTTGATTTCCTTATCTGTAAAATGAGGGCAATAATAAGAATAATAGTTATGTTACAGAGTTGTCACAAAGATTGATGAATTCAATTCACGTAAAATGATCGGATCAATGCCTGGCACAGAGTAAGTGCTCAATATGAGTCAGTACAATTGTTATTGCAGTGATTTATTTAAGATAAAGTCCTGACTCCTTAGCACATCTTACCAGCCATCTTTTTAAAAAAAATTTTTTTTAAACGTTTATTTATTTTTGAGACAGAGAGAGACAGAGCATGGATGGGGGAGGGGCAGAGAGAGAGGGAGACACAGAATCGGAAGCAGGCTCCAGGCTCTGAGCCATCAGCCCAGAGCCCGACGTGGGGCTCGAACTCACGGACCGCGAGATCGTGACCTGAGCTGAAGTGGGACGCTTAACCGACTGAGCCACCCAGGCGCCCCTTACCAGCCATCTTTGAGCTGCCTCCTGGCAAATTCTCTGGCTTCGTCTCTTCCCACACTCATTGCTTGTCAAACCTCACTACTCGTGGCTCCCCAAATCCATTCCGTTTCTATCTCCATGCTTTTGCACCTGCTGTTTTCCCTCCTTTCAGACCTTTCCCCGTCCTCCGTGCTGGGCCACATGCAGATACGTACCCATCTTTCAAGACAACTCAAGACCACTTTCCTGACCCTGCTCCCCACCCCGCTAGGCTACCACACTGGCAGAACTTATACCTTCTCCTACCATATTTCAAAACATCTTATTGTATTTATTCATGTCTGTGTTTGCTTCCCATCCTGAGTTGTTATTATCTTCTTGAGGACAGAAACTGTTCTTTGTCTCTGCAATCCCCCCTGTTTACTACAGCGCCTGATAAAGACCAGGCACTAATGACCATTTCTTGAGGGACCCGGTGTCCCTCCCACTCCCTCCGATCCTTGGTATCTTCTTGTCTCCTAGTTGCATAACTAGACCAACAACAGTCAGCAAGGAGTAAATTCAGTATTAAAATCACCTGAAAATAGGGGAGTCTGGGTGGTTCAGCATCTGACTCTTGACTTTGGCTCAGGTGGTGATCTCAGCTCAAGCCCCATACCTGGCTCCGGGCTGACTGTACAGAACCTGCTTGGGTTTCTCTCTCTCTCCTTCTCTCTCTGCTCCTCCCCTGCTCGCGCTCTCTCTCCCTCCCTCTCTCTCTCTCTCTGTCTCTCTGTCTCTCAGAAATAAATTTAAAAAAATAAAACTTAAAAAAATTATTAAAATAAATAGCCTGAAAATAGACTCAGAGTCAATTCACGCGTATACCTCCTTCCCCACCCCAAGTGGTAGACTTTGGAAATCTGATCCAGCCAAGGCGTAATCACTAATGAAACGCTCTCTAGCTACCATACAGTGCTATTTTTGCTAACTTCCTAAATGTACAGGCTGAACGTTCAGTGGTTCACCAGTGTCTTTAAAATGAGATGTACAGGTTTGCTTGCATGAAATATTTATGTTTCTTAGTGGCACAACTTTTAAAATATTCCGAATCAAACTTGTCAAGACTACTGACTTTGTCTTCACTTTTACCTTAGTCTAACATGGCAGATAGACATGGTAATAAAATAATGCATAATAAGAAAAGCATGGGGAACTTTTCTCAATGAGGGAAATGTTCTGTATGATGAACTCCGAGTTTCTGTCTTATTATGAAAGGGAACAGACTAGACTGGAATAGACAATCCCTAAGGACCCCTCACAGTTTCCCCCTAACCTTTGACAAGAAAGTTCTGGCTTATCATCAGTAAAAGGGACTAAATGACTTCTTCAAGTCCTGATTTTTAAAACAGGGTATTTTTGAGTGTTTTTGGAGGGTCGCTATTTGTTACAATATTCGTTAGACATAAACTAGAAAATCAAATGCTGAAGAATGCATTTTTTTCCTATATGTCTACAGACAAATATATTTATAAAATACACCTGCCAATAATGTGATTAAGGTTTCAGTCCAAGGGAGACATGACAGATGACTCCCTCCAAACTATTTGGCAAATGTGTTTCCCAAAAGCTTTAGAACAGAACCTATAACACTTCCAGACCGAAAACAAATATATGAAACACAAACAAAAAACAGCCCTGTCTGTAATTAAAAATAATACCTTTTTTGGAATGCTGATGATTCCCATGCATAACTGTTGGCTTAGAATTCACAGCTTTTCAATTCTAAAACTAATAAGATTGTATCCCCAAGACAATGAAGCATAAAATAGAATTGACACAAAATATAAACATATCGAATCTCTACTTCTTTTTTTTAATGCTTACTTATTTTTGAGAGAGGGAGACACAGCACGAGCAGGGGAGGGGCAGAGAGAGAGGAAGACACAGAATCCGAAGCAGGCTCCAGGCTCTGAGCTGTCAGCACAGAGCCCGACGTGGGGCTCGAACTCACGAACTGCGAGATCATGACCTGAGCTGAAGCTGGATGTTTAATCGACTGAGCCACCCAGACGCCCTTCGAATCTGTACGTTTGCACAACTTCATCTCCAGGAAACAAAGTCAAACCTCCCACCCACCTCCTGATCCCCTCCACGGCAGATAGACTTCTCATTGGTGTGAAAATATAAACCCTGCATGCATAGAAAGAATAAGAAAACTGTTTTTGCGATGCCCCCGAGAGGCATAGGTATAATTAATTTGTCAATATTTCTGGCCTTTGAACTGTGTCTGTTCTCAAGTCTAGATTATGAAATTGGGTTAAAATTTCCAGAATGTGTTGCACATAGATAAGATATTTGAAAGACATGCTTAGTTTTTCAGAGAGAAAAACCTTAAATTTCTGCTCTGGAAACTGAAGGCTGGTATATGTTATCTTATGCCCAAAGATTGTGCTTCATTTGCTGCCATTTAAGCTTTGGTCACTAACAGAGCTTGAAGGCAGACGGGATCTAAATTAGAATAAAGGGGTTAAGATTCTTGGTAAGGCCTGGATTCCTCACTTTGATGAAACCAATGAGGGTCACATAATTAAATGTGGAATTTAAATATATTCTGACTTGTGGGGTGCCTGGGTGGCTCAGTCATTTGAGTGTCTGACTTCAGCTCAGGTCATGATCTCAGAGCTCGTGAGTTCAAGCCCCACTTTGGGCTGCTATCAGCGAAGAGCCTGCTTTGGGTCCTCTGTCCCCCTCTCTCGCTGCCCCTCCCCCCTAGCACGTGTGCTCATGCTCTCTCTCTCTCTCTCTCTCTCTCAAAAATAAATAAAAGTTAAAAAAATTAAATCTATTTTTCTGGTTTGTAGATGACAGAATATCTTTGTGAAAAGCCACCTTTTAGATTGAGAATATTCGTGTGTGCTCTCAGCTCCAATATGGACGTGTTTTTGTTTGTTGTTGCTAAATTTTCCAAGGTCTCTGGTGGGAAATGTTAGATGGCAAAACTCGTCCCTATGTGTAACTCAGTGCCCTGCTATGTTCAAAAAACGAAGGCCTGGAAGACACAATGAGCTTGTGAAATTGCCTGCTTCACCGCCATTGCAAATATCGGTTTTCTTTTTTTTTTTTTTTAATTTTTTTTTAACATTTATTTATTTTTGAGACAGAGAGAGACAGAGCATGAGCAGGGGAGGGTCAGAGAGAGAGAGAGACACAGAATCCGAAACAGGCTCCAGGCTCTGAGCTGTCAGCCCAGAGCCTGATGCGGGGCTTGAACTCACAGACCGTGAGATCACGACCTGAGCCACAGTCGGACCCTTAACCAGCTAAGCCACCCGGGGCCCCGTGATCTTTGCTCTTTCCCGTCAGCATAGACTATGAGCACCTGAAAAAAAACCATCAGTCTCCTTGTCCTTTGTTATATGTAACAACATATATTTTTATATATTATATATTTACATATATATAAAATAACAATATATATTTTATATATCTGTAAATGTGTGTGTGCACGTGAGAGACCCCGTCTGATATAGTAAGATTATTATCATATAATAAAATAATAACACGTAATATACATAAAGACTTTTCCTGGGTCGGCTTACCGTACAGGGACTACACGGCAGTAACTGTGTCTATGAAGAAAGACAAATGGAGAGAGATAGAAAGAGCACATAATAGCTCTGATACTTTCTCCGTAGGCCATTGATATTTCGGATCTGTCGACTTTTTGTTGGCCGACTTGTTTGTTCAGTTGGTCGCGTTTTCATACTTTCCCATGTAGCCCTGAAGCACAGAACTAATTAACCCCCAGCACAATGAACTGATGTTGATTAGCTGCAGCCAGCATGTTATGTAAACACAGTGATAAGGAGCTACGTGCGTCTCCCCATGAACATTCGAACACTCGAGAAACCGTCATTGAATGACAGGAACCTGAGGGTGGGTGTTGGAGCCGCCAGGACCTGGCTACTGTGGTTTCTACTGAGCCTCTGAGGGATTTCACAGCTCTTTGGAGAGCTTTCAGAAAGTGGACAAACGTGCCTAGGTGTTTAAAAATCTGTGTGATTCTTATTGTGAGATTACCAAGGGTTTAATGCTGATGTCCTATTTGTCCCTCCTTTAAATGGAAGAGCTGGGGGGGAGAGGGTGTCTGCTGTCTTCCTTTCTAATGTTTCTTCCATCTCTTTCCCCCAGTTTCACTGCCACTGTCCTAGGTCACGTTCAATCAGAGCTCACCTGGACAATTGCAATCATTGTAATTGGCCGCCCTGCTCTGTCCCTTGCTTGTTTCCTTCAGCCCCCCTCATTTAAATGAACCCCAGTGATCTTTCTAAAACACATGACTGATCATTTTATTTTACTTCCATACACAAAAACCCTACAAAGGATTCCTGTTGCATTCAAAACAAAATCAAGCCCCTTTACTCATCACAAAAGACTTCCCTTTCCCACTCAGCATCTACCCCGTTCTACCTCCATCTCTCTGCTCCCCTGGAATAATTCAAGTTCATATGCTCACAATATTGTTTCGTACCCGTCTTTGTGTGCGCTTAACCTCTCTGTCTACAATGACAATTTCTCCTTGCCCACTGGAAACTCATTCATCAAGAGCCAATTCAAGCATCTTCTTGAACACCTCCTGCTGCCCCAAGAAGCTACAACCTGGTACAAGTGTACCAGGGAATTACTGGGAACCGTGGGGCCTTGGAGGTACAGTCCTGGGGACCTTCCAATACTCAGGGGAGAAGAAAAGCACCCCTTGGACCAACAAACATGAAATCAATAGACATGAGAAGAATAACCGGAAGGCGAAACTCTGTAGAAGTTGCTTATGTGCCTAGGTCTCCTGGGGACACTGAGGGGGCTTCACTGGTATGTGTGATGGAGAAGAGGTTGGCTGATCAACCCAAGCAAAGAAGGAAAGGCCAGCACTAGGAGAAAGGGGGCAGGGGAGTTAGCGAGGATTGGAGAAAACTTTTCCTGAACATACCAATATTTAGAACACGCTGCCTCTCCAATAAATGCCAACTCTTTAAATTGAATTAATTTAACTTTTTGGAACACTCACTACATTTTTCTTATTTTTCTTCTTTTGCTGGGGGACTATGAAAAATTTGACATGGGTCAGCATTTTGGAGTCAGTGGTTTCCTAAATCACATATGGACCCTTTTTACAGTGTATTGACGTATTTACAATCAGTGGAATTGGTATGGAAGAATAGAGATTCATAAAAGGAAGGGGTGGGATTGTAAGCCAGTGCAAGATTTATGGAGGACCCTCTGGAAACACATATGAATAGAAAATGTGTACATCTTTAGATGTAGGGATTTATTCTCATGGAATGATGGGGTGAATTCACACTGATATATATATGCACATATATTATGCCAGCATAGTTCATTATATTGCAGACATATACAGAAACACATATAGAAGCATATATAGAAACAACCAAGATGGCCGTCAGTAGGAATTGGTTGAATAAATTATAGTATGTTGTATAATAGACTACACTACAGTCATCAAATAAATGACTACTCCCCACCGTTAACTAGAATGAGGTAGACCTATATAAGCAAATATCCCTGACATATCCTTAATGGAAAAAACAGGTTATGGAAATATTAAATACCATTTAATATAGAACTTGATGTATATTATTTATATATAGCTTTCTTAAAATATAATCCACATATTATACAATTCACAGTTGTCACCACAATCTAATCTAATAGAACATTTTTATCCCGCCCACAAAAGAAACCACTACCCATTAGCGGCCAACCCCTACTTCCTAAGCAACCACTAAGTCTACACTCCGTTTCTATTAATTTGCCTATTCTGAGTGTTTGGTAACTGGAACAGTCTCCGGGCCTGGCTTCTTTGACTCAGCAGAATGTTGTTAAACGTCATCTCTGAGCAGCATGCAATAGTACTTTCTTTCTTCTTATTGCCAGATAAAATTTCCTGGTCTGGACACATCACATTTTATTTATCCATTCATCAGTTGATGGGTGTCTGGGTTGTTTCTACTTTTTAGATATTTTGAATGTTAATTCTGAACATTTGCGTGCAAGCTTTTGTGTGGATGTATGCTTTCATTTTGTGTGGGCGTATATACCTAGAAGTGGAATTTGGGGGTCATATGCTATCGCTCTGTTTGATTTTTTTTAGAAATTCTCAAACTGTTTTCCAAAGTGGCTGTACCATTTTACATTCCCACTCCACTGTACGAGGGCTCCGATGTCTCCACACCCCCGCTCACACTTCCTGTGTGTGTGTGTTTTTTTTCATTACAGTCATCCTGATGAATGCGAGGTCGTATCTCATTCTGGTTTTGATTTGCATTTTCTTAATGTCTAATGATATTGAGCATCTTTTCATGTGCTAATTAGCCAATTCCAATTTGTTTTTAAAGATTATATTTCTTTGAGCAAACACATCCAAGAAGTAATATACTAAGATGTTATTAGCGTAGACTATGGTACTTATTGTTTACCGTGTTCCTGTATTATTCAGGGTTCCACCAAAAGAATAGAACCAGTATAATGGTTGACTGGATGGATGGACAGATGGACAGATGGATGGAGAGATAGATAGATAGATAGATAGATAGATGTATTACAAGGAATTGGCTTATGCAGTTATGGGAGCTGGCTAGCCAAGTCCACAATTCACACGCTAGCACAGGTGGTCAGAAAGGACCCTACTGGAGCTAAAGGTACAGTCCACAGAAAAAACTTCTTCCTCAGGGAAATATCAATTGTACTCTTAAGGCCTTCAATTGATTGGATGAGGCCCATCCAGATTATCGAGCATAATCTCTTTTACTTAAAGTCAACAGATTGTAAACCTGAACCACATCTACCAAATACCTTCACGGCAATGATTAGATTCACGTTTGATTGGATAACAATACCATAGCTTAGTTGACACAAAACTGATCAACAGTTTCCTTTTACGTTATTTATTTCTTCAATGAGTCTCTATTGCTTCTTTAATCAGCATAAGCAATAAAGACAGTTTCATTTAAAGAAAACTTTTTTAGGGGAGCCTGGGTGGCTCCGTTGGTTAAGCGACTGACTCTTTGTTTTGGCTCAGGTCGTGATCTCATAGTTCGTGGGTTCGAGCCCCACGTCAGGCTCTGTGCCGACAGCGCGGAGCCTGCTTGGGATTCTCTCTCTGCCCCTCCCCCACTGTCTCTCTCTCACACACAAAAGACAAAAAAAAATTTTACACAGCTGTATCTTGTATCTTTACTCTTCACACTTGATGAACATGTTCAGCTTGGCGTCCTCCGGGGTGCTCAGCATAGTAGCTCGTACCTGATAGATTCCTAGTAGATAATATATTAACTTCTATTGCTGCTATAACAAATGATCACAAATTTGGTGGCTCACTACCACACAATTTTATTCTCCTCCAGTTCTGGGGGTCTGAAGTCCAGAATCAGTTCCACTGGGCTACAGTCAGCTGCGCTGGGGATAAAGTTGGTGGGTTGCCTTCAGGAATGAGCTTTGGGGAAAGAATCCCTTTCCTTGCCCATCCCGACTTCTAGAGCTACATTCTTTCATTCCTTGGCGGGTGACCCTCCCTCATCCGCTGCTGGTAATATCCTCGAATGTGTCTCTGCTTCCCTGGCACATCACCTTCTCCACGTCTGTAGCCACATCTCCCTCCGCCTCCATCTTTTAAGGACAATCATGGTTACACATAGGTCACCTGGATCATCCAGAATAATCATGCCATCTCAAGGGCCTTAAATTAATCATATCTGGGGGCAGCTGGGCAATTCGTTTAAGCATCGGACTTTGGCTCAAGTCATGATCTCACGGCTCCTGGGTTTGAGCCCCGCGCGGGGCTCTGTGCTGATGGCTCAGAGCCTGGAGCCTGCTTCAGATTCTGTCTCCTCCTCTCTCTGCCCCTCCCCCACTCACCCTCTGTCTCTCTGTCTGTCTCTCTCTCTCTCAAAAATAAACACACACTGGGGCACCTGGGTGGCTCAGTCAGTTGAGCGTCCGACTTCGGCTCAGGTCATGATCTCGCGGTTTGTGGGTTCGGGCCCTGCGTCAGGCTCTGTGCTGACAGCTCAGAGCCTGGAGCCTGCTTCAGATTCTGTGTCTCCCTCTCTCTCTGCCCCTCCCCTGCTTATGCTCTGTCTCTATCTCAAAAATAAACACACATTTAAAAAATTAATGATATCTGCATGCATGGTAACATGTACAGGTGGCTGGGGCTAATCAGCCTACTGCAGATACTCGTAGGCTAAATAATTGCCAAGCAGACCTTGTGACATTGTTTTCATTTTCCAAGAAACTGTTTTCTAAGAAATCTTGACTCTCAATGAGCCGTTCCCTCTTCACAGGCTGATGTCGGTGTGACTTATTCCGGGGAGAACCGCGGGCCCCAGATTGGAGCTGAATTACCCAAGGACCCTTTGAGCAGCCCCGAGGGCCTGGAAATACAGGCTCGGCTGGGAAGTTTACCTGGAACCACAACAGAAAGTCCCCCATTTCTTAGTGAAAGAAACAGAGGAATAAATTCAGGTAACAGCCCCCATGTATATTAATCTCTACAAAACACTATCTCTCTACATATATTCTAAAAGGTAGGGGCGCCTGGGGGGCTCAGTAAGTTAAGCGTCTGACTCTTGATTTACACACAGGTCATGATCTCACGGTTCATGAGTTGGAGCCCCACATTAGGCTTTGCACTGACAGTGGGGAGCCTGCTTGGGATTCTCGGTCTCCTTATCCATCTGCCCCTCCCCCACCTGTGCTCGTTCTCTCTCAAAATAAATAAATATTTTCTAAAAACACATATATACGTTATATAAAGTATGATGTATGCTAGCAACCCCTTTATCACAGTTTTGTGGGCGAGGCAGTGCTCCAAATAGCAAAATCCCTATTTCTGAGACATTAGGATGTAGCCTTAAGCCTTCATTGTGTGCGTACATAATGCTAACCATTACTCTTCTTGTAGATCAAGTAATTAAAACTATCTTACTTTTTTTTTCTCTCCCTCCCACCTCCCCTTTTTTTAACTAAGAGCCCTTACTGGTGGTTGGGAACAGGCCTTAGGAGGAGTCACACAGGCTTTGGTTAAATTCCTGTAAACTTCCACTGTTGTTAACATCTTTCCAAGAGAACGTTCTACATTTGAAAAAATAAATAAAACCTATGTCAAACTGTTTCCCCTGTGTCTCCCATCCAAAGCATCAGCGAATATACAAAACAAACAGCTTTCAAAATCATAAAAGAAGTAATCATGACCTGATGTGCTCCTTGGAAACTATTTTGATTTTTCCTACGGTTGTTTCTGCTTTACTTGAGTTACCCCCCCTGGTGTTGATTTGAGAGCTCCCGTTTATATTTCATCAGCCTCTGAAACCAATTGAGTTCAACAGAACTCGAGCAAAAGTGTTCTGTTTTATCTGGGAGGAAGCCTCGTGTGTCATTCCTCGCGGCCGTCATTTCTTCCCTAGCTACAAGTTAGAGCTGGAAAAGAGATGGGTTAGTAAGTGAGATTCTTTTCCTTGGACTTGGACGGCACAGTCTAGCTATGATAGTTTTCCTATTAGCCTTCGTCTTGTGCTTCTGATGTGAGGTCTTCGTGAGGTCAGAGAACGAGGTAGGAGGCTGGGGATAGAGCGGGGCGCCTCTCCTCCCTCCGTGTGTCTCTCTCTGATGATTCTGTGGACGGGAGCGCCGTGAATGCTCAATGTCTGTGGCCCTAGCAGACCGCAGACTGTCGGGCGGGAGGGGACACCTGGGTGCACCCTCCGTCAGTCCAGCCAGCAGGGTGGAGCCAAGAGACACGAGCCTGGGGAGGGAGTGAACCAGCAAAGCAGTGTTCCCCAAATGTGTTGTCGATTAGTTTCCAGAAAAGACCTTGCCCCAGAGTGCAGAACCAATGCCCCGAGGCTTACATTTGTCCTCTGTCCTGTTCCTCCTGTGTCCTTTCTGCATCCTTGCCCTGCCCAGCTACAGAACACAGTCGTTTAAAACTTCAGGTTTCGGGGCGCCTAGGTGGCTCAGTCGGTTAAGCGGCCGACTTCGGCTCAGGTCATGATCTTGCGGTCAGTGAGTTCAAGCCCCGTGTTGGGCTCTGTGCTGACAGCTCAGAGCCTGGAGCCTGTTTCCGATTCTGTGTCTCCCTCTCTCTGACCTTCCCCCATTCATGCTCTCTCTCTGTCTCAAAAATAAATAAAACATTAAAAACAATTGTTTAAAAAAAAAAAGATAAAACTTCAGGTTTCACTCTAACACTTCTCAAGTTACTTTCTTCTTAAAAAAAAACTTATTTTAAATAATTTCAGATATAAGTAAAGTTGCAAAAACAAAGAACGCCTATATTCTTTCCCCCGGATTTCCCAGATGCTAACGTTATACCACATTTGTATGTGATACAATTGCACATATCATGGTCCCCCCCACACACACATACACACTCACATACTCTCACACACACACTCTCACACATGCTCTCTGTCTCTGTCTCTCACACCCACTTTTTCTCTCACACACACTCACACACCCTCTCTGGCACACTCTCTCTCACACACACTCTTTCTGTCATGTAAACACACATACACACTCTCTCTCTTACACACACACACACACACACACCCCTAGATTGTTTCTAAGAGCAAATCGCAGACATAATGACACTTTACTCCTAAGCACAATATGTTTCCTAAAACAAGGATATTCTCTGCATAATCACGGTACAGGGATCACAATCAGCAAATTACCCCTTACGCAGTACATTGTCTCATCTGCATATTCAAATTTTATCAATGGTCTCACAAATGTCCTTTGTAAATAAATTTCTGGTTCAAGATCTAATCCAGAATCACACGTTTAATTTAGACATAATGTGTTTTTCTCCTTTAATCCAGAGCCAGTCCCACAGGTTTTCTTTGTCTTTTATCGGATTGATATTTTGGAGATATAAGCCATTGATTTTGTAGAAAGTTCCTCAGTTTGTGTTTGAGAATTCCCCATGATTAACTTCAGGTTATGCATTTTTAGCAAAAATACCAAAAATGACATTGTACCCCATTTGTACATCAAATCACAAGCTACATGGTATCTATATTTGACATTTATTGCTTTTTTTTTCCTTGCAAACACTTTTTAATGTAGTTAAAATCGAAGATTTCTCAATCTTTTCTTTTATTGAATCTGGATTTTGAGTCATGTTTAGAAAGTTTTTTCCTACACCAGAGTTTAAGATGAATTCACCTACATTTTCTCATATGACTTCGCTTTTGACACGCTTATGAAGAGTTTCCGATCTCGTGAAAAAAATGCTAGTGTATATGTTGACTGCATAGGAAACATAACTATGTTCAGTATCGTGTCTGATTTTTAAAAGTAAAATTTGATATATTAACAGTGGTAATCTCTGAATGCTAAGAGTATGGGCATTTTTCTTTTCTTTTTTCATTCTTTTCTATCCAAGTTTACTATGTAACCATGTATCACTTTCATGATCAGAAAAAAGCATAATGTCATTTTCACACATTTCCCCAATCGTCTTCAGCATCCCAAGAAATCATGAGAACTAGTTGAAATGACCATGATAGCTCAGGGTTCTCTTTGTAGGCTAGCGACTATCAGTGTCAAGCCAAATACTTTGGTGGGTTCAGAAAAATAATGGATCATGCAGTGGACCTCCTTCCATGACCTTGGGAAAGGAGTGGGGGGGGGGAGGGTGGCAGAGAACACAGATGTGGAAGTCGGATATTCTTGAGTTCAAACCCTAGTTGATTCTCTTCCTACCCATGTCACCTTAAGCAAGTTAATTCGCCTCTCTCATATAGTTTATTTGTACAATAAGGATAACAGTACCTCTCTCGCAGAATTCACAGTGTTATAAAGTATATAAAGTACCTAATATGGTGCCAGGCACATAAATGCTCAGTAAATAGTAATTGTTATTATTTTGGCCCTTCCAGGTAAATCCACCTTCTAAAAAAAAAATCCATCTAATTCTTTACCTCTAGCTTTAACTTTTCTCTGTGGTTTCAAGCTTCTAGATTACATACTTCAAAGACATGCTTTACGACTCTGTACCAAAATCTGTATATAGCTCTTTACAGTGGGAATCAAGTCTATTCTAGTCACATGCGAAGGTAGAAGGAAGACACAACACTGGACAAGAAATGACATTGTAGGCAATTTGTTGAAGTTACCCGCAGTGGTCAATTAGAGAAGTCTTGCGTAACAAGAAGGCAAATATTCTGAAGTAAGAGACATCTGGCTCGTGTGTATGTGTGCGTTTTTTCCTCTCTTCCCACTGCAAATTCACAAAAACTGTCTTTGTTAACCAGTGAGGTTAGAAATTTTCATTGCAAGACTCCGTCCACTAGACGGAATCAACGGGGTTACAGTGAGCACTTCATGATGATTACAAAATAGAAAATAGCTCATTTCTGAAGACTCATTGCACCTTTATTTCATGAGGTGAGTCCGGAAAACAGATGCTCGCTTATTTGGAGCACTGGGCGACTTGTAATGGGGGGATGGGATCTCTCTCATTAGTGCAGTTTATAAAGGCTCCCGGAGACACCGTTTCGGTGCCATTTTTAGAATCATTAATAAAAATTTAGCTGACATCACTTCACTTCAGTTCTGATTTGGTTCAAAGACTCTTTTCAGAAAGGCATTACTTTTACTTACATAGATTTAGCAGATGGCGTAATTGTAAGCTCAAGGTTGCGGAACTAGAAGTCTCTTGGCAACATCGCACTGTTTATCCTTTGTATACAAAGCATAGAAACCAAACTGCAACTCACAAGAGTCACTGAAAGAAGATCTCCTTCCTTGCTGTGCTCTAGCTTGGTAATTAGTGTCGAGAACCCATGTAGTCCTACCCCAGTGTATAAGTGTTGTTACAACAAAAAAAGTAGTACATAGCAGCACATGAAAGACTTTTTGTTATGTTAATATGGGGCTTGCTAAGCAAACCGTATATTATGGTGATGTGTATCCTCTAAAAGAACGTGAAGACTTTCAACTTCAAAGGATTCAAAGATTTATAATACAAACAGATATGTAGGTAAGAGTGTTCACCCAAGATTTAATGAAGCGGCATGATTTATAAAGCATCCATTTAGCATCCGATTGATAAAATGTTCATGCTTAAATTCCTATTTCTTTTTTCTTTTCCTTTGGAAGACCTAGTGACCGGTGGATTAATCCATAACCCCCAAGCCCCCGAGACCCGAGAGCGACAAAAGTCATCAGACATCCTGGAGGAATTAATTGGTCAAGGAATAATACAAAGCCACAGCAAAGTACTTAGAAATGGAGAATCTTATGATGTCATGGCAAGTATTCCTTAATTAAACATTAGCTATAAGCTAATAGTTATAGTTTAGTTCAAAAGTAATAGTAATAGTCTAAAATAGTAATAGAATATGATTGATCATGAGTTACGATTTCCAAAGTCACAATGCAGATTATAGCATTTATCTAAGCCAGGTGTCTCTCCCATCAATTCTTTCACCCATCTCCACATCATCCTTTTCCACGGACTCGGGAATGGCCCTAATCATTTTTTTTAAGCTTATTTATTTGCTAACTAACTTGGATGTAAATTAAAAAAATAAATAAATAAATTCATAGAAAATTTTACAAAAGAGAAGTTTATTTATTTAAGCAATCTCTACTCCTAACGTGCGGCTCAAGCCCACGACCCTGAGAGTAAGGGCCGCACAGTCTATGGACTGAGCCAGCCAGGCACCCAGCAACTGCCCTAATCACTGATGATAAAGGAATCCAGTAAAACCTATCTTCGGTCTTACTGAAATTGAGGGACAGCAAGCCCATTGAATAACATGCCTTCGTTCTTTGAAGAATTTTTATTAGGCATTGCCTGTGGACTAGGTATTGTGAATATAAAACTGAACTCTGATTTATCTAATAAAAAATAGGCCTAAATGCCAAAGCTAAAACAGATATGCTTACACATTTACATATGCACCTATATGTACACATGTCGATATTGACCCTAAGGTCAAACAGGAAGAAATGAATTCGGTCATAAAACTCCTCATACTCTTCTTTTTCTTTGTTGATTCATCTTGACTAATCGGTTGTAGTGTTTCCCTAGCGTGAGCAGAATTTTTACTCTGATTTTAACTGGTTGTGGCTGAAGTCTTGAGTCCTTAATTTTTTTTTTAATTTTTTTTTTAACGTTTATTTATTTTTTGAGACAGAGAGAGACACAGCATGAACGAGGGAGGGGCAGAGAGAGAGGGAGACACAGAATCGGAAGCAGGCTCCAGGCTCTGAGCCATCAGCCCAGAGCCCGACGCGGGGCTCGAACTCACGGACCACAAGATCGTGACCTGAGCTGAAGTCGGACACTCAACCGACTGAGCCACCCAGGTGCCCCAAGTCCTTAATTTTTTAATAAGTTCTGTCTAAACCTGTAAAGACGATGGCAGGTGTTGTTTGTTCTGCTTTCTCGAGTGTTCGTTTGTTAACAAAGCTCCCAAGCAACCCCATCGCCTAACGAAGGTGGAAAGAAGAATTAACAGAGAAAAGAAGCCTAGGGAGAGATGAGTGGGAAAGACAAGAAAGACACAGAAAGGATGGAAATGGGGACCAGAAATAACATTGAAGGCTCCTCAATGGTCGCCCATCCTTGTCTTGTAGGGAAAACAATCAACTGCGGACAAACAGACACATTATTTAAATCAAGTATGCCACCTAGACCAAGTCACTTAAGTGTTTGAACAAAGGTAATTTCCTTCTCTGCGTGTAGGAATTGCTTAAGACTCATGAATAAAAACCAAAGTGGCATTTTCTCTTGAAGAAGAAAATACAACCTGCAGAAGGTATTTGGGGAAAAGAGAGGAAATCGATAAACCTCACGAATGATGTTATCAGGCTGCGAATAATCAGAGGGTGTCGGGGACAGGGGAAGGTAAAAATAGATTATATAGTGGAAAAGATAATACCAATATAATGACAGTTCACATCTGTGAGATGCATGGCACTTTAGAGTACAGATCTTATTTGAAAGTACTAGAAGATGGGTCTTTAACATGGAAAAGGAGGGGGAGAGATTCTTTTCCAGCTATAGGTGAGTCTCTGGGGGTCAGAAAAAAGGAAGGTGTGTCAAAAGAAAAAAGACAAGAGAACAATTTGGAGGAGGATAAATTGTGGAAACTTTCAGTCGCTAAGCGATGCCCTCTTCAGGGAAATGCTATAGAAAATTGATGCTAACCGCAATGGGAATAGCATTAAAATATTTTCCAGTGATTCAGATGCCAGAGATGGAGTCCAGACTGAGACCTTACAAGGGCACGACAAGGTGAATTAACATAAGCCACCTCGTGAAAGAAATGTATCTATGTAAAAAACGAAACTACAGGCTTGACTTTCAATACCATCATTAAGTGAGCCAAAGATGATGAGTGTGTTCATATTCTGTAGAAATGGAACAGTTGTCAGGAGCCTAGTTGGACTGTTCTCAAAAGGATTTCAATGTGACAGGAGGTAGGTGAGAATAACACAGCTCTTTGCTTTTGTTTTTTGCTTTTTGCTCCGCGCTTGGGCCACGATGTCCCAGCATAATCTAGATTTGCAAAAAGCCAACGCAGTAACACACGGCTGTATGTTTTATCACCTAGAGCAGTGGTCCTTAACCTGGCTGCACATTCGAATCACCCAGGAAGCTTTCGAAAACCCCAGGGGCGCCTTGGTGGCTCAGTCGGTCAAGCATCCGACTCTTGGTTTTGGCTCAGGTCGTGATCTCACAGTTTGTGAGTTTGAGCCCCACATGGGGCTCTGTGCTGACAGTGAGGAGCCTCCTTGGGATTCGCAGGGTGCCTAGGTGGCTCAGTTGGTTGAGCGTCCCACCTCGGCTCAAGGTAATGATCTCACGGTTCGTGGGTTCAAGCCCCACATTGGGTTCTGTGTTGACAGCTCAGAGCCTGGAGCCTGCTTTGGATTCTGTGTCTCCCTCTCTCTACCCCTCCCTCCCTCGAGCTCTGTCTCTCTCCCTCTCTCAAAATTAAATAAACATTTTAAAAATATGTTTAAAAAAAAGAAAAGAAAGAAAATCCCGGTGCCTGGGCCCCCCTGGGACCAGTGGCTGGGGATGGGCTCTGGCCGCAGTGCTTTCGAAAGCTCCCAGGTTATTCTAGTGGGCAGCCCAGGCCAAGAATCACTGCCCTGACTTTTCTACCAATATACACAAAGCCCTCAAATTCATTATAAAGCTGGAAAGTGTTAAATCTTTTGAAATGAAATCCCCCATGTGTAAGAATTCTAAAAGATTCCTGAAAATGTAACATACTTCCAGGAAGAGGACAAAGAGTATCCCCAGGAACACAGGGAAATGAGGGAGAGGTATAATTGCTTAGCGTCACAGGTAAAGTCTCTTACGGTTCAGCTGTAGCTGAGAACATGCATATATCAGACACCAGGTGCCTTCATATTTTGGCAAAAGTTTTGAGCCAATGTGAAAAGATGAGTAGTGAATACTGAAAAGGGAACATACTAAGAACGGAAGTATTATTGGATAGTTCATGCTTTTCCTATCCAATATTTAATAATATTTTTAGAAAAAAACAACAGATGATAAAATTGGCTAAAAATGCAAACCAAAGGGATGTTAGTAATGGCAGCAGTTATACAATGTGATGAAGCCATGTAACACGGTTTCTTCATTGGTCCCCCCAAATCTTTTAAATCAAATATTATGGGGGAAAAATAGAACAATAAATGTGAGAATACTTTAAAAACAAGACTTCTAACATATACCATTAGTATAAATACCAGGGAATGTTAGATCTGTCCCCTTCTTTTTTTTTTTTTTTTTAAGTTTATTTGTTTTGAGAGAGAGAGAGGAGGGGAGGGGCAGAGAGAGAGGAAGAGAGAGAGAATCCCAAGCAGGCTCCGCCTTCACAGCCTCTGCAGTGCTAAGCCCGATGCGGGGCTCAAACTCACAAATGGTGAGATCATGACCTGAGCGAAAATCAGACAATTAACCGACAGAGCCACCCAGGCGCCCCAGATCTGTCCCCTTCTTTAATTTAGTTCTCATGTAGAGTGAAAAATAAGATAGGATGCTGAAAAGTGAGGTCCTCCATTCATCTGCTGAATTGGGGGACCCCCCTGTGGGTCAGCCTCTCCCTGGAGGTCCAGGGAAGTATCTATCCACAGGCCCCCATTCGTCTTTTTTCTTAATTGTTATCATTTGCTTCTTGGCAAGTACTACAACAATTTCACAGTGCCCCTGGGGTAACATGATTTCAAACAGAGTCATACTAATAGAATTTACTCTGAGTAACTCAGAAAGAATTAGATTGATATAATTAATTATAATATATAATGATATAATATTAACCTAAGTATCAGACTAAATGAAATTTTTAGTATATTTTTAAATATTCTAAAGAGACTTAAGTGGCTGTATCATAAATGTGTATGGACTTTATATGCACATGTCGCTGTGTGTCTGGATTGGTACAGATCTCTACAAGAAGTGTAATTGGCTCTCATTTATCCACATTGGTATTATCCACTTGAGGTGTCTTTTATCCCAGACTCGTTTTTTCCTTGCCCCTTAGCCTCCATACACAAGACTCCGATTTCTCTGTTGACTCATTCTGTCTCTGGCCAAAGTGTATCCCCTTCTCTGGGCAACTTTTGCCCTTGGTAACCTTCAGTGCAATTAGGGAGTTCGTCTCTCTTGCATCAGAGTCCCTACCATTACTCGTTGAACCTCACGGGGAGTTTTTTAGGGAGGAGGAAGTGGGCCGGGTAAGACTAATGTCAGCTGACGCTGTGACCTTGCTGGGAGGTCTCATGGGGCTAGAGCAAGAATGGCAGGTCTCCTGGAAGCTTTGACCCGTTCTATGCACAAGACTTTGGGGAGGGAACATAGCGACAGTAGGTTTACCTGTGGATCAACAGCTAATTAGGGAAACTCCGAGGGCTACATGGTGGCCACAGGAAGTAATGTATACAAGCCACGTTAGCTAGAAACAAGATCCAAACTTCATCACAGCATCTTTGGGTGGGACAGTCTTCGGATGGTATTCTTAAAGGAAATAATTGAACTAGTAACTTCCACAGGTTTAGGGTTTTTATAGGGAGCACCCTCTCTAAGCATCATGCAATTATTGTTATTTTTAAGTGCCAACAGTTGGTAACGCCTGACTTTATAAAATCCAGTGGGAAAGAGTACGGATGTTTTCCCTCGGGGCTTCCAAGGCTTTTACTTCAAATGTCAAACTCGGGAAAGGATGAGGGTTGCCCAGGTTGGATTAACTTCCGGAAGCGGGAGGAAGTACTTGATTTCCTAGGCATCATTTTGAGCTAAAGCCACAGGAAGAGTCCACCCAGACCAGAAATCCCAAGTCTCTCAGAACCACTCACCTACTCCTTTCGTTAAGATTCAGACTCCTGTGTCAAGCCTCATGGAGTCTTTCTTCACTGAATCTGGGATTACCATTTCACGTTTTTAGCCTTCTGTGAGTGAACTTCCCTAAAAAACTGTTTTCATACTAATTTCACAGTATCTTTAGTTGAGCCACTCTAGCAAGTACGTCCCTCTTTGCAGCAAATGGCTTTTGCCAGGAGGGAGCCTAACAGCCAATTGTCATATAAATAATACAGTGATGGGGGAAGGGGAACTTGCTTTGACAGACATTCCACAGTTTTCGTGTAGTGAAAAACTTCTCACCACATAAAACTGTCTGATGGCTGTAAGTGAGCCAAAGCTTCAACAAATGGTTCCCTCTGAACGGCTTTCTGAGAAGCATGGTTCTTAAACCTGGAGGGAACCTTAGCGGTCCTCAGCCCCCTCACTATTTTTACATGTAAGAACATGAAGTCCGAAGAGTAGAGCTGTCTTGCCTCAGGGGACACCATGGGTATTAGAAGTCGACCCGGATTAAAGCCCAGGCCGCCTGCTGGCCCATTCCTGCCCTTCAGGACAAATACTCTATCTTGGTGATGATTCTGTGTGCTGTCATTGAAAAAAGTCACTGCTTGGGGACACCTGCGTGGCTCAGTTGGTTAAGTGTCTGACTTCAGCTCAGGCCACGATCTCGTGGTTCATGAGTTCAAGCCCCACATTGGGCTCTGTGCTGACAGCTCAGAGCCTGGAGCCTGCTTCGGATTCTGTGGCTCCCTGTCTCTCTCTCTCTGCCCCTCCCCAGCTCGTGCTCTGTCTCTCTCTCAAAAATAAATAAACATTAAAAAAGAAAAGAAAAAAAAAATCACTGCTTGAAGACATTCACAGACATTTCTCCAAAAAAAGACATCCAGATGGCCAACAGACACATGATAAGATGCTCAACATAACTGATCATCAGAGAAATACAGATCAAAACCACAATGAACTATCACCTCAAACCTGTCAGAATGGCTACAATAAAAAACACAAGGAACCACAAGTGTTGGTGAGGATGTGGAGAAAAAGGAACCCTCCTGCACCATTGGTGGGAATGCAAACTGGTGCAGCCACTGGGGAAAGCTGTATGGAGATTCCTCCAAAAGTTAAAAATAGAACTACCCTATGATCCAGTAATCACACTGCTGGGTATTTACTCAAAGAATGCTAAAACACTAATTCAAAGAGATCCATGCACCCCTATGTTTATAGCAGCTTTATCTACAATAGCCAAACTATGGAAGCAGCCCAAGTGTCCATTGATGGATGAACGGATAAAAAAGTGGTAGGGTAGGGGCGCCTGGGTGGCTCAGTCGGTCAAGCGTCCGACTTCAGCTCAGGTCACGATCTCGAGGTCCGTGAGTTCGAGCCCCGCGTCGGGCTCTGGGCTGATGGCTCAGAGCCTGGAGCCTGCTTCCGATTCTGTGTCTCCTTCTCTCTCTGCCCCTCCCCCGTTCATGCTCTGTCTCTCTCTGTCTCAAAAATAAATAAACATTAAAAAAAAAAAAAGAAAGAAAATCCTGTGAAATAAGTATCATTACACCCACCGTTTAAGTGACAAAAGCGAGTTCACAGAGCTTAAGAACTCACGCAAAGCACACCTTGGCCAAGTCAGGACTCAGACCGAGGTCTGTCTGAGTCTTGACCTGGCATCTTTTTCTAACATGCTAAACTGCCTCTCTGGTGTGTTTTCTCGGGACCAGCAGGCTTGTAGCATAAAGAGACTCTTTCAGATATTACAATGGATATCAGTGGCTCCTTTGCCTTTAAAAGTCTTTGGAGAAATTACCTAGAACAATCAGTTTACTTTATCATGAACTGGAAAGATGTCATAGAACTAGAAAGATGTCCATAGCAAATTAAGTAAAGAAGGCAAACTGCACAGCCTGTAGAGGGTATCATTTCATTTACGTCTGGTTTAGCGTTACAGTTGTACTGCACATACATATGTCCATAAATATATGTGCGTAGAGAATGCCTGGAAACACACATACCGAATTCTTTCACATAGTTCATGCTGATGAGTAGGACTGGGGGCCAGGGGGTTCAACAGAAGACTATGCAGTTATTTACGTGTCACGTTACTTTTTCCTAACTGATGTACGTTATAGAAAACTAATTTTTAAAAAGAAAAAAATGTACATTAAAACTTTCTTCATAAACCCTTCACGACACTTTTCCTTTTTTATAACTAGAAGTTGTCATCAGAAAGTCATTATCGCTGCTTTGAACTTTGGAAAGGGTAGTCAGTCACATGAAATAGTTGGGGATTTTTCCTCCCGTCCTGAAAACATTCACAGAGTCCTGACGGCAAAGGCCAGCCCGAGGTTGCTGCTCGGGTTAATTTTCTCCTGCATGAGACCCAAAGTACTCAAAACCGATCTCGATCCCAAGGGAAAGGCGTTTCTAGCTGTGGCAGATTACAAAATTACCAGGTTTCACTTTTGACCTTGAACTAAGCATTCACTCATCACTCGTCTGCCACCTTTTCCCACCTGTGTTCATTCTCCAGAACGTTTTCTTCTCGTGAGCCTTCTTCCAGCTCCAGAACGTTGTTGCGTTCTTTAATGCGTTTTAGAAAGAGCCTGTCTTTCCTTCTAAGCATCTAATAGACCTTTTTTTCTCTTTTCGAAGAATTAGTTCTGTGGTGACCAGCGTTCACATCGTGATCTTTAAATCTGCCAACGTATCTGTTCAGATTTTTAGGATCGACAATGTACACTGTGTTGATTCTACCTCTCCCATCTCTCTCCTCCACCAGTGAATATGTCTGTTTCTCCCTTTTGTTGTTTTTTTCCCTTTTCTTCCTCCAGGCAAACATGACCGAGAGGCCTCTGAGAAAGCCTCCAGCCAGGCTGAAAAAACTTCAGCTCAAAAAGGAAGCAAAGGCTTTCACAACGAACGATCCAGAAGAGAAGGTGCAAGCGGTGGAGACGCACAAGAAGGTACCTGAGCTCTTGTGTCAGTGTGTGCTACCTGCTGAAATGAGCCCACGTAGGCCTTTCCTATCTGCAGCTTGAAGATTCAGATTCAGTGTCTTAGTGATCTGTGCTTCCGAGGCAGGATGCTTAATTTTCCTTTAATTCTCTTTGTGTGGTGAAGGAGGGAGGCAACATCTTGAAGCTGGCTGAAGTATTGTCTCATCCGAATAGCCTAAGGGAGCATTGTTCAATTCTCAGAATGAAGTATGGAGCTTTCTTCTTTGGAAGAAGAAAAGCTTCATGTGGGGTGGGGATGGGAGGGGGGCGTGGGGTGGAGGATAGAGGCCGAGAGGAGGCCGTGCAGACCATTAGACCAACACCTGCTCCATCACCGCCCCGGGTCCCCATCACCCTCTGTCCCCCATCCTGCCGGGAAGCAGCTTTCACAGCTGTGGTCTGACAGTCTTTGTCTCCATCCCTTTACCTGGCCTCTCGGGGAGCAGGGACTCCCCATTCAGCTCCACTAGGGTAGGGAGTGTGCACGTGTCTTTAATAGTGCAGTCAAACCTCGGATTGCGAGTAACTTGTTCTGCCAGCGTTCCGCAAGACGAGCAAACGTCTCTAATGAACTTTAACTTGATAAACAAGCCATGCCTTGCAATATGAGTCATACCTGAACGTCACACGATCACAACTGAGCCAGTGGTTCTGAAATTCGCTTTGATGTACAAGTGGATTACCAGCCTGTTTCCGGAACGAATTATGCTCGCAAACCAAGATTTTATGTAGTTCCTCAACACATGTTTGTGAAGTGACTGAATAATGAAATGGAAAATCACACAGGTTAATTTCAGGCATATTAATGAGAACTCGGAGGAAGTTATTGGGGCTCATTTTCATTCTTTTTTTCAGACTAAAGAAGAAGAAATGAGAAAAAGGCTAAGGAGTGACCGACTTTTGTCCCCAGCCAATCATTCAGATGCAGCTGAGCCGGACGGGGCTGAGGTTCTGTTTGCCAAAGGACCTCACGCTGTGATTCTGCTGTGTTTGAGTCTGAGCCGTCTGACCCGCAGGGAGGAAAGCCTTTGAAAGGGAAGAAGAGTCCTACAGCATCGAGTGATAGAAACTTCAATTATGAAGGATTTGGGGTGGTGGAGTCAGATGTGTCTTACAACCAAGCAGATGATGTATTTGAATAAGCCATCTTATGTGGATTTCATGAAGAGACATCCATTCTCCCTGATTGTGACAATTTTAGTCTGTCTCGTGTTTTTCTGGAGGCCTGATCTCACCCCACTGGGATTTGCCATGGGTTTAGGAACGATTGTATAATCTGCATGGGCTGAACTTGGCTGAGTCAATTCAATATCTATGCTAGCTAGCAAAAGGGGGAGGGGGGGGAACCCAGGAAGATCTGACTGGCTTCCACATTATAAAGTTGGCATTCTCTTCCAGTGAGGCTTCAGACGCTATGAAGACATCTTCATGAATACTTTCCAGCTTACGTTAATGTGTTTGTGCCAGATGAAACCCTTCTTTTTTGCTCCTGCCCCTTGGCCATGTCCACCCTCTGAGGGTCCCTTCAGACAAACTGCACAGATTTGTATCACGTGTTTGAATGCTTATCTGTGTGTTTCGTTATTTCTTCTCATTCTGTGTTGTGAAGGATGGAAAGCAGTATCTTGAAGCTGTTTGAATTACACTTTCATCCATACAGCTTAAGGAAGCAATATCCAATTCAGAGAATTAAGTAAGAAAAAAGACAAACTTCACTAGGCTCTAGGGGTGGGGGATGTCCCGGAGGGGGGTACAGTGACAGGAGGCCCTGTGCCTAATTCCCCCATGGGAGTCTGACAGGTTTACATTCTTTTTTTTAATTTATTTATTTGTTTATTTATTTTGAGAGAGAAAGCGTGTGTGCAAGCAGGGGCGTTGCAGAGAGAGAGAGAGGGCGAGAGAGAATCCCAGGCAGGATTCCCAGGCCCCATGTGGGGCTCAATCCCATGAACCGTGAGATCATGACCTGAGCTGAAATCAAGAGCCTGGCACTTAACCGACTGAGTCATTCAACTGGATCTCTACAAAGGTTTCCTTGGTCCCTCTACCACAGTCCTCTGATCAAAACCCTTTCCTGGGTGCCTTTCATGGTCAAAGCGGAGTCCAGAACCCTTTCTGTGACTGGTAAGGATCTCTGCTTTCACAATTCACTTGTGCTGAACTTGAGCCCCTCAGACTCATCACACAGCTTCCCCTCCGCTTCAGGGTCTTTGCACGTGCAGCTCCCCTCTTCCCCTCTCTCCCTCTCGCTGCTGGAGCCGACTAATGCCTTCTTGTTGTTTGTGTCTCCACTCAGACCACTTAGTCCAAAGCTCCCGGTCTGGGTTGGTGCCGCTCTCTTCCAGTTGACTTTCGGCACCCTGGCCCACTCACCTCTGCACTTGCCACCCACTTGAAATCGCCTGATAGGTTTTCAGCTCTACCACGAGATATTTCGGTTTTAGCAGAACAGGAGATGAGTGCCTTGTTCACAGTTGCATTTTTTTGTCCCTCCGAAGGTGAATGGCACATCATAAGTGCCGTGTAAATATTTTGTTAGTGGATGCGTCGGTGTCCCCACACATCTCCCAGAAGCAGGACAGCCCCCAAAGATGGGAACCGGTGGCTGGGGACAGTGCAATTTGACTGGAGGGCCACGAGGCACCTGCTGCTTATGCATTCCCTTTGGGATATTGTAGGATTCGGGATCCGGTAGCCAGGTATGATGGTGGTATGATGGAGGGACTTCTTTCAAAACCCATTCCGGAACCCAAACCTTTAAGAACCACAATCTCCTTCTTACAATGGGACCTGCAGAGCCCTGGTCCAGGGCAGTCTGTGTCTCCATTACCTTATATGTTAATTTGGGATAACCGCTTCCATCAACCCAAATGAAATAATGGGTCTAAAAGTACTGTGTAAACTAGAATATGCCATAATATTATAGAATGCTATTTATGTAAAACCCCAGGTGGCCAACATGATGTTTTCCATATTGTCCTGAGATTTTTTTCTGGCAGCTATCTTGTGGTGACATGTGATAATCTTACAAAATATTACAGTAGCTGAAATGATTGCAGTAGGCCACTTCGAAAGGATTTAGGTGTCATTCAGATCTCTGTAAATAAAAAAATTTAAATGGCCCAAATATACACGGAGTGCAAATGTGTAGTAATTGATTTGTTTTGTTTTTAAAGTTTTTTGTCTTTAATTTTGAGAGAGCACACGTGCGGGTTGGGGAGGGGCAGAGAGAGAGGAAGAGAAAGAGAATCCCAAGCAGGCTCCCCACTGTCAGTTTGGATCCCAAACCCTGAGATGATGACCGGAGCCGAAATCAAGAGTCGGACGCTTAACCAACTGAGCCACCCAGGTGCCTCTATAGTAACTGTTGTATATTAAGTCCCCCAATTTGATAAATATCCCACTAATTCTTTCTCTTGAACTTCTATGCTCTTACTTACAGTGGCTTGGGTGACACATTTGTTGAGTTCAAATATATGCACTACAGATGTGAACATCATCGCTGATCACCTGGCTTGGAAAGCTTTCTACATAGAGAGAGTTAAATACAGCGGAGTAACACATCCAGAATGACTAGCCATGTATTTTCTTAGCAAGAAACACTTTAACAGGGTGGGAAGAGAGGTGATGAAAATAGACACCTGGAAACAAGGAACGGCTCTTAAGCTCTAAGTATATTACTACTCACCAAACAGAGCGAGGCTTTACAGACGAAGAAACAGGCTCAGAGGCTCTAAGGACTTTTCACCTTCACGAACCCTGGCATCAAGGGGGTCCGGCTCGGGTTTGAATCCTCCCATTGCCTCCAGAGCGGTCAGCCCATCCCGGCAACGTACTATTTTTTAACTTCAAATGTAAATGTGACTTTTTCCCATGATCCTCTTTTTGTTTTCATTTTTTTTTTTTATTTAAAAGGATGATTTATACTGAAGAGTAAGAGAAAAGAAAGAGATTTCTAAAATATAGCCTCTGGGATCACGTTAATTTTATGTGTTGAGAATAACCTAATTGGTTTTCTCATTGCTGAAGCAGAAGGTTTTGAACAGCCCCCAGGGTATTTCAACTCAAATCCAGCTACAACCTTCAGGAAGTTATGAGTCAGGAAGACAAACTTAGGTAAATGTCCCTATAACCATTTTAATTGGGTGCAACAGAAAAACGCCTATATCGAGTTCCTTGTGAAAGATGGTCTGGTCCAGTCTCAGAGGAGGTAAACTTGATGTTTAGTAAACCCTCCAGTTTAGGGGGGTGAACAAAAAAACCCTTATGGATAATTTATACCTAAACTAATATTTAAAAGGTATATTTAAGGGGCGTGTGGGCGGCTCAGTCAGTTAAGCAACCGACTCCGGCTCAGGTCATGATCTCGTGGTTCATGAGTTCGAGCCCCACATTGGGTCTGTGCTGACAGCTCAGATCCCGCAGCCCACTTTGGATTCTGTGTCTCCCTCTCTCTCTCTCTCTCTCTGCCCCCTCCCCAGCTCGTGCTCTGCCTCTCTGTCTCAAAAATGAATAAACATTAAAAAAAAGTTAAAAAAAATAAAAGGTGTGTTTAAAATATTTCACATATGTTGAAAGTAATACACGTTGTAAGATTCTTATTTATGTTAGATCAATTATTTTAAAATAAACTGTGGGAGATGACCGTTATGGTCTCTCTGTGTCACTTGTATTTGCTGCCTCCCCCCCCCCCTTTCTTTTAAATTACCGAAGCAATATGGACTTACAAACACTGAAAAAGCTAAGACGCAAAAAAAAAAAAAAAAAACACAAAAAACAAAACAAAACAAAAAAACAAAAAACACCAGGAAACCAACGTGCTTCCCTCCAGCTAAGAGACTGCTGGGAGCATTTTGCTGTATGTATTTCAACACGTTTTTCCTGGCAAAAGTGGACTCATGCTACATAAACTCTTTTGCAACTTGCTTTTTTTCACTCAACAACTTCTCATTCTCATTCGTAAACACATCTACTTCCGCGCTGTCGTTCTTAATGATGCAACACTGTATAGTTTTCCTCTTAGGTTTCTAAGGGTTCCTGTAGCTAAAGACGGGAAGAACGCATGCTCAGTCTCTGTTTTTAAAAGGTGGAGAAGTCAAACATCTTGAGCATTTCCCCTGTGAAGACAACACAGTTTGAACACCTTGCAGGGCAGAAACTGCCCTGCTGGTTTCCCTGGCTCGCGCTCTGTTCCACGCCCTTCCCCGCAGGATGGTCAGTGCAAAAGAACACAAGATCAGATGCAACCAGTGTTACAGACCCACCTTCAGACTCCACTCCCGACTTCGCCTCATCACCGATGCTGTTCAGCACACGGAGACCTCAAGTCTGCTTCAAAAGCCCGTGTGCTAAAGAGAAAACAAGACTGACAATTACATCTTATATCCGAGTTGGCTTTTCGTGGATCAGGAATAAAGATGAGCTGCATTTGCAAAGTGTGGACAGAAGAGTGTTTGCAGCTAAGGGTCTGAAACTTTTTCTCTCATCATTCAGAACCAAGAAATTAGTCTTAAAAATAAAGCGACTGGCTATTTTAAGCACAGAATGCATTCATTCCAAACAGTAAGGTCATGAAAGCTGTGCTTCAATTCCTAGGAATTTCTAGTAATTGACACATAAATTTTCTCTCTGTGTCACACAACTCAATCCCTAAAGCAAACACAGTGTATCGTCTAAAATGCATATGAAAACAATTCATGCTTTTTCCTTGCTTAAAACAAACAGCAATGCTCACATGCTAAGTGGGAGAAAGATGCTAGGGAGATTTGTTCACCAACCCTCCAGACGGGTTTATGCCAGTGATTTTCAGGGTGTGCCCCTTCCCCACCTTGTAATAAAGGCAAATTCTCAGGTCCCACCCCAGCCCTTCTGTATCAGATGGTGGGGCCCAACGTTCTGGGTTTGCTCAAGCCTTCCAGGTAGTTCTGATTCTCACCGAAGTCTGCCCTGTTCTTTCACTCCGTTGTAGGCACTCAGTTCAGGCCACTTTCCAGCAGGCTCAAGGACCCCTACCCTCTAGCATCGAGTTAAATACTTAACAAGTCAGGGGCGCCTGGCTGGCTCAGTCGGTGAAGCATCTGGCTCTTGGTTTCCGCTCAGGTCATGATCTCACGGTTTGTGAGTTTGAGCCCCACGTGGGGTTGCGCGCTGTCAGTGTGGGGCTTGCTTGGGATTCTCTTTCTCCCTCTTTCTCTGGCCCTCTCCCACTTGTACTCTCTCTGTCTCTCAAAATAAATAAATAAACTTAAAAACAATACTTACCAAGTCAGTGATGTTTCTTCTAAAACCTACTAATGCCATTTGTACTGGTTATTATATTTAATTTTTAATAGCTTCTCTATTTTAAATAAAAATAGTCTGAAATAAATAAATAAAAATAAAAATGGTCTGTAAAGGAATAGATAAGATTGTAAAAAAAAAACTTCAAAGGTTCTATGCTCACATCATTTCATAAAATGTACAAATTTCACCCTCCAATTAAAACACCTAAAACTTTGGCTCTAGACAATAACATGTGGTTCATGTTAAGAATTCCAATCATGCTTTGTTGGTGTTATGCCAAAATATTTTCAATGAAAATTTATGTAACTGTTTTAAGTTAAAATAAACTGCTTACCGTATATATGCATTGTTTCTTAAGACTTTCTGTCAAATTGACTATTTTTTATTAACTAATAATCTTCCAGACCTGACTGCATCTATTATATTTCATTTTTTTAAGTTTTTTAATTTGTTCTGAGAGAGAGAGAGAGAGAGAGGGAGGGGGAGCAGGGGAGGGGCAGAGAGAGAGGGAGAGAGAGAATCCCAAACAGGCTCCACACTGTCAGTGCAGAGCCCGATGCCGTGCTTGGACTCACGAACCAAGAGATAATGACCTGAGCTGAGATCAAGAGTCAGACGCTCAACCAGCTGAGCCACCCAGGCACCCCTACATCTATTACATTTTGAAGGAATTTTATAACACAGCCTTTAATATATGGATCAAAACTTTTTTAAATATTTTTTTTTATTTAAAATCAGTTCATTCTCACATGCCATTCAAAATTGCTGAAAATATTTTTGCTGAAAATATTTAAGGGGATTTGCGTTTCCAAAAAAGCTGGAAGATACTGCTATTAATTAATTAATTCATCCCTGTTATAGGAGGTTTGGGTTAGTTTCAATTTCTCGCTTTTATAGGTTATTATAAATGATTCTGCAGTCAACATACAAATGCTGGTTTATGAAACTAGTCTTGAATATGCCTTCAGTTTTATCTCCCAAGCTGTATAACATGGGAATGTTTGTTTTGCATCTTGTGTCTCCCATTGCAGAAAACTTGGCGATGCAAGAAATTGCCATTTGGACAGAAACACCGTGGCACTGACTGAGTGCTTGATTAGTTCAGATGGCTTGGAACCATTTGGGTAACTCTCATAGGAGGGACACTTATTCCTTTATGCCTCCACATTGCTGTGACCTGTGCGGTTTACATGCTGGAAATCCGGACCAGAAAAAACAATTGAGTGATCGCCAGCTGCAGCAGCCGAGGTAGAGAAGTTCGTGTGGACTTGAGTCCTCGGCCCATGGGGAACAATTGCTGGCCTGCGAATCGGTTGCTAGAAAGACTAACATCTCCAGTGTGATGTGCTGTAGGGCGAAAAGGAAGAAAGTGAAGCCCTGGGCAGATGGCCTTGGAGTATTGGCTTGGCTGAAACATTACATTCCACTGTCTGTAATAGAAAACTCAGAGGTTAAATATGGTCCATTCATTGGCAATTTCATGCTGCTCAGCCTGATAAAAGTCTGCTATTTCATATGCTCAAGGGGCATAGCAGGGTGTGCACAATGTTCCCAGCTCAGTGGGGGACACCAGGACCTTCATGGTGCCCCCTGGAACCTCCCAACAACCAGCCAGCTTGAGCCCTCCCACATCTCCAGTATAGCCCCACATCACCTCAACAAGATCAGTGAATACTTTTCAATATGCTTTTCCTCCTTCATCTGTTCTTTTTTTTTATTATTATTTTTTAAAATTTACATCCAAATCAGTTAGCATATGGTGCAACAATGATTTCAGGAGTAGATTCCTTAATGCCCCTTACCCACTTAGCCCATCCCCCCTCCCACAACTCCCATAACCCTCAGTTTGTTCTCCATATTTATGAGTCTCTTCTGTTTTGTCCCCCTCCCTGTTTTTACATTTTTGTTTCCCTTCCCTTATGTTCATCTGTTTTGTCTCTTAAAGTCCTCATATGAGTGAAGCCATATGATTTTTGTCTTTCTCTGACTGACTAATATCACTTAGCAGAATACCCTCCAGTTCCATCCACATAGTTGCAAATGGCAAGATTTCATTCTTTTTGATTGCCAAGTAATACTCCATTGTGTATATATACCACATCTTCTTTATCCATTCATCCATCGATGGACATTTGGGCTCTTGGCATACTTTGGCTATTGTTGATAGTGCTGCTATAGACATGGGGGTGCCCGTGTCCCTTTGAAACACCACACCTGTATCCCTTGGATAAATGCCTAGTAGTGCAATTGCTGGGTCATAGGGTAGTTCTATTTTTAGTTTTTTGAGGAACCTCCACACTGTTTCCCAGAGTGGCTGCACCAGTTTGCATTCCCACCAACAGTGCAAGAGGGTTCCCATTTCTCCACATCCTCGCCAGCATCTGCTGTTTCCTGAGTTGTTAATGTTAGCCACTCTGACCACTGTGAGGTGGTATCTCATTGTGGTTTTGATTTGTATTTCCCTGATGATGAGTGATGTTGAGCATTTTTTCATCTGGTTGGCCATCTGGATGTCTTCTTTGGAGAAGTGTCTATTCATGTCTTTTGCCCATTCCTTCACTGGATTGTTTGTTTTTTGGGTGTTGAGGTTGAGAAGTTCTTTATAGATTTTAGATCCTAACCCTTTATCTGATATGTCATTTTCGAATATCTCCTCCCATTCTGTCAGTTGCCTTTTAGTTTTGCTGATTGTTTCCTTTTCTGTGCAGAAGATTTTTATTTTGATGAGGTCCCAGTAGTTCATTTTTACATTTGTTTCCCTTGCCTCCAGAGATGTGTTGAGTAAGAAGTTGCTGCGGCCAAGATCAAAGAAGTTTTTGCCTGCTTTCTCCTCGAGGATTTTGATGGCTTCCTGTCTTACATTGAGGTCTTTCATCCATTTTGAGTTTATTTTTGTGTCTGGTGTAAGAAAGTGGTCTAGGTTCATTCTTCTGCATATCACTGTCATTTTCCCAGCACCCCTTGCTAAAGAGACTGTATTTATTCCATTGAATATTCTTTCCTGCTTTGTCAAAGATTAGTTGGCCATATGTCTGTGGGTCGATTTCTGGGTTCTCTATTCTGTTCCATTGATCTGAATGTCTGTTTTTGTGCCAGGACCATACTGTCTTGATGATTACAGCTTTGTAGTATAGCTTGAAGTCTGGAATTGTGATGCCTCCTGCTTTGGTTTTCTTTTTCAAGATTGCTTTGGCTATTCGGGGTCTTTTCTGGTTCCATACAAATTTTAGGATTGTTTGTTCTAGCTCTGTGAAGAATGCTGGTGTTATTTTGATAGGGATTGCATTGAATATGTAGATTGCTTTGGATAGTATCGACATTTTAACAATATTTGTTCTTCCTATCCAGGAGCATGGAATCTTTTCCCATCATTTGGGTCTTTCATAAGCTTTCTATAGTTTTCAGTGTATAGATTTTTCACCTCTTTGGTTAGATTTATTCCTAGGTATTTTATGGGTTTTGGTGCAACTGTAAATGGGATCGATTCCTTGATTTCTTTTTCTGTCGCTTCATTGTTGGTATTTAGGAATGCAACCAATTTCTGTGCGTTGATTTTATATCCTGCAACTTTGCTGAATTCGTGAATCAATTCCAGCAGTTTGGTGGTGGAATATTTTGGGTTTTCCATATAGAGTATCATGTCATTTGCGAGGAGTGAAGGTTTGACCTCCTCCTGGCCAATTTGGATGCCTTTTATTTCTTTGTATTGTCTGATTGCAGAGACTAAGACTCCCAATACTAGGTTGAATAACAGTGGCGAGAGTGGACATCCCTGTTTTGTTCCTGACCTTAGGGGGAAAGCTCTCAGTTTTTCCCCATTGAGGATGATATTAGCATTGGGTCATTCATATATGGCTTTTATGATGTCTAGGAATGCTCCTTTTATCCCTACTTTCTTGAGGGTTTTTATCAAGAAAGGATGCTGTATTTTGTCAAATGCTTTCTCTGCATCTATTGAGAGAATCATATGGTTCTTGTCCTTTCTTTTATTGATGTGATGAATCATGTTAATTGTTTTGCAGATATTGAACCAGCCATGCATCCCAGATATAAATCCCACTTGGTCGTGGTGAATAATTTTTTTAATGTATTGTTGGATCCGGTTGGCTGATATCTTGTTGAGGATTTTTGCATCCATGTTCATCAGGGAAATTGGTCTATAGTTCTCCTTTTTAGTGGGGTCTCTGTCTGGTTTTGGAATCAAGGTAATGCTGGCTTCATAGAAAGAGTTTGGAAGTTTTCCTTCCACTTCTATATTTTAGAACATCTTCAAGAGAATAGGTGTTAACTCTTCCTTAAATGTTTGGTAGAATTCCCCTGGAAAGCCATCTGGCTCTGGACTCTTGTTTTTTGGCAGATTTTTGATTACTAATTCAATTTCCTTACTGTTATGGGTCTGTTCAAATTTTCTATTTCTTCCTGTTTCAGTTTTGGTAGTGTATATGTTTCTAGGAATTTGTCCATTTCTTCCAGATTGCCCATTTTATTGGCATGTCATAATATTCTCTTATTATTGTTTTTATTTCTGCTGTGTTGGTTGTGATCTCTCCTCTTTCATTCTAGATTTTATGTCTTTGCGCCCTTTCCTTTTCCTTTTTGATCAAACTGGCTAGTGGTTTATCCATTTTGTTAATTCTTTCAAAGAACCAGCTTCTGGTTTCATTAATCTGTTCTACAGTTTTTTTGGTTTTGATAGCATTTAATTTCTGCTCTAATCTTTAATATTTCCTGTCTTCTGCTGGTTTTGGGTTTTATTTGCTGTTCTTTTTCCAGCTCCTTAAGGCATAAGGGTAAGTTGTGTATCTGAGATCTTTCTTCCTTTTTTAGGAAGGCCTGGATCGCTATATACTTTCCTCTTATGACCGCCTTTGCTGTGTCCCAGAGGTTTTGGGTTGTGGTGTTATCACTTTCATTGACTTCCATATACTTTTTAATTTCCTCTTTAACTTCTTAGTTAGCCCATTCATTCTTTAGTAGAATGTTCTTCAGTCTCCAAGTATTTGTTACCTTTCCAAATTTTTTCTTGTGGTTGATTTTGAGTTTCACAGCGTTGTGGTCTGAAAATATGCATGGTGTGATCTCGATCTCTTTGTACTTACTTTGGGCTGATTTGTGTCCCAGTATATGGTCTATCCAGGAGAACATTCCATGTGCACCGGAGAAGAATGTATATTCTACTGCTTTAGGATGAAATGTTCTGAATATATCTGTTAAGTCTATCTGGTCCAGTGTGTCATTCAAAGCCATTGTTTCCTTTTGATTTTTTGATTAGATGATCTGTCCATCGTTGTGAGTGGGGTGTTGAAGTCTCCTATTATGGTATTACTATTGATGAGTTTCTTTATGTTTGTGATTAATTCATTTATATATTTGGGTGCTCTCACATATGGCACATAAGTGTTTATAATTGTTACATCTTCTTGGTGGATAGACCCCTTGAGTATGATATAATGCCCTTCTGCATCTCTTGATACAGTCTTTATTTTAAAGTCTAGATTGTCTGATATAAGTATGGCTACTCCAGCTTTCTTTTGTTGACCATTAGCATGATAGATGGTTCTCCATCCCCTTATTTTCATTCTGAAGGTGTCTAGGTCTAAAGTGATCTCTTGTAAACAGCATATAGATGGATCTTGTTTTCTTATCCATTCTGTTACCTTATGTCTTTTGATTGGAGAATTGAGTCCATTGATGTTTAGAGTGAGTACTGAAAGATATGAGTTTATTGCCATTATGATGCTTGTAGAGTTGGAGTTTCTGGTGGTGTTCTCTGGTCCTTTCTAATCGTTGTTGATTTTGGTATATATATATGTATGTATATATATTTTTTAGTCTTTTCTCCCCTCAGAGAGTCCCCTTAAAATTTCTTACAGGGCTGGTTTAGTGGTCACAAACTCCTTTAATTTTTGTTTGTCTGGGAAACTTTATCTCTCCTTCTATTTTGAATGACAGCCTTGCTTGATAAAGAATTCTTGGCTGCATATTTTTCTGATTCAGCACACTGAATATATCCTGCCACTCCTTTCTGGCCTGCCAAGTTTCTGTGGATAGGTCTGCTGCAAACCTGACCTGTATTCCCTTGTATGTTAGGGACTTTTTTTCCCTTGCTGCTTTCATGATTCTCTCCTTGCCTGAGTATTTTGTGAATTTGACTATGATATGCCTTGTTGATGGTCGGTTTTTGTTGAATCTATGGGGGTCCTCTGTGCTTCCTGGATTTTGATGTCTCTGTCTTTCCCCAGGTTAGGAAAGTTTTCCACATAACCCTTTTACCCCTTTTTCTCTCTCTTTATCTTCTGGGTCCCCTATGATTCTGATGTTGTTCCTTTTTAATGAGTCACTGATTTCTCTAATCCTTAAAATTTTTTCAATGTTTATTTATTTTTGACAGAGAGACAGAGCGTGAGTGGAGGAGGGGCAGAGAGAGAGGGAGACACAGAATCCAAAGCAGGCTCCAGGCTCTGAGCTGTCAGCACAGAGCCTGACGCGGGGCTCAAACTCACAAACCATGAGATCATGGGGACCTGGGCTGAAGTCGGACGCTTAACCGGCTGAGCCATTCAGGCGCCCCTGATTTCTCTAATTCTTAAATTTTGCTCTTGTGCCTTAATCTCCCTCTTTTTTTCCGCTTCATGATTCTCTATAAGTTTGTCCTCTATATCGCTGATTCTCTGTTCTGCCTCATCCATCCTTGCCACCACTGCATCCATCCATGATTGCAGCTTAGTTATAGCATTTTTTATTTCACCCTGATGAGTTTTTACTTCTTTTATCTCTGCAGAAAAGGATTCTAATCTATTTTCTACTTGAGCTAGTATTCTTATTATTGTGATTCTAAATTGTGGTTCAGACATCTTGCTTGTATCTGTGTTGCTTAAATCCCTGGCTGTCGTTTCTTTGTGCTCTTTCTTTTGGGCTGAATGCCTTCGTTTTGTTATTTTGAAGGGAGAAAAGGAATTAATGAGGTAGAATAATTAAAATTAAAAACGAATTAAAATTTTAAAAAATTAAAATTAAAAAATTAAACACACAAATCTAATAAATGATGTTAGATCTTAGGTGTGTTTTTGGTCTGGGTGTTGAAAATGGCTTGACAGATTAGAGAAAAAAAGGGGGGGAAGGAAATTGAGAATTTGAAAAAATGAATACACTGAAGTAGACTAAAATGAGATGATGGGAGTAAAATAGAATTTGAGAAAATTTACAGAAAAGTAAAGAATATAGTAGAAAAAAATTAAAGAAAAATATTTTTAATAAAAATTAAATATAAAAATGATGTTTTCTCTTTCTGTATTCAAGAAAAAGAAAAGAAATGAAAAAGAAAAAAGAGAAAAAAAAGAAATCGCTTGAAAATTTGAAAAAGTGAGTACAATGTAGAAGACTAAAATAAAATGATGGAAGTAAAATAGAATTTGAAAAAATTTACATAAAAGCAAAAAATATAGAAAAAAATAAATAAAAATATTTTTAATAGAAATTGAAAGTAAAAATGAAGTTTTTCTCTTTCTGCATTCAAGCAAAAGAAAAGAAATGAAAAAGAGAAAAAAGAAAAAGAAATCATTTGAAAATTTGAAAAGGAGAATACACTGAAGTAGACTAAAATAAAATGATGGAAGTAAGAATTTGAAAAAAAATTACACAAAAGTAAAAAATATAGTAAAAAAATTAAATAAAAATATTTTTAATAAAAATTGAAAATAAAAATGAATTTTTTCTCTTTCTGTATTCAAAAAAAAGAAAAGTAATATAAAAGAAAAGAAAAAAAGAAAGAAAATTTAATAGATGGACCTGCTAACAGATTGAAATAGGGCTGAAATTACTTCGTTTTCCCCTAGAAGTCAGATTATGTAGCACTTTATAGTCCATAAACTAAGCTGGCGGTGAGACTTGTGTTCTTGAAGAGCAAGGTTGGCCCAGTTGGGCGGGGTTCAGTGTAATGGCTCCATTCTCCACTAGATGGCACCACTAGCCTACTGGGGCGGATTGTTGCGGTGCTCATAGGTGGGTATGTGCATGGCAGGAGCGGTGAAAATGGGTTCAACCAGCTACCCAGTCTCTAGTATTGGAACTCTGTTCTCCCCGATCAGCAATCGCGCACCCATCCTCTGTCTTCAGCTCGCATCCACTCCCCGCTTTCTCACTCCCCATGACCAGGCCCCAGGCACCTCTCTCCCGAGTTTTGTCTCAGATGGGGCTGTTTTCTCGGCCCCTTACTTCTGAAGGCCTGCGGCTTTGACCTGTTCCGCCCCTCTGTGGGAGGGTCTCACATGTGGGAGGGCCAAATGCTGGCTGCATGCAGGAACGCTTGTTGGACCCTGCTGCAGCCGGTGCCCTGAGACTGTGGCCAGGTGCCAGCCTGCCCCAGCAAAAGTTTGCAAGTTAGTGTAGCTGCAGCTTTTCAGGGATTATGGAAAATCACAACACACATCTGGCACCAGCCTTCACCCTTAAGGACCTTGTTCCAGCACCAGCAAATGTGGCCGTTTTCTGGGGTCTGCTGGGACCAGGTGGCCTCAACAGTCTCTACCAAATGTCCTTCCAGCAGTGGAACTGCTTTTCCCCGTGTGGCCTGAGAACCTCCTGGAACCCACTCTGTTCCTGGGGATTCGCTCTTCCCACCAGAGCACCGCCAGGTATCGAGCTGCGGAGTTGCAGCCTTTGCGCTCCCCTTGTTTACAGTCTTAATGGAATTTAGACCCTCTCCTTTCTCTTTTCTCCCTTTTTAGTTTAGTCCCTGTGGCTATTTCCAATTTTCCACTTTCTCTCCAGTTGCTTTTGGGGAGGGGTGCTTTTCCCGTATTCTACCCCCCCACCCCAGGCTCCATCTTCTCTCTGCCTGCAAAAGCATCTCCCTGCCCTCCGTGGCTTCTCGCTCCCCAAGTTCACCTCTCTGCGCCACGTACCTGCTGAATTCTGTGGTTCAGGTGGTACAGATTGTTGTGTTAATCCTCCAATCAGCTTTCTAGGTGTATAGGATGGTTTAGTGTTGGTCTGGCTGTATTTCATGGATGCGAGACACACAAAAAACTTCCATGCTGTTTTGCCATCTTGGCTCCTCCCCCGTTCTTCATCTGTTCTTAAGCTGAATGTCTAAGAATGGTTTTAGTTACTACTCCTTCTAACTCCCAGGGTTGTTTTGTTGTTGTTGTTTTTTTTTTTTTTGAGATAATTTAGTACTTTTGATTTAATATACAGAATCTGTATACTTATATACAGATTCTCAGATATAGATATATCACAGATGTAAATATCTCAAGTTTCATTGCCCATGATGGTTTCCTGTCATCTTCTTGCCTTATCTTCATGTCTCTTTAGGTTTGTGATCTGATGAGAACATTTGCTTGAGAAAATTCCTCCTTTGGGGCCACTTAAGTGATACAGTCTCTGAATTCATGCATACCTTCAAGTTTCTTTGACGTGTGAAATGGGATATCTTGGCTGGGTATAGGATTGTGGCTTGTAGTTCTTTTCTCTGAGAAGTCTGTAGATCTGAACCTACCGTCTTTCATTTTCTAGCATGACATATGAGAAGTCCATGGCCAGTCTGATTCTTTTCCTTTGGGAAGTGATTTTGTCTTTTTGTCTGAAGATTTTATGATTTTCTTTCTTTTTTGAATTCAGGAATTTTATTGGCATTTTCCTAGGTGTGTGTCTTTTTTCATACACACAGTCTAGAAATCAGTATTCTCTTTCAAGTCTATAGGTCACCAATATTTGTTTAACTTACAGAAATGTTCTTTTATTATTTTTTAAAGTATTGCCTCTTTTTCTAGAGCTCCATTATAGAATTAGGTGTTTAGGCCTGTCCTCCAAGTCTCTTATCTATCTATCTATCTATCTATCCCCCTCCCCCTTGTCATTGAGATATTTCTTGGACTTGCCTTCATAAGTACACTAATTTGGGTCTTAACAGAAAATTTGTATTTGTCTTTAGAATTGTTTAATTGATAAATTATGTTTTGTTTTGTTTTGTTTTTTTTTTAGCTTCAGCATTTCTTGTCTCTGTTGCCAATGATTCCCTCAATGTGATGTTATTTTCCCCCTACTAAATTGTTGTCTGTCTTCTCCAGCAGCTTCATTTCCTTGGGCATGTATTCTATTTGTTACAACTTGTCATTCTGTCTTTGACTGCAGACCGTCCTTAGGTGGGATTTGTTGTTGCCATCACTCTTGTTGGATGTCCAATGGGAGCACCCAGGTAAGATTGTTTAAATACCCTGGGAGGCAGCAGTGACAGAAGAGGGAAGAAAACCAGTTTCCATTCTAAGGAGTTCACGGGTAGAAGTCAGGCCACAACCCCCAATGTTGTATGTACATGGGGGACAGTTCCCTGACGCTGGTCTCCGTGTACCTTACCAATCTCATGGGCAAAGAGGGATTAGTTAATCCTATTAACTTTTTAACGTCATAGAACCCCAGTACCCAGGCATGCTTTTTATCTCAGATGGTGATCATCACAACTGGCTCCCTTTGTCTCCAAAAGCTTCATCCTTCCCAGTATCTACCACTGTCAAATGCCTGGTCTCCAGGCAATCGTCCTGCCCTTGGGACAGACAGTCTTATTCTAGTTCTCTCTGCCAGAGTCCAACAAAACCTAAGACCTTGCCTTCCTCCAGCTTGCTAAGGACTCCAATAGCTGTTTGGCTTAGAAAACCCATAGACATGAGGGTAGGAGTAAAGGGAGAGAAATGAACACAGTTAGGTGGCTCTGTTCCCCAAATGTTTCTGCATCCTCTGACAGAACTTGTATTTTTGTATTCGTTTTTTCTTATTCTTTGATGATAGAGAATCTCTCACTCACAAATGTAGTTTGAATTTTCCCAAATGCCTCTTTAATATATGCCAAAATGGATCTGGTGTTTCTCTCCTCTGCCCTACTAATGGAACGAACTATACCAGCATCGTTGCCAATACCGACCAATACTCCCACTCCTGGAGTAAACCCCTAGCCAAGTCATTTCATAGTTAGGATGCTTTCAACTAAAAATTATAAAAATCCAAGCTAGCACCATTTTAAACACTAAAGAAATGTATCGATGTATCTTGCAAAACTGTTATACGCTAGCACAACACAATATTGACATTGATACGGGCAAGATATAGGATATTTCCATCAGCACAAGCATCCTTTGTACTGCTCTTAATTTTTTTAATTTTTAATTGTGGTAAACACACACACATAATATAAACCTCACTATCTCAACATTTTTGAGTGTACAGCTTAATATGTTAAGCATGTTCACATGGCTGGGCAACTAGCTTCACTCTTGAGTTCTACTTACTCCAATCTTTGGCAAATATTAAACATTTACTTTTCACCTGGACCTGTACTAGACTCAATGGCAGGGTGGGTATGTCATCAGTAATGTTTAAAATGGGGTTGCTGATTACAGAAAATGTTAACAAACTAGGGTGGGGTGGGGTAGGGGGAAATACATGTACACGTGAAAAAATAAAATGGCGACTGCATGTCCCAAAGGCCAAATTGTAGAATAGACAACTTCTGTCTCATCCTTGCCTCCTTTTCTTTTATCCCTTTGTGTGCCTGGGCTTCCCTTTTATGACCTTCCTCTTTCTTTTATCTCTTCTCTAGATATTTCAGAAACCAAACTCTGTGAAATTTATTACCTCTGGTGAAATGCCAAAGTGATTATCTAATTAATCAGAGTGCCCTAAGGACTTTTCCGTTTTTCTGCACCTGTCATGAAACTTACTAAAATCAGGTGGAAGGCTTTCCTTAGAGGCTTCATCCGTATAGCCATTTGCTTTGGTCTGTGTCCAGCAGGTGGCGCTGAAGGATAGTTAATTGAAGCCATTATGCCTCTCAATAGTACCCTAAATATCTACTGGGTTTTAGAGCATTTTGGCTTATTCTACTTGATTGCATAATAATCAAAATCTTGGATAGTCTATCCCTTGACTCTTTCGCTCCTGGATTTCCAACATTCTTTTTGCCCCAATTCTTGACAATTTCAGTATCTGCGTGGATACCCTTCCCACATCTTGACTTCTCAGTTCCTTGACTTCCTTGTATCCTTGATCCCTTCCCATTAAACAACCTAGGACATTTTCCTTTGGGCTTCTTTTCTTTCTTACCTACATCATGGTTGGTGATATCCAGTCCAGTGGCTTCAAATACCACTTACATGCAGATGACTGTTGACCTTCTATCCAACACCAATGTCTTCTCTAAGACCAGGCTCCACCTGAGTGTCTCATCAGCATCTCAACCTAACATGTTCCAAATAAGAGATTCTCTCTGCTTCCCTCACAGCCCTTCACCTCTCAATGAATGGCATCTCCACCTCCATGGCTTGGGCCCCAAACCTTGACGTCACACTTGACTTCTCTCTGTCTCTCCCATTTTCTGTCCCATCCTTTTGAGGATCCTGTTGGCTCTTCTTTCAGAATATATCCAGAGTATGACCACTTTTTACCATCTGTGTACCACGTCCCTCTCCAAGCCAGAGCCACCTCTCACGGGGACGGCTGTCATTCATCCCCCAGCCCCTGCCTTGTCTCCTTCCCATCTATTCTGAAGATAGCAGCCAGCGTGACTCTGTTAAAACATAAAAGAGATCCTACCCTTTTTCTTTTTTTTTTTAATAAAGTGTATTTATTTTGGAGAGAGAGAACACGCAAGTAGGACAGAGAGAGGGTGACAGAGAATTCCAAGCAGGCTCTACGCTGCCGGCACAGAGCCCCAGGTGGGCTCGAACTCATGAACTGTGAGATCATGACCCAAGTGGAAATCACGAGTTGGGCGCTTAACAGACCGGACCACCCAGGCACATCCCCCCCCCCTCCATCCTTTTCCTAATTGACACTGCCAAGAATTCCCATCTCACACCCAATAAAAGCCCAAGTCATTACAATGGCCTGCAAAGCCATATACAAGGATGCCCCACCCTACACCAAGCTCTCTGGACCTCATCTTCTAGTACGTTCCCCACTCACTCTGCTCCAGTCTCACTAGCACCTCTCAGTTCCTCAGCACCCCAGGCCTGGTCCCATCTCAGACCAGTTGTGTCTCTTTCCTCTGCCCAGAAGGATCCTTCCCCAGCAGTGGCAGGGCCCCTCGGCCACCCTCTCCCCACCAATGAGGTCTTCCCTGAACCCGTGGTGGAAAATCACAGGCTGGCTACCCTCATAATTCTCTAGCCTGCTTCTAGCTTTCTTCTTCTCCATAATGATTTAAGCACACACACACACACACACACACACACACACCATACACATACAGATACCCATCTGGTTTCTTGCCTGTCTCTCCCCAAATAGAGTCTAAGGTCCATGCGGGCTGAGACTTGTGTCTGCTTTGTTCACTGTTGTCTCCCCAGGGCCGACAGGACCACCTGGCACGGGACCAGCCCTCCATACAAGCTTGCTGAATGATGAGTGAACAGATAATTATTCTGGACCACATTAGTGGTCGAATCCCAGAATGTGTCTGGACACACAAATAAATACCACCTACCACTCGTGACAGACAGTACTTTGCCCTTCCGAACTACAAGCTCAGGCAGATCTGCAAGTCCTTTCAAGGTCAAGGCTTTCCTGAGAGGAAACATTAAAACTCAGAACAAACCAACTCACATGTCTTTGTAAATCATTTCCCAACAAATGCTCTGCCCACAGTTCCCTTTCCTGGGGCCAGCTATCATCTGAAGGTATAACTCCTAACGGCATAAATTCTGCAAAGCTGAACACAGTGGCATGTTTTATAAAATACGAGCCAGCGACAGAAAAATATCCTCATCCTTACAATCATCTATAAATGCAGGGTTCCCACCACCCCCCCCCCCCCCAGCCCAGCCAGTATTTTAGAAACCTGAGAATAGATGACTGTAATTCATTTTGTTTGAATGACACTAAATTTCTTCTGTGGCCACTTAAGTGTCTTTAAGCCCTAAGATACTGGCATTAATCTCAATAAAAGGAAGAACCTTGGATCTCTATCCTCCAAATGGCAGTGTGTCCTACATTTCAAATGTGAAGGGTGTTACCAAGTCGTTTCTCTGACTTTTTGTCACTGAGATAATTGCAGTTATATTTGCTCAGAAGAGTGAGACCACACCCAAACTCTCTTTAGTACTGATGAGACTTGAAATGCTAACACGTTTCTGGAAGTGCGGAGTAAGGATTAAGGAAAGTGGCATTAATTCCCGGGTAGAGAAGACAATGGTCTCAGGAAATTCTTTCAGGAACTCTACATGTTTTCCATAACGTCCAGGCTTGAAAACATTTTCCGGGTCCTTCTGATATGCCCACCCCCCCATCTCATGAGTGAATCTGTCTTTTCATTTTTAGTATTTTCAGGCCTTAAGGGAAAAGTCACCCGCCTCTTTGCTATATAGTTTGTCCTTGACTAGCCAGCGTTTCCTGTAGCAAATGTTCACTTAGCGTATATTTTGTGCTGGCCACTGTGCTAGGTCTTAAGATGAAGATAAAGAGAATAAATTGAGCTTTATTCCTAGGGGCTCACAAGGCATCAGAGAGATGTGCAAATAGATCATCAAAATGCGAGGTGATGATTCCAAATCAGAGCACAGACGAGAGAGGAGAGGCAGTGTATTCCTGACGGGCTCTGCGATGGTTTCGTGGAGAAAGTGACATTTAGGCAGAATCTTGACTGATGAGTGGGAGTCCACCGAATATAGAAGCAGGAGGGAAAGACTTCAGGCAGAGGATAGGATATGCAAAGCCTGAACGTGTGAAAGTACCAGGCAGGGCGGCGGAACACGGAAATGTTTGCTGTGCCTGAGCCTGCGATGCCGAGGGGAGAGAGACGTCCCGAAACACTGAAGAGTCTGTGTGCCCTGCTCCACGGTTGGGCTCGATCCCGTAAACACGAAAGGGTTTTAGGCGATGGGTGAACGCACCCAGGGTTGTAGGGTGATGGCTCCAGTCCCGGGCTCCCCGAGGTGTAGGCCAGACCAGCGGCCGCGGCCTCACCTGGGAACCTGGTAAAAACCCAAGTTCTGGCCCCCAGTTCAGATTTCAGGGTCAGAAATTCAGAATTTCTGGTCATGGAGCTTGGAAATCTGTATGGTATTAAGGCGTCCAGCTGCTTCTGATCCACATTCAAATGTGAGACACACTGTCCTAGTAACAGTTTGGGAGAGACAGATTGAATCTGCACAGATTGTTCCAAATAGCTCAGGCCCGAAAAAAGAAAAAGCCAGGGGCGTGAGTTTAAGCGGGACAGGATGCATTAGAAAGACCTTTCTGAAGGTTTGGCAGGAGGTAGGCAAAGGATATCTCCAGATACCCAGTTCTCAAATCTCACCAACTACCCAAACTGGGTGGCTTTTTAAAATTGTAACTTCCGGATCCTCTCCTGATTTACCAAACAGAATCAGCATCCTGTTTTGGGCTCTTCTTCCTCCGCTGTGCTTAGGTCTTCTCTGTACTTTGTGTTTTCTGTTCATGGAATCTTCCCTCTTGCTAACGTTGTTCAACCTCTTGCACTTTGGGGGGATTTCTGGCAAGTGCCACTTGCCTTCTTTATAGGGGAAGACAGCCTTACAGCATCAGAGCTGGGGGTTGGGGGGGCTGTCGCTATGCAGAGGCCCGTCCGTGGCTCTCAATTCTGGCCACTCACTGAATCCCCTGAAGAGAGCTATTTTTTAATGTTCATGTTCGAGGGGTGCCTGGGTGGCTCAGTCGGCTGAGCCTCCAACTTTGGCTCAGGTCATGACCTCGCGGTCCATGAGTTGGAGCCCCGTGTCGGGCTCTGTGCTGACAGCTCAGAGCCTGGAGCCTGCTTCGGATTCTGTGTCTCCCTCTCTCTCTGCCCCTCCCCCTCTCGTGCTCTGTCTCTCTTTCTCTCTCTCAAAAATAAATAAACATTAAAAAAAATTTTTTTGAATGTTCATGCTCAGGTTCAACCTCAAGGAAAATAAATTAGATTTCCTGGGACTGAAGTATTTCTCAAATGCCCCCTCGGTGATTCTAATGTGCAACTAGGACTAAAAACTGGCCTTGTTTTAGGGAGAAGGAATCCAAAAAAGAGAGATCCTAGGGCCACGTAGGAGCCTGTCACATAACCTGGGTCAGATAAGGGCATAGTCAGCTACATTAAAATGCTGAGGAGGTGGAGGGGGGGGGGGTGAGTACCAAGAAAAGATCATTACATTTCATAATGAGGACACTGCTGTTGGACTTCAAGGCACAGATGGCCGCACAAAGCCAACCCATAGACTGTTGCTAAAGCAATGAGGGAAACATTGAAAACAACCGCAAAAGCTAAAAAGAAACAATAAAAACTTACCAGGAGTATTCAAAGGAAAAAAAAAGAAACCTCTTCATGTCCTACACTTAAAAAAAGAGACAGGGGCAGAGGAACACAGGATTCTGGAGTGATACAATCCATGTGGCTCCTGACAGTTCTCTCCTCCCCCAAAAGTGTTACTGAGGAAAGAACACGAATGAGTCAGCAAAATCTCGAGCCTTCTCACTAATGCCTTCCAATCTGTGGAGAAGCAGACCAAGGGCACGGAAAGGCTTTCCCAGAAAAACTGTGGAAAAGTCTTCCAGATTAGATGCCTTTCTCTCTGGTGGGGTCCTGAGAGATGCTAGAAAGACACAGGAGGGCTTCCCACCCTCCAAGACGTTCTGTTGAGTTGGGGTGATGAGCTCAACCTTACTGAGGTTGGTTGTCCCCCTGAGTGGGTCGAGCGGACTCTGTTACAGAGGAAGGAATCTCGAAACACTTTCAGCACTCGTGCACCCTGGCTCCGATGTCAGCCCCAGTCTCCATGTCTCTTCCTGCCTCCAGCCTACAGAAAAACCGAGCTGAAAGCGACACCTACCTTAAAATTGGAAAGACATAATAACCTGGCCTCACGATCAGGCAAGGAACCTGTCAAGTAGAATCCATTACAGTACAGAACAGCAATTAGATGTCTGAGAAGAGTTGTCTGTTTAAAGCATGAGGAATTTCTGTCTGCTCTACAGATGATTCTATGGCTAAAGACGAAGCTACACAAAACTAAACTAAAAGAGTAGGAAAGTGAAAGGAAAGGATCTGTAGGGAATGGACAAAGAACTTCATCTGGAAGAAAATATAAGCCGAGAAACAGAAGTAGATTTCCCACGAGTGCATCATGATAGAGAAGAACTTCTTTTTTTTTCTTAATTATTTTAAAGTTTATTTATTTATTTTGAGAGAGACAGAGAGAGTGCCAATTGGGGAGGCACAGAGAGAGGGAGAGAGAGAAAATCCCAAGCAGGCTCTGCACTGTCAGCGCAGAGCCTGATACGGGACTTGATCCCACGGACCATGAGGTCATGACCTGAGCCGAAACCAAGAGTCAGATGCTTAACTGACTGAGCCACCCAGGCACCCCCTCTTAATTTTTTTAATGCCAGAAAGTTCTAACACTCTTCAAGGAAATAGTTTTAGAAGAGTGGTGAGCTTCAATCCAGAGGAAAGGACTGAATACAAGTCAGTTGGGGTTTTATGATGACAATGAGTAAAAAGAAGAAAGACATAAGTTTGAGGGTTTATCTGAGAAAAGAGAGGAGAGTATTATTTTCATTATTTCCGTTATGATGAGATGGAATCCTTGAGCATATTTGTAGGCTAAAGAAAGCAAGGCATCAAATGAGTCTCGTCAGTCTTAGGAAAGAAGGATATTCCGGCACATGCAACCCGTGAGTGAACCTTGAGGATGTTATCAAAGAGAAATGGGCCAGTCGTGAAAAGGCAAGGGCCATATGATTGCACTTACATGAGGTATCTAGAGTAGCCAAACTCACAGAAGCAGAATGCAGAATGGTGGTGGCCAGGGGCCAAGGCGGGGGTGGGGGGCAGTAGGGAGATGATGTCCAAAGGGCATAGAGTTTCAGCTTTGCAAGATAAAGAGTTCCAGGGATCTGTTGCACAACAATGTGAACATAGCTGTCACTGATGCACACTTTAAAATGGATAAGATGGTGTATTTGATGGTCTGCAGGGCTTTTTTTTTTTTTAAGTTTATTTATTTATTTTGAGAGGGGTGGGGAGGGAGAGGCAGAGAGAGACAGAGAGAGAATCCCAAGGACGTGCTGCACTGTGAGCTCGCAGAGCCCGACCTGGGGCTCGAACCCACGGAACCAGAACTTTGAGATCATGACCTGAGGAGAAATCAAGTGATGGGCTCTTAACTGACTGAGCCACCCAGGCGCCCCTGTGACATATGGGTTGTTTTTTTTTTTTTTTTTACCATAATTATAAACAAACAAATAGATAAAATAGACAGTCTTAAAGTCCAAATAGCCACCTTTCGTCACCTCATTCTCAGGGCTGCTACTCATTTGTTTAGAATGATCTCTATTCTCTCTGATGGGAAGCAATCTTGAGTCAACAAAAAGGAGATAAAAGCCAAAAGATGCAGAAAGAACAAATCACCCTTTGAGCCCCTGGGTTATACCTGAAACAATAAACCTTTGGAATTTTAGTTAGGAAGGATAATAAAAGCCTTTTTTTTCCTTAAAGAAAGGAGGAGGAGGAGGAAGAGGAGGAGGGGGAAGAGGAAGAGACAGGCAGAATAAGAACTAGGAAGAGGAAGAGGAAGCGGAAGGGGAGGGAAGAGGAAGGGGAAGGGGAGGGAAGGGGAAGGGGGGAAGGGGGGAAAGGGGAAGGGGAAGGAGAAGAAGAAAGGCATTCTACTGGATCCAGCCTGGCTTTTATAATCCTTCAGGCCACAATGTAGGAAATGAATTGGACTAAGTCATTTTTTAGACAATAGGTTAATAAGCTTAATAATAAGTTAATAATCATAAGTTAATAATAGATCACAAGTACTCTACCCTAACTTAATATGCATGTAGCTCGGTAAGTGTTCACTGACTGGCGTGGCCTGGTGGGGGCGCAATTTGCTGTGCTATCTGGACAGGCCGGCTGGGTTCATCAGCAGTGGTCTCCGCGTGGAGCAAAGGCTTTGCTTTCCCGTTGGTAACTGGTCCGATCCGACTCCAAAGCTCCAGTATCCATGTCAGTTCTGGAATTCTCACAGATGGATTTGCGAGTTAATCCTTACTCGTTTTGTAGCAATTCCCTTTCTGTGCACCCACTTTCCTACTTGGTGGTTTTTATCATTACTGGAGCTGGAGGTTCTGGTCTGCCTTTCGTAAGTCATGGCCCCAACCGGGTGGTCAGCAAGGCTCTTTAATTTAAGAACATGTGGAAATTTCAACCTGAAGGGGGAAAGACCTCAGGAACAGGCTCTAAAAGGTGAACGGAACAGGCTTGTGATTTCTCCTCCGTGCAATACCAGGAGAGAACTTTCATAGGACTTAATAGCTTCCCCTTTTAGTGATCTCTGGCTGTCCTAAGAAAGTGCAAGATAGTAAGAAAATTAAAAAGTGTCTGTAGTACTTTTTCGTCATAGTAACTTCTGATGAAAAAGACCAACAGCCATTTCAAAGGAGAAACGGTTTAGATCAAAGATCTGAATCCAAAATGGAGCCATCATGAGAAAATCTACACAGAAAGCAAATGTTTGGTGTGTCAGAATAACTCCCAGGAGAGAAATGCTTTGGAATTGAATATGTCCCAGGTGACTTTCTTAAAAAAAAAAAAAACAAAAAACAAAAAACAAAAAAACAAACTATGGAAATCATAATTTGCAAATAGTGTGATATCATGATTTACTTAGCATCAGAGCTAAATTTTTATGTGCCACATTTTCTTTTCTATCAATATTGATAATGGCTGTATAATATTCCACCCAGTGAATAGATCCTTTCATGTCTTTTTTAACCTTTCTCCTGTTTGATACTTTGGCTATTTCTGATATTGCACCATTAGAGAGAACCATGATGAATATTTTGTCCATGTAGATTTTCCAGAATGGTGAATGGTTTCCTTATAATAGACTCTCAGAAGGGGAATCATGGGGTCAAAGGGTATCCATTTTTACCATCCTTGATCCATGCTGTCGAGCAAAGCTGTTTTACACTCTCCCTGTTAACACTGAGAATTGTCAAAATAACTCTATTGTAATTAAAAGGAAGGAGTGTTCATTTGCCCTCATACTGTTGCTGCTGAAATTGGACATTTTTAATATTTTATTATTTCCTTTTCTGTGAATTGCTTGTTTATGGGATAGTCTGTAAACCTGGGGCAGAGGTGAAGTTTATTTCTGGAACCTTCAGATGCCCTCAAACTCTTCCATTCTTTGGAACTCATCCCAACTACTCATGACGATCAGGCCAGAAAAATTCCCACAGTGCTCTACTGTCACGCCAGGCAACTCTACAGGGACACACACATTGTCGTGTGTTTACGAGCAAATCCGGGGGACCTCTGTGTCACCCACGTCCTCCTTGCTTCCTTCCACCACCTATGAACAGTGGCACTGCCGTTTCCGCATTTGGAGAATTTACTCCTCTAATCAGTGGTTCTCAACACTGACTTGCACGTTAGAATCATCTGGGGAACTTTGAAAATTCCCAATACCAAGCACATTCTCCACACCAATTAAATTAGAGTCTCTGGGGTGGCACCTGGCGTCAATGTTTTTGAAAGCTCTCCTGAGGATCCCAAAGTACAGGCAAAGTTGAGAACCACTGCTTGAAATCCTCCCAGCACCATGCGAGGGGCTCAAGGTGCCAGCGCCCATAAGCAACGGCTCCTGTCCTCAGGGGCCTCACAGCTAGGAGGTTTGGGAGGGAAGCACACTCTGAATGCTTCGATATATATACAGAGAGCATTAGATAGAGGTATAGATACATAGATACATATATATACATACGTGTGTGTACACACACATACGTAGATGCACCCACACACACACACACACACACACACACACACATATATATGGGCCACTTTATTAACTATAACCAATAAATTCATTAACCAGTGCCATCAACTCCGTAAAATTGTATGCACTAAGTTATTGTCATTAAGAGGTAAACTGTATGAAAACAAAGAGACTTACTCAAAACACATGTGACAAAGGCTGAGAGAGTTTGTGACGATCTCTCACTGTCTGCATTACCAACCTACACTACTGATTCTCTGCATAGGAAACTGATTTTTCTAAAGGATGCTTTTGAAGTACAATCACTCCGGTTTGCCTAAGAAATGGGTGGTTATGCTATGTTATGTTTACCGAGGCAAAATATATATGGACATATTAGAAAAATCGTTTTAAAATGAGGCAACAAAGGGTTTTCGCTTCCTCTTAAGAAATTTAAACTCATTATTACATGATCCCTCCCTGCCGTTCTGCAGCCGCACCGATCTGTCCACGAGGTGGCGCTCTGGACAAATTCATGAGCTGTGCGCTTTAGAGACGCTCATATCTTAATCCGTGGCCATTCATCTATGGTCTGCGTCTAAAACAATCAGAAGTGGTTTTCTTATCTTTTGCTAATTGGGAAATAAAGTTAGGCCCATTTGAACAGTATTTATAACTATCAATCCAAATATTGTCTTTAGAATGCTTTAAATATACCTTATTTTATTGAATTCTAGTGCATTCTCCCCCCCCCCCCCCCCCCCCCCCCGTTATCAAGACAATTATAGGCTTTAAAATGGTTTCACAGGCTTCATCTTACAGACATTTAGTCCCTGCTTTTTCTATTAAAGCCAATAATGAAATATAGCTCCCATTGTCTCTGTATAAAGATCCAAACACACATCGGACTTCAAAGAATTGGATTTATTTTTATGAGTTAAGGCATCTGAATGTTATCTGAGACAGAATTAAATGGCCAAGTGTTTCTGATTCTTCTCAACAGATATAGGACCGTCTTTGGCCCTGTGCCCCGCGGTTGAGTCCTCAAGCTAGAATAATATACAGGATTCAGCAAAAGCCAGGTTGGCCCCAAAACACCCCTGGAGGCGGGGTCACTGCCCAAAAGTGGTTGCGCGGCTTCTCGGGAAGTTTGATCAGAATTTCCAGGGGCAGCTGCTACCGCCATTCCTGTCAGCTCTCCTGGAAAGGGCAGGACTTTGGAGTGTCCAGGAGGCCCCAATGCCAAATTGTATGCTGTGCCTGTTGGGATCTCTCCAGAGGTGCTGCTTCACGGGTTCTTCTTTCTGACATGTATATTGACACAGATAGACCATCAGAATGAATTTGGGCTCTTCTGTTGGAGAACTAAGCCTGATATCCAGAGCCAGAGAAAGCCAAAGACGTATTTGCTTCCTTCTAGCACTGGGAGAAATGTCACCTCGGGAAAACCGGGTATTAATGAGCACAGAAAACAACGGTCATATATCATCCTTGCGTTGGCAATGGCCACGAGTTTGGCTGTCCTCTGATCCTGCCTCAGCAAATGTGATGCACTTGACATTCATAACAGTTTCTTGGATGAGGCTGTTGGTGCCTGAGGGTTTACATGGCACTATTTCTGATCACCAGTTGACTCTCCTTCCCGTCACTCTCCCTCCAGGGACTGGGCCAGCCGTGGAAAGGATTAGCAGGCCCCCTTGCTTCAAAGTGCCCCTCAATCTGTTGTTGGTGCATTTACACAAACACTTCTTCCTCTTTCTAAGAAATGTTCTCCAAAAAACATGGGGTACTTGGGGGGTGCCTGAGTGGCTCAGTCGGTTAAGCGTCCGACTTCGGCTCAGGTCATGATCTTCTCTCTGCCTGTGAGTTTGAGCCCCGCATCGGGCTCTGTGTTGACAGCTCAGAGCCTGGAGCCTGATTCCAATTCAGTGTCTCCCTCTCTCTCTGCCCCTCCCCTGCTCGTGCTCTGTCTCTCTCACTCTCTCTCTCAAAAAAATAAATAAATAAACATTAAAAAAAATTTTAAATAAAAAGAAAGAACATGGGGTACTCGGAATTAGCACACAAGTAAATATGGATGGTGACAAGACAGAACTGGAACACCCACCAAGTCATAACTTTTGAAAGACCGTAATACTCTGCTCAAGACAAACTTCTCACCCCGATGGGGCATCTGGACACATAGGACAGAGGACACTCCTTATCAGATGAGTGTTCTCCCTGCGTGAGGCCAGCTGACCAGAAATGACCCAGCGCTCATGTAAAAACAGTAAAGAGGGAAGACAGAAGGGAAGCTGTTGGTTAAGTGACACCCCTGGAAGGAAAGTTCACATGAGTGGGGCTGTGGCCCCTCCTACCCACCTGGTGCTGGGGACACGCACGGGACCAAGGAGAGAGACTGGGACAACCCAGAAAAGGAGGTGGGGTCAGAGTATGGTTAGAAGCAAATGGAACTCTTGCCAGCTAATAATGTGCCAAACTCATTACACAGATAATCTCCTTTAATACTCAGGACAACCCTAGCTAAAATCATCTCAACTTTACAAATGAGAAACTCAAAACCCTCAAGTGTTAAATATGATGTTCGGCACGATGAAGTGACCAAGTCTAAATCTGGAGGCAGGACGGTTTGTCTCCAAATCTCTGCTTCTGCACTGTATCCCCGTGAGAGATGGGGGTCTCTGCTTAGTCTTTTGGCCTCACCCTTCGAAGTGGGCAAAGAAGGACTCCTGAATGACGTGTGAGCTACTCCGAAGAACCAGGAATGTGGAATGCACGGGACCAGGGAAGAGCCTTGCTCCATTAAATGACGACTGAGTGCAAGACAGCTGAGCCTCGTGGTAGAATCTGGTCTGCTTTTCTGATGGAACCAGCACCTGTCTTTTCAAAGGACGGTGACACGTATTGCCCATACTCTTATTTGTAACATATGGGGACATAGCCTAGAATTGCCTTTATCAACTGCCCCCCACTTTTTTTTACATTTATTTATTTTTGAGAGACAGAGCACAAGTGGCAGAGGGGCAGAGAGAGAAGGAGACACAGAATCCGAAGCAGGCTCCAGGCTCCGAGTTGTCAGCACAGAACCCGACGCGGGGCTCGAACTGTTCAATTTACTGTGATCAGTCAAATCACAGTAACTGTGAGATCATGACCCGAATCGAAGTCAGACACTCAACCGATTGAGCCACCCAAGCGCCCCTAAACTGCCCCTTTTAAATCTCAGCTTTAGTTCCTCAACAAATGAAATGTATATTTAAAGCAGAAAAGAGGGGTTTTTTGCTAGACACAATATTATAGTGTTTGTTAAATCTATATCTGTAACACTAATTTTTTTTTAATGTTTATTTATTTTTGAGAGAGAGAGAGAGAGACAAAGCACAAGTGCGGGGAGGAGCAGAGAGACCGACAGAGATACAGGATCTGAAGCAGGCTCCAGGCACTGAGCTGTCAGCACAGAGCCCCACGTGAGGCTCACACCCGTGAACTATAAGATCATGACCTGAGCCGAAGTCAGACACTTAACCGACTGAACCACCCAGGCACCCCAACACTAAATATTCTTTATGTGATAGCACTTAACACAGAATTTTAAATAAAATATCTGACCCATTTTAATAAACTTGGAGTAGTAGACTTTTTTTTACTGGGATGGATATTTCTGCTCGTTCCAGAAAGGTTCTGTCGAAGGAAAAAACCATCATACTACTCAAAGCATCAGTTTCTTCAAAAAGAGAAGGTACACAGCAAAATCATCCAGATTTGCATTGCAGAAAAGAAGACAGGACTTAGAGAGTCATTGACCTCAATACAAGTTCAGAAACTGTCCAAAGGAAGGAACTTTTCCAGATATGTGTGGCTCTTGGATCCGGGAGTGATAGTCTTGCCTCAGCTGGACCAATCACAGCCTTTCCCTGACACTGTATTTTACCGTGGGACCAAAAGAGAGTGAGTCAGTGCTGTTGTAGTTGTGGCCTCAGCAAGATGAAAATGTGGGCTGGTCTGGGGTGATCATGAGGTCAACACGTAGAGAGAAGCGTAGACAAAGCACAAAACCTTGGGATATTTCAAGGCTCTCCGGATCTTGAGTTGAGCCACATCCTTGCCCTCTCGCTGTTTGGCTGTTGGTTTCCTTTGGTTATGTAAGAAACCCCAGTATTCTATTAAATCCCTCTTCGTGCCGCAGCTAGTTTGAGTTGATCTTTTATCACACTCAGGAAAAAAACAACAACAACTCTCGACTAATGTACCCTCAAACTGAAAATACATGAACTATTTGTCTCAAGAAATTTTAGGGCTATGTCGGAACTTTAACTTCTTGATATAAGGAGGCCAGCTTCTTTGATTAGACCTGCCAAATTGTTGCTACCTTAAAAGGGCCCTGGAAGATCTGAGCAGATGAAAGCCGTCAGAGGACAACTCTGTTGTGGATCAGACACTTACATAAAAGGAAAGCATGCATTCGGCACATCTGCATAAGAGCACGGAGCCTGGCTGTTGGAAAATGCTAATAAGAATCCAATGCTCCACCCTTGGGCTCGTGCATTGCCTAAAAAAGCTGCACTGATGGGGCTGTGAGACCAAGCTCTTGTAGGTAGAGATGAAATTTTCAAAATAGTACTCAGTAGCGAGGGTGAGGGGATCCAATCACGTTCAAGTCATAGCAGTAACTAACAAAAATGCTTAGACAATTAGAGACTGCCATTTACATGAGTGAATGCCACCAGTAATTTCTTTCCTGGACAAAACCCTCAAACACCAGTCTATCACATTCAAAACACTCTAAGCCTGAAGCCGTCCCAGGTGGAATCAGGTCCCTGGGTAGGGAGGAGCAAGCAGGCAGGGGAGAAGGAGCAGGGCAAGAGAGGAGGCAAGCTGAGGAGAGAGTGTTTTCCAGCTGGACAGCAGATATAAAGGATGGCAGGGAGCTCAACACCCTACGTTGGTATCTACGGGTGCAGTTCCTGTCCCCTTGGGCCGCATTTTCTGAAAGGAGAGGCCAAGCCTCACCTGAGAAGAGGGGAGAGGAAAGGCCAGCTCTAGAGAAAAGACAATTTCCCAGCTTATTCTGGCTCCTATCCAGCACCACCAAAGGGCCCCTCCCCTTTCTCCCACTTGCAACGTCTGCCCAGTCCTTGAATGGTATCCCACACCAAACTCATGGCCAACCATGACCTCAGCATGTGACTTTGTTTGGAAATAGGGTCTTTGCAGATGTAATTAGTTAAGAACCTTGAGATGAAACCATCCTGGATTTAGGGTCACCCTAAATACAGTGACCGGTTCCTCATAGGAAGAGAAGACACAGAGAGACGCACAGGGAAGGAGGCCACGTGAACAGGGAGGCAGACACGGGAACGATGTGCCCACAAGGCAGAAGCTGAAAGAAGCAAGGAAGGATTCTTCCCTAAAGCCTCCAGGAGAAGCATGGCCATGCTGACACCCTGATGTCTATTGGTTTAAGCCACCAAGTTTGTGGTAATTTGTTACAGCAGCCACAGGAAACTAATGCAATCTGGAAGCTCTTTAGGCATCTCCCGCCCTTAGCCAAGTACAGCAACACACACACGCATTGACCTCACCTCCCTACACACCTTCTTCCGTCACCCCACCACATCTCATCTCTGCCCTCCACTTTCTCATCCTAATATCAAAGTCCTCGTTTCCTAAACGTGGCTCATGTCAGTTAAAGGTTCAAAGAAAACCAGTTTGATTGAATCAATTCTCATTAGAATAGATAATGCCACCATTTGTCCAAAAACATTTCCCCTTTTCAGAGAATTCTTTAGTTGGTCAGATTTCCTATATGAGAAGAATAATTGAAGAGTGGACACATTCCGTTCTGAAGAGAGGTCCACCCCTGGGGATATCTTGGTTCCATATTCAGATGGCTTTAGGGGGGCCCTGAGAGCAGGAACCCAGCCCTTCTTCTCCCCACCCAGTTGATTCCCATCAGCCAAGATCACGTCAAAAATTCTTTCCTAACCTTGGCTGTATGTATTCCACCACCCTCTTTCTAGCCCCAACGTCAGCTCTAGAAAGACAGGAGAGCTAAAACAGTACTTAGAGGTTATCTTGTTCAAAGCCAAGAAACACAGCTCACTAGTGGCGTTTTATCGACCAAGAAACACAGCTCACTAGTGGCGGGACTAAGACAAGTACCAAGGTCTCTTTTAGCCTAAAGACAGTCACTGGGATTCTTGGAGTGGTTACCATGTGCCAGACACTGTGCTCAGTACCTTGTATACATTGGAGCATTTTATTGCCTCTAAGATTCGCAGGTAAAGTCGCAACACATGTAAGGATGTGCAGGAACAGTCCATTATCAAACAAGGAAAAAGACAACAAGAAGACCGTGTATATTTCTTTTTTCATTGAGAATCTTTCAGCCCATTGGTTCAGAAGGTATCTAAGTGACCCTTCTCTGTCTTGTCTCTCTTCCTCTGCCCCCTTCACTCAGGATCTTTTTGGCCTTTGCTACCCTTGTTCTCTCCCACGGGTTGGTTGCCCTTGGCAGCAGGAAGCACCAAAGGATCCCAAGGGTTCTGAGTATCCCGCGAAGGGCTCGCAAGCCCTCAAGTGAGTCCGGAGAAGAGCGCCATCTTGTGGAACATCAACAGGAGGGCCCTTCCTCTTGCCCACATGACCACTGTTCACCTCAAAGCTTCAGGACTGTGCACTTGTCCACGCAAAGCCTTGGCCCTTCTCCTTGACTCACTCCACAGCCTTTCGGCACCTAGACTGATGGTCAATGAGAGGGAGGAAAGGAGAGGAAGAGCAAGAAGAAAAACTCCACTTACTGTGGTTACTATTGTTACATCCTGTCTCGTAGGCGAGGAATCTAATGCTTAGGGAGGCTAAGTAACTTCACTGAGAGCTAGGGAAGCCCGGGGCCAGTGTCAAACCCACGTCTGTTTTTATCTGCCTCATTTGTATTCCGGGGAGTGGAAGCATGACTCCCCAGGGAGCTTGGCCCCAGACCTCTGTGCCCTTAGTGTCTCCTATCGACCCCGGGAGCCACCTCAGCCTCACTCATGCCCATTGTCAGGACCCACCAAGAGACAGGGGTTAATTTTGGAAGTGTGGGGAGCTCTGAGGAGCTGCCTCTGGTCAACACCCTCTAAAAGCACCTTACCGTGGGGGCCTCGGAAATAGGAAGAACCTCCTTCGGTTCATTACACAGATTCCTTTACACAGATCAGTTGTTCAAGGTTATTACCTGAGATCCTGTATTTCCTGAGGACTGGGACGAAAGTCACATGTGGGTGCCCCTTCCTTTTTTTTATTCCTTCTGCTGGTTGAAAAATGGACATGCTGGCTGAAACTGCAGCAACCAACCTAGAGCACGAGGGGACCTTTGAAACCAAGGCCATGGATTACTGATCATTAAGCCAGGATGACCGACTTCTGAGTTTCTGATGCCATAGGATGCTATACCAACGGGACTGCTTATTTCCAGAGTCTTAAGTGAAAGAGAAAGAAATTTCCATCTCATTTGAACCACTGCTATGCTGGGGTTTGTACCTCATAGCTGAACCAATTCCTGCTAATATGCTTTGGCTTTGTGTATACGTGATGCTCTCAGTGAAGTGTGTCTGGTCACAAGTGACAGAATAGCCAGTTAGTGGGAATTCAAGCAACGAAACACTTCATTGTGTCCTGTGAAGAAGTCTTGAGGTAGGGAGCGTCAGAATCTTTTCTGCGGCTCAACAACACCAGGACCTGAACATGGTATTTCTGTGGTTCTGTTGGCCTGCTACCTCTGCTCACAATCTGGCTGCAGCAGCTCCTTCTCACACAACAGCATCCAAAACAGGAAGGCAACCTCTCCTTTATCAGCTAAGAAAATCTTTCCCATAAACCCACAAGCCAATTTCCCCTTATACCTCACCGTGTGTCCCTAGTTTGGTTATTATCAAGGGGGAGTGGGATTTCCAAAACCGGTCTAGCTTATGCTTATTATTCCCCAGGATGGGGGCACATTGCCATTCAAGCACAACCATGGGTTCCATTAGCAAAGAAGGGAGAATAGATGTTGGGGAGGCAACCAATTATATCTGCCCTATGAATTAAAAAAAAAAAAAAGCCCTGAAGGATAAAGACATTTGGGTCCTTGATTTGGGGTGACTCTGCAGTTGTACTGACATTATTCTGAAGTGTCAACGCTAATTTTATTCACTTGGGGCTTGTAGCTTCTCCGTTTACAATACACTGTCCCATGATTTAAGGCTAAAGAAGACCTAAGTGTGGACAATATTTCACCAAACCTACAATCAGGCGAGATGATGATTTCATCTTTTATGCTTTCAGCCCAAATCAAGCTGAAGCTCAGAGAGAGCTATTTATTTTAAGAAATACCAGCGTCAAGGGCTCCTGAGCCCTTCCCTGTCATTCCAGGTTATTGGTTCTCTTCCGCAGCGCTGTGTCTGCCCTTTCCTCCTTGGCGGTCTCCAGCTCTCCCCCCACCCCCGCCCCCACCGCGCACCGCCTCCGTCTTCCTCCAGACTTGCCCCGTCCTCCCCTTTTGTGGCTGCTCTTTTTCTCTTTATTTCTTTTGTCTTTCTGGTTCCTTCCTTCTCCCCGCACCACCCCCCACCTGCCTTTCCACTGCTCCCAATTGTGAAGCGCTCCTGGTTAGGAGCTGTGGTTTCATTAGGTTTGTTTCATGCTCATTATCCTTCCTCCAAAAAGCAGGGGGGGTTCGGTGCTTGTGCGTGGCCCTTGCAGAGAAAGCTTTCATAAAATGAAACCCAACTGAATGGAAACAAGACCAAAAAAGCCTGAACCGTCTCCATTTCGGTCGTGTGACTGATTAATTCCATTCAGTATTTGGTCTTAGGAGGGAAAGAACTAGCAAAAAGCAATATCCTATTAAGCTCTCTTCAGTTTGATTTGATCTAATGAATTCAGTCAAGCCTGGCATCTGTGCAAAGCCATATGGGCCATCATGAAGCCCAGCAAATATTCATGTAGCTGGATCCTCTCAGGTACTTGGCTACCAACACAGAGAACTGGCTCAGACCCAGCACCGAGCAGGAAAGTCCTACAAGGGGAGGTGGTAGAATGGAATTGTGTCTCCCTAGAGTTGAAGCCCAAACCTCCACTGTGACTGAATTTGGAGACGGGACTTTTAGGAGGCAATTAAGGTTAAATGAGGTCATAAGGGTTGGGCTCTAATCCAGCAGAACTGTGGCCCTATAAGAAGAGAAAGATCTCTCTCTCTCTCTCTCTCTCTCTCTCTCTCTCTCTCTTTCCCTCTCTCTCTCTCTCTCTTTCTCTCTCTCTCTCTCTCTCTTTCTCTCTCTCTCCCTCTCCCTCTCCCTCTCTCTCTCTCTCTCTCTCTCTTCCCCTTTCCATCCCCCCCTCTTTTTTTTCTCTCTCTCTCCCTCCCTCCTCTTACCATTACCATATGAGGACATATCAAGGAGGTGGCCATCTGCTAGCCAGGTAAAAGTTTCTCATCAGAAACCAAATCAGCTGGTACCTTGATCTTGGACTTCCTAACCTCTAGAACCGTGAGAAAATACATTTCTGTTGTTTAAGCCCCCAAGTCTATGGTATTTGTTACAGCAGCCTGAGCTGACTAATACGGGGGCACAGTCTCAGAGCAAAGTGTTGAGGGATGAGACTGGAACACTGTGAAGCTGTTGCCTCATCCAGGCTCCTCCCAGCCTAGAAGCAAAAGCCCTGCCTCCCCAAGTAGGCTCTGTTTGTGCATCCATGACTCAGTAGAATAAACTCTGACTTCTAGGAGTGGGTTGGGGGAGGAAATGAAATTTTCCTGAAATCAATTATATCTCTTTCCTATCTCTGGTGATTCCTCTATTATTTCCAGGGTGATTTCTTTCTTTTTAAATTTCATCCATAAAATTTTTAGCATGTATCTCTAAAAGATAAGGATTCTTCAGAAATAGCCATAATGATTATATCCCAAGAAATTAAGTCATTCCTCAATATCATCAACTATTTAGTATACAATGTTCACGTTAATAATCATTTCATAACTGCATTAATGGCTGTGCTTTCATTCTTACAAATTGTTTACTTGAATCAAGATCCAAAAAGCCCATCGCTGGACGTACTGATTATGTTGCTTAAGTCTCTTGTAATCTACAGCATCCTCTTGAAATCATTGTTGATTCAACAACCTTGAAGTTTGTTGATGTTGCAGAAAAGCCAGCTGATTCGTCCTGTAGAGTTTCCCAGTTTGGATTTGCTCCTTACATCTCCATGGTGTTTTAACATATCAGTCTCTCCTTTGTAATTTCCTGTACGTGACTGATTGGATCAGGTCTAGGATGAAATTTTTTTTTTTTAATTTTAACATTTTTTTTTTTTTCTTGAGAGACAGAACGTGAGCAGGGGAGGGGCAGAGAGAGAGGGAGACACAGAATCTGAAGCAGGCTCCAGGCTCCAAACTCAACACAGAGCTCCACACGGGGCTCGAACCCGTGAACCGTGAGATTATGACCTGAGCTGAAGGCGGATGCTTAACCCACTGAGCCCCCCAGGCGCCCCTGAATTCTTTTAAGGCTGCTTTATAAGTGGTGGTGCAGTCTTCCAAGTGGAAGATCTAGTTGTTTCTCTTTGGTGACGTTGCCAGATGCTAATGGCTATACATTAGTGTAATATGTAGATGCATTAATTCATTAAGGGGAATATGTAGTGGTATGTAATATGTAGAGTAATAGAGACATTAATTCATTCAGGGGTAAAATGAGAATATGCTATCAATCGTTGTTCATTCTTAGTGGGAATAATTTCCCACTAAGTGGGAATAATTCTACAGAGGAACTCCCCCTCATCTACTATTTAACCAGTGACACCACTCATAGAGAAACATCAGATACATGCTTGATTATTTCCCTTTGTGTATTAGTTTTATATGAACGTGCTGGTTCACCAGCATTCTCCAAAGGTGACCACTTGGCAGTTAGTCTGAGTTGATTTTGTGGGGTGTTTTTGTTTGTTTTGGTTTTGGTTTTTGCTCCATCATGAACGTGTGGACTTTAACCTGTTTTTGTGTTTCACCCCACTGCACTTGCTCTCTTGATGATGTTTAAATTGCTCAGTCTTTAGCCAGGGGACCTCTTCAGGTTGGTGCCTAAGTCCTTCTGACACATTTTAGTGAGTAAGTGGTCTTCACCATCTTCCTTTCTTCCTTGATTTCTGATCCGAGAAGATATTCCGGGTTTCTCCTGTACATGTTCTGACCCAGACCTAGAACCATTCATTTCTCCAAGGAGCGCTTTCTTCTTAGTGGGAAATGGCAGGACAAGATCACCATCTCTCTGCTGAAGATATTCATTGCTGTGAGGCTCATCATTATTTTCTTGGCTATTTCTGTACACAGAACTAGAAGTTTGTTTTAGAAAAAGTTTAAAAAAATTTTTAAAGATAAAATACATTATGAGAATATATTGAACTTCCAATTCAAATTTAGAAGTAAAGGGTTTATTTGAACTTTTGTATCTCTAAAGATGTGCTTTTTCCTGCACCGATAAAGCTGGTTGTCAAGGACGCTGGAAATCATAGAATTAGAATATCACACCCTTATTCATTTGCTTTATCCCACAAGAGACCCAGAACAGTCTTAGAGAAACAATGCTACCACTCACCATTCCCAGACAATATGAATACCGTAACCAATGTTGAAATATTTTCCCCCATTATGTTTTGTCCTTATGGTATATCGCCCTGGGAGAGTAGAGTTAAATTATTGTATTTAAAGCCTCTTGGAATAGTTCTTCTATGTGTGTCCATATTTCAGAATGTCTGAGGAGGAGCAAGCCAGAACAGAGGTAAAGGACCGCCTTGAAGGAGGACCATCATTCTTCCCAGGAGAACCCAGTGCTCTCACATCCAGCTTAATTAATACTCCTTCCTCCTTCATTTACATCCTCCAACTCCCCGCCATCCCCACCCCCCAGTACATCGCTTCACTTGGTTCCTCCAACACTCCCTTGTAACATCCCGATGATCAGGTCTCTGTGGCATAGTTATCCTTGCCACATAGAGGGAGGTGTGCATCAGGATTTTCAAAAAAATGTTCACACACCTTTAAAAAATAAGCTTTAAAAATAGACTTTATTTTTTAGAGCATTTTTAGGTTCACAGCAACGTTGAACTGAAGATACAGAGATTTTCCATATACCTCCAACCCCCTTCATGCGTGGCCTCCCCCATTGCAACACCCTCCACAGAATGGTACGTTTGTTACACCAGATGAACCTGCATTGACACATCATTGCTACCCAAAGACCACAGCGAGCATTGGGACTCTCTTTTGGTGTCGTACTTTCTGTAGATTTGGACAAATGTTATAACGACATGTGTCCATTATTCTAGTATCATAGACTATTTGCACTGCCTTAAAAATCTATGCTGCCCCTTAGTCTTCCCTTCCTCCCTCCCTGCTCACCCCAGGCATCCACTAACTTTTTTTTACTGTCTCCATAGTCTTGCCTTTTCCAAAATACAGTTGGAACCATACAGTATGTGGCCTTTTCAGATTGGTTTCTTCCATTTGGTCACATGCACTTAACTTTCCTTCATGTCTTTTCATGGTTTGATAGATCATTTCTTTTTAGTGCTGAATAATATTTCATTGTCACAACGTGCCACAGTTTATTTACCCATTCATCTATCGAAGGACATTTTGGTGGCTTGCAGAGTTTGGTAATTATGAATAAAGCTGCTGTAAACATCAGGCTACAGACTTTTGTGAGAACATAAGTTTTCAATTCTTTGAAGAAAATATCAAGGAGCATGATTGCTGGATTATGTGGTGAGAGTATGTTTAGTTTGTTTTTTTTTTAATTTCTGTAAAGCTTATTCATTTATTTTGACAGAGAGAGGGAGAGAGTAGGGTAGGGGCAGAAAGAGAGGGAGAGAGAAAGAATCCCAAGCAGGCTCCTTACTGTCAGTGCAAAGCCCGACGCGGGGGTCCAACTCACAAGCCACGAGATCATGACCTGAGCCGAAAGCAAGAATTGGACACTTAGCTGACTGAGCCACCCACGTGCCCCAAAAGTAGGTTTAGTTTTAAAAGAAATTTCCAGGGGTGCCTGGGTGGCTCAAGCCCCGTGTCTGGCTCTGTGCTGACAGCTCAGAACCTGGAGCCTGCTTCGGATTCTGTATCCCTCTCTGTTCCTCTCTCTCTCTCTCTCTCTCTCTCAAAAATAAAAACAAATATGTAAAATTTTTTTAAGAAACTGCCAGATGTGTTCCAAAGTGTCTGCACCATTTTGCATTACCACCAGCAATAAATGAGAGCTCCTGTTGTTCCATATCCTTGCCAGAATTTGATATCATCAGTGTTTTGGCTTTGGGCCATTCTAATAGATGTCTAGTGGTATCTCAGTGTTTGCATTTGCATTTCTCAGATGACATATGACGTGGAGCATCTTTTCACACGTTTATTTGCCATCTGTATATCTTTTTTCTTTTTTTTTCTTTTTTTTTTTTTTTTTTTTTTTTTTTTGGTGAGGTGTCTGTTAAGGTCTTTGGCTCATTTTTTAATCAACTTGTTTCTTTTCTTATCATTGAGTGTTAAGCGTTCCTTGTACATTTTAGATGAGTCCTTTATCAGATACATCTTTTGCAAATATTTTCTCCCAGTCCGTGGTTTGTCTTTTCATTCTCTTGGCAGTATCGTCTGGAGAGCAGAACATTTTGACTTTAATGAAGTCCAGCCTATCGGTTCGTTCTTTCTTTCGTGGATCATATGTTGATGTTGCATCCAAAAAGTTATCACCAAACGCCAGGTTTTCTAGATTTTGCCCCTTTGTACAGTTTTGTGTTTTACACTTAGGTTTGTGATCTATTTTGAGTTAATTATGACGTAGAGTGTAATGACTGTGTCTAGATTCCTTTTTTTTTTTTTCATGTGGATGTTCATTTGTTCTAGCACCATTTGTTGAAAATACTGTCTTTGCTCCATTGTACTGCCTTTGTTCCTATGTCCAAGATGAGTCAACCAAATTTATGGGAGTTATTTGGGGGCTCTCTATTCTGTTCCATTGATCTATTTTGTCTATGTTTTCTCCAAAACTACACTGTCTTGATTACTGCAGCTTTATAGTAAGCCTTGAAGCTGGGTAGCCTACAGCCCTCCAGCTCTGTTCTTCTTCAATATTGCATTGCCTATTCTAAGTCGTGTCCCTCGCCATATAAACTTTAGAATCAGTTGGTCTATCCATAAAAACTGGAATTTTAATTGAGGTTGCACTGAATTTATAGATCAAGTTGGGAAGCACTGATATTTTGCTAATACTGAGTCTTCCTATTCATGAGCATGAAATATCTTTCCATTTATTTAACCCTTTTTGCTTCATACACCTTTGATGGAGTAATTTCATTTCCAATAAGTAAATCGCCCAAAGAAGGTGAAAACATGTATGCAACACTGATTTTAGTAATTTGTTGACAAGATAGTTCTGAAACTTTAAAATGAATAAAAAATTTCCCAGGGAACATATTTAAAATGTAGATTTTTTTAATTAAAAAAGGAATCCTGGCATTTTCTCCTGCATTTTTCTTTTGATTAGGTAAAATGTACACTCTATTTGTGGTTTTCGAGTACATTTCCCTGACGACCAGTTAGGTTGGGCACCTTCTCATATGTCTGTTGGCTATTTTATTTCCTTCTTTGTGAAGTGTCCCTTTATGTGGGAACTTTTCTCATTACTTTCTGAGTTCTCAGTTTTTTCCTTGTTGATTTGTAGGAATTTGTAATATATTCAAGATACTAGACTGGATTTCTGGTAATACATGTTGCAAATATTTTTTTCTATTCTGTGTTTTGTGTTTTCAGTCTCTTTATGATGTTTTTTGATTAATAGAATTCCTAATTTTATTAAAGTTAAGTTTATCAACTTTTTCCTTCATGATTAAGGAATTCTTCACTACTTTGAGTCATTGAAGCTTTCTTATCTTCTATATGCTTTATAATTTTGTCTCTCACGTTTATATCTCTTTTCTACGGGGAATCAATTTTTATGTATGGTATGAGGGAAGGGTGCACTTTTACTTTTTTCCATATGGAAACCTACTTGTCCCAGGAGTACCATTTGAAAAGTCAATTTTCCTCACTGATATACAAAGCTACCTTGTTCACATGTCAACTTTCTATATGAACATATATCTGTTTCTGGGTTCTCTACTCTAGTCCATCAGTCTATTCACTATCCTGGCATCAGTACCACACTAATTACTACAGTTTTATGCCATATGGAAGGACAAATTCACCCCTTGTATTTTCCTTCAAGAGTGTTTTGGCCATTTTTTTTATCATTTGCATTTCCATATACTTTAGAAGCAGTGAGTCAATCTCTACCGATAATTTGATTTGCTTTTTATTAGGATTGAAAGAACTATAATTCAGCTTAGGGAGAATTCTCATGTTTAATCAATACCAAATCTTCCAATCCATGAACATGGTATGGTACAGCTTTCCCTTTATATAGGTCTGCTTCAATGTCCAATCAAGTTTATTATTTTCTCCATAAAGATATTTTGCACATTTTTGTTAGATTTATTCCTAATAATGTTTACAGTTCATGTTAAAAATACTTCCCTTATTTCCTATGATTTGTAGCTAGCACATAAAATACAAGTAAATGATGCATGTTAATTATGTATCTAGCAACCTTGGCAATTCTTTTATTAATTCTATAACTGATCCGTATAGTCTTTTGCATTTCCTACATACATTACCATATAATTTACAAATAATAACAGTTTTGCTTCTTACTTTCCAATCTTAATACCTTTTATTTCTTTTTCTTGTCTTATTACTTCAGCCTAAATCTCTGATGGATAGAAGTGGTGATAATGGATGTCCTTGCCTGGTCCCAAACAGAGGGAAAGCTTTCATTTTTAAAGAATTTTTAGATATCCTGGCAAACATAAGAAAGTTTCTTTCTATTAGATTTTTAAAAGTATTTTCTTTTTTTTCTTTTTTTAATGTTTATTTATTTTTTGAGAAAGAGAGAGACAGAGTGTGAGTGGGGAACGGGCAGAGAGAGAGGGAGACAGAATCTGAAGCAGGCTCCAGGCTCTGAGCTGTCAGCACAGAGCCCGAAGTGGGGCTCGAGCCCATGAGCTGTGAGATCATGACCTGAGCCGAAGTCCGACGCTCAACTGACTGAGTCACCCAGGCGCCCCTAAAAGTATTTTCTAAATTATTATTATAAATGGATACAGAATTTTATCAATTTTTTAATCTATCAAGGAAATAATATGATGCATCTTCTGCAAGAATATAATGGTGAATTACATCAGTTGATTTTTCTAATGCTACATTACCTTGTATTCTTAGGACAAGCCTAACTTGGTCACGATGTGTTGTCCTTTTAAAAATAAATATTGATGGATTTGATTTTTGCAGGATTTTACATATTTACATGTTAACTATCTTAGCAAATATTTATAGAGCACCTGCAATAGGCCAGACACAGCTCCACATCAACAAAATAAACCAGAATCCTTGCTTTCATGAAGTGTAGATTTTAGGAGGGAGAGACATAAAAGAATAACTGAACATGATGCATAAGTCTTGTGCAGTGTGGTAGAACATGAAAAGTACTATGGAATAAAGAAAAATGGAACAAAGATCCAAAGACAAATTGGGAGGATGCAATGGAATAAGGTAGTAAGAACACGTCTTGTTGAAAAGACAACAGCTAAGAAAAGAGTTAAAAGAGAAAAGGGACATTAGCTATGTGGCTAACTGCTGAATACTGTTTATGAATAGGGAAGAACAAGAATAAGGGCAAAAGGTCAGTGTGGCTGGACTGGAGTGGACCAGGGCAAGGTGAGGTGGTCAGAAAGTTAAAGGGCTAGATTATGTGGGATTCTGCCAACTGTTGAAAGGTTTTGGATTCTCTGAGTGAAACGGGGAGCCATTGCAGAGTTTTAGGCAGAGACATTACAGTGGTTATATTCTGGGTATATTTTGAAGGTTGAGACTATAGAAATTCCTCTTGGATTACATGTTTCACTGGAAGGATCATTAACGCATGCCCGGCAGATAAAATCCCAAATTCGTTCTGGTACATATTGAATTGGAGGTTTCTATTAGACATTCAAATAGTATTGGCAACTAGGTAGTTAAATCTTGAAACTGAAAGAGAAGTTCGGGCAGGAAATATAAATTTGGGAGTCCTCAGCATGTAAATAATACTTAAAATTAATAATACTTAAAAATAATACTTAATAATTAAGAGGATGAGATTACCAAGGAAGTAAGTGTACATAAAAAATAGGAAGAGAGGGACCAAGGGTTCACTCTGAAGAACCCCAACATTAAGGGTTTGAGGAAAAGAGGAAGAATCTGCAAAAGAGGGAATGAGTAAACAGTGAGGCAGGTGGAGTGGACAGCATAGGTAACTATGCTGTCATGGAAATCGAAGGAAAAGATATTCCAAGAAGAAAGGAAAAATGCACGCTTACTCTGTCAAAGGCTATTGATAGGTTAGGTTAGATGATGGCAGAGGCTGGCCATTTGATTTAGCAAAGTCGTTTGATGACTTTGACAAGACTTTTTTTGCTAGAGTGGTAGGAGAAAAGTATGAGTGAGAGAGATGGGAGTCAAGGAATGGTTACACTTTGTGCTATAGAGAGAAGCAGACAAAGGAGTCGATGGAGATTTGGGGCAAAGAGAGGATTTTTCCCACTAGGATGGAGAAATAAGCATAGTTTGCATGCTCATGGAAATAATCTGGTAAAGAGTAAAAAATCAAATATATAACAATGAGAAGGGAGAGTTGCTAAAGCAATGCCCTTAAGTAGGAGAGAGGAATGGGATCTAGAGCACAAATGGAGGGATTGTGTTTAGACAGGAGCATGGATAAGTTTATTATATTATATTATATATATATAATATATATAATATATATTATATATATTATATATATTATATTATAAGTTTAGACAGGAGCATGGATAAGTTTATTATATTAACAGGCAGGAAGTTTATGGATGCAAATAAGGGTTTGTAGAGAGTGAGTTGGGTGGCAGAACTCTGTGGAAATTCTCTTGGGATTATTTCAAGTTTCTCAGTGAAGTAAGAAATGAGGACTTTCGCTTAGGTTCTAGAGTTTCAAAAATTTTAGAATAAAGTTGCTCGTATTCTCTTATTTGTAAAATAACTACAACAGTAGTAGTGAAAACTCGTTTTCATTCCTGTTATTGGTCCCTTTCTTTTTTGTTGTTGTTCTTAATGCATTTCACTGGACATTTGTCAGTACTGTAATTTTTTTCAAAGAATCAGCTCCCATTATTGGCTCTCTTTATTATGATTTCTTCATTTATTGTCTATTTTAGTTATTTATGTACTTCCTTTCTTTCTTTTTTTGGAGGGGGGAGGGAAGGAGTTATTTTGCTGATTGTTTCCTAACTTCTTATGTCAAATGCTTAGCTCATTAATTTCAGGCACTCTTCTTCTTACCTAATATATATTTAAGATTTAAAATTTTCATTTATAAAATGTATTACATTTACTAGTATTACAATCACTCAGTTCAAAATATTATCTAATTTCTATTATATAGTTCCTTCCTTAACCCATTTATTATGTTGAGGAGTTTTTTCTAGTTTGTAAAAATATGAAATTTTCTACTCAGTATATTATTGATTTTTTGCTTAATTACATTGCAGTTGGAACCAAGCTCTGTAAGATTTCACTTCTTCAAAATTTTTGGAGGACTTACCATGTAAACTTGTATTTGGTCCTTTGCTATAAATGTTCTACATGTGCTAGGAAAAATTTGTATCCTGCAATTGCTGAGTACAGTTTTATGTCTCTGTTCATTAGGTTTGTTTATTAAGTTTGTTAATAATGCTATTAAAATCTTCTATAGTTTATCTAAATCTTATGTGCTAAATTTATCAATTACTGAGAGGTGTATGTTAAAAACCTGCTCTGACTGGAATTGTCTGTTTTTTCCTGGAGTTTCTGTCAGTGTTTTCCTATACTTTGAGATTAGGAGATTAAGTTATACTGCCAAAAATTCATTGTCTTTTAATTTGAGCACTTAGTTCATTTACATTAAATGTAATTAGTAATATATTTTGACTTATATCAATCATATTATTTTTTGCTTTCTATATGTCCTACTCATTTCACATTTCTTTTTTTAAAAAATCCTCACGTACCTGCTTAATAAAGCTTAAAATTAATCAGTAGACTTATCCTACTCTAGACAATATGAGAACCAAAAAACTTAAAACACCTAAGCCTACATTTACCTGGCTCAGCAAATGCTCTCAAGGCACTCCAGGTTCCCAGTTAGTCCTCTCAGTTCTCATTTCTATTTAGGTTTTAACTTGTTAATTTCTTATTCTCTTGTCAACTTTTTCATGTTTCAATGACCTTGCATAATGTCAGTATCCCAAATCATATTCTACTGAATTTTCTGTAGTAAATACAAGAGCACTTTGCATATTTCATAACAGTATTTACCCACTATGATTTTTTTTTATTTATTTTTCAACGTACAGAGATGTAATGATTAAGCATCACAGGGCCTTGAGGACTGAGCACAGAGCTGCTCGTAAAGTGGCGATGCATTAAGTATTTATTGAATAAACTAATGTTCTTCATTATTATGTGACTAAATATGCTGCTCTTCTATGTTGTGAATTTTCCTATTTGCAGGCTCCAAAGTTAAGAATGTTACTCCTATCATTCATACACTTAATGTAGGCTGTACTCTGGAGTATGAAAAGTCAGTCAACATATCTTAAATATATTGTAGCACAAATATGGTGAAATTAATACAGACGTTAACCTTATTAAGCCATACTGACTCCACGCCAAACCTTTGAAGACACTGTGTTGCTAAAGACCTCACAAGTGTGTTAACACCTTGGATTATGTTTTTCTGCACTCCTAAAGTCAGCTAATCATATTGGAAGATGTGCCTGCATACCACCAGGGCCATTACATCAATTTGCTTATTAAGAACTTTTTTCCAAGCCCTTTCCAAGGATCTGGACCTGAGAAACACCAAACCAGTCTTAGGACATAACTTGGCCAGGAATTGACTTCTCGGAGTCCTCTCTCAGCCTCCCCTCAATTTCCATAATCCCTTTCACCCTTCCCATTTGCAATGCCCAAGCAGCATGGGGAACAGTAAATCTCCATTTTAGTGACGGTGACTGGTACTCACAGTATGAGCTCTCTCGCTTCCAAAAGTCCCAGGAGCACGTTCCCCATTTGGTGAGGTATCCTATTTATACCAGTGACCTTCCCCACATTCAGAACTTGAACAGCTGCATCATATATATAACGGAATGGAAAGTAACATGACACACATTTCAAAGAGAAAATTGGAAAGGGATATGTCTCCAACGTTCCTTCCAGCTCTAAAAGGCTATGCTTCTTTGAGTCTATATAATAAAAATAACAAAGGGGCCAGCGTGGGGCATGACAGAGGAGGCTGTTATACGGAAAATTATTCTGACTTTCCAAAGTTAAAGCCTGAAATAAGCAAGGAAGTATTTAAAACAAAACTAAAAATGGTTACTGATAAAGACTCTTAATGAGCTCTGTAATTATTCTCTTTCTGAATTTGAAACAGTACATTTAAAAAGGTACCAATCACTATACTTAACATATTTTAAAATAATTACAGGTTTATTTGTCAGTACCCTTGAGATCCAGGCTCGTGTGTGTGACTTTGTATCTGCAGGGCCTATTTAACACAGTGCCACACGTACAGTAATCACTCCATTCATGTATCGTGATTAATAAATTGGGACAATCTCAAGAGTGACAGGGGATATGTGTGTGTTGTATACACCTGTAATTGTAAGAAATTGTTGGCATCTATGGAGCGCTCGCTGTATACAGCACCCTGCTCAAGGGATCGAGATTTCTGCAGAGATAGCACAGGTCATAAGTAGGGTGAAGACACTGGGCTTTATGACAGGAAAAAGACATTCAGAGTGCAAAACTATTGTAAATCCTAATTTTACTTATTGATTTTTTAAATGTTTATTTTTGAGAGAGAGAGAGCGCTTGAGCAGGGGAAAGGGCAGAGAGAGAGAGGGGGTGACAGAGAATCCCAAGCAGGCTCCGTGCTGTCAGCACAGAGCCCCACGCAGGGCCCAATCCCACAAACCATGAGCTGAGTCAAAATTAAGAGTCAGACGCTTAGTTGACCGAGCCACCTCACCCCTCTGTAAATTTTAATTTTAAAGTCAAATTAAGCAACCTCTTCCCTGTCAACTCAAGACCTCCCCTGCAGTCCTCTCTGGCTGTTTCAGAGTCCAGAGTGCTAACCATTACACCATGGAACCGCCACTCTCTCCGGCTGTTTCAAAGGCTCTCCTAAGCAAAAACTTGGCACTTGAACCTCCCGATTTGGGGAGGTGTGGGGAGGTGTTAAGGAAGGCAGGCTACGGGAGGGCTGATAAATACAGCAGCGTGCCCAGGGCTTCAGGGAGTCGTGCGGGCAGACGAGTTGGGGCACAAGTTACTAATGAATAGGGAGTCATAGCTTTCCCCCTTCGCCACTGCTGGAGGTCATTCTGTGCTGTCCGTCTGACCTCCACCCCGCTCCCCCGTTGCAGGGCATCCACATGGAGGGACTGAGAAGAGGAGAGAGATGCCAGAAGACCACACACAGAGAACCGCACCGGCTCTTTGTGGAGAGGGTTTTACTCTGGACCAGCTTTGGGTGCGAGAGAATTGGATTGGAGAGAAAAGAGTAAGCCTAAGGGTTCCTGAGAGGACTCTCTTTGCACATTCCCTGAAAAAATCCAAATAAGAGGATGGGGTCGCTTTTAAACTATAGACGGCCTCCCCACTTACCATGGGTCAACTTTCCAATGGTGCACAAGCGATGAGCATTCAGTAGAACCGTACTTGAATTCTGATTGTTGACCCTTCTCCCCACTGGCGATTCGTGGTGTGATCCTCTTCCACGATGTGGGGCAGGACAGCAAGACAACACAATGACAACCACTCTGTCCCACACGACCACTCTGTTTTCACTTTTACTGCAGTGTTCAATACATCACATGAGATCTTCAACACTGTCTTCTCAAGAAGGCTTTGTGTTGGATGATCTGGCCCAGCAGTAGGCTCATGGAAGTGTTCCGAGCGTGTGGAAAGGAGGCCAGGTAGAGCTATGTTGTTCAGAGGTTGGGTTCACTAAGTACATTTTCGACCTAACAATATTTTCAACTCGCAATGGGTTTCTGGGAATGCAACCCCATGTTAAGTCAAGGACGATCTGAACTTTCACTTGTTCCTTGAATGCATCACCACTCTAAGACTGCTCCCAGATACGTAAGTATCGTATAAACGTGATCCTAGTTTTGGAAGCTGTCATGCTACCCCCAAGGACCTTCTGTGCTCCTTGTGAAGGAGATGCAAGGTCCCACATTCCACCTTGTCAGCATTTAGAGGCACTTTTATTAATAAGCTGCCAAGAGTTACCATATACATTTGCCTAGTTGATTTTTCAGCATCATGAGAGGAAAACAAAATATAACATATGTTCTTATTATTCTATTGCATATGGAATCTCAAATCTAAAATATTTTGTAGACAGTAGGGGCGCCTGGATGGCTTGGTATGTTGAGTGTCCAACTTCGGCTCAGGTCATGATCTCACGGTTTGTGGGTTCGGGCCCCGCGTCGGGTTCTGTGCTGACAGCTCAGAGCCTGGAGCCTGCTTCGGATTATGTGTCTCCCTCTCTCTCTGCCCCTCCCCTGCTCATGCTCTGTCTCTCCAAAATAAATAAATGTTAAAAAAAAATTAAATATTTTGTGGATAGCCATATGAGAGTGATAAGAAAAAAATGTCTTCCTAGAGTAACACAAACAGCTATCTATCTCATGCAGACCCAACCTCTTGTGATGAAGAACTCCTTTTCATTTGCTTCAAAATAACCAGGAAGGGTGTTCTTGGCAATGGGGCTGAATAGGTCCTTTGGGACAGAGAGAGTTTATATTCCCCAAATATTGGTGGGTTCCCCTACAAATCCCCACCTCCAGACATTGGGTTGGGAGCCATCACATGAGTACATCTGGACAATGAACTTAAAATAGAAGTGATGTACGTTGGGGCCCCTGGGTGGCTCCGTCAGTTGGGCGTCTGACTTCGGCTCAGGTCATGATCTCACAGCTTGTGGGTTCGAGCCCCTCGTCGGGCTCTGTGCTGACCGCTCGGAGCCTGGAGCCTGCTTTGGATTCTGTGTCTCCCTCCCTCTCTGCCCCTCCCCTGCTCGCATTCTGTCTCTCTCTCTCTCTCTCTCTCTCTCAAATATAAATAAACATTACAAAACAAAACTGACGTGTGTCATTCACTGTGCACTTCGAGGCCAATGAGTTTCCTCTGATTCTCATTGCCCCTTTCCGTGGTGACCTGGAAGCTACATGATACAGACGACAGAGCTATAGGATTGAGGCCACCCACGAGTCCGAAGGTACCATGTGAATGAGGGAACGAGCGCTCCCAAGGGAAGCCTGCGTCAGGCTGTGATGGGAGCAACAAGCACATTTTCCTGACGTCGAGCCGCTGAGAACTCGAGCTTCAACTGTTACTGAAGCATCCTCTAGCTCCACCCTGACTCCCATGGTCCCTGGGGGGAAATGGAGAAGAGCTTCTCTTATCCCTCTCCCTGGGAAGCTGGGTACAGGGAGGACAGCCCGTGGCCACTACTTTAGAAAGCACCTCAGGAAGGCTCCTTTCGCTTTTGGTGGCAGTTGCGAGGCCAGCTAAGGTAGAGACACGGTGAGGGGAAATAATTTTGTATCTACTCACCCAGCTCCTCTGAGGTCTCCACTGGTCTCCTGTCATCAAATGTCTTCTGTGACCAACTCTTCAATAAGCCTTCCTGCATTTACCCCAGGGGTCGAGCCCGGGCAGGATTCAGTGCTGCCTTCGAGCAAGATGGGACAATATCTCTGAGGAAGACGCTCATCTCGATCTGTTTCATGACTTCAGCACTGTCTTTACACTTATTCGGTCGAGGTGGGACAGGCACGTGGCCTCCTCCAGCCTTCCGGGATCTTTCGGTCGAGGTCAGCGGATCCAAAGAAAAAGTGCTTCTCAGCAATAAACTCACAGAATTTTAAGATAGTGCTGCGGAACCCAGCGTTTATACAAAAGGACATTTCTTTTCATTTTTATGTAATCACTGGTAAATTAAAACAGATTGGGAATCTCAAAAACCATCCTTTTTACTTAAGACTAAGAACGTTCTTTCAAGATCCACCGAAGGAGTTTTTGAACTACTGGGTAATGTACTTGAAAGTGCTTTATAAGCCATCTGTTTTCGCTGCTGTGCACAGAGATGCACTCTTGCTTGGTTGTTTTTTTTTTTTTTTTATTTTTTTATTTTTTTTTTATTTTTGGGACAGAGAGAGACAGAGCATGAACGGGGGAGGGGCAGAGAGAGAGGGAGACACAGAATCGGAAACAGGCTCCAGGCTCCGAGCCATCAGCCCAGAGCCGGACGCGGGGCTCGAACTCACAGACCGTGAGATCGTGACCTGGCTGAAGTCGGACGCTTAACCGACTGCGCCACCCAGGCGCCCCTCTTGCTTGGTTTTAAAGAGATGGAGAATACTCACCTTATTTTTCAAAGATGGTTCAAACCCCCAGAACGACTCAGAATTACTGTCCTGCAGCCAGCTGTCTCGCATTTGCCTCTGTCTTTATCTGATCGACCAGTGGATGCCTCTCACAGCCTTTCTCTGTTTCAGTAGTGTGCAATCTGGTTATTACGTGACTTAATTTTTTTAAGCACCAAAACCCAGTATTTAGCCCATGGGTCTCTGTATGACCATCTAAGGACTCCTGGCAGACTGGAGCCATTTTTCCCTCTGACAGACCTTTAAATGATTCTTCATGCTTTTGTCACATAATTAAAATTAGATTACTTCAACTCCCTGCTGGCTGGCCTGAGTGGGGTCCCTTGTAAAGCCTCCAGCTGGCCCAGGGGCCCTTGAAAACAGGAACATGGTCCAAACACACTCAGCCGTTGCCTCACACCGTCCACCCCACCCCCCAGCCCCCGGCCTGGAAGCCATTGTGTTCCTTGCCAATTAGACCAGATTTACTCTGAGTTTATCAATGGCTGTTTATTTTCCAAGGGCTGGATTTTCTGCTCAAAAGGCTTGGAGTCAGAGATTGGTATGTTCGTTCTTAAGGGTCCGAAGCTACTCTAACACCCGCTTTCCAGCACCCAGTGAGCTCACCTGTTAGTGCCTGGCTTGGTGGGTCAGCTGAAATGGCCTAGATGGACCAGAGCAGTTCAAGCAGCTGAGAACATACATTGTGGGGCATGTTCCCTTCCAGAAACTTCCTTGGCTTTGCAGCCAAGGCTGAATTCAAAATCTCTTCTCTCTTCCCCCTTCTCCTTTAAAGCTCCCCACCCCTCTGCCTCCAGGACACTCTCTGGCTGCTGTTTCTAAGGGCAGGCTTGACTGGGTTTCAGCTCATCACGGCAGACGGCACAAAACGACTCTCCACCATACCCTACTCCTGCTGAATTTATGACACCTGTCTCTTCTCTCTCCTTCTTAGATGCCCTAAAAAAAAGAGAGAGAGGCAGTGCTAGTCCAAGGTTACCGTCCATCAATCCATCGAGGAATCTCAGCTCTTTCCGCTCAAAGTGTTGGTCACTCTTGGCGTTTTCTCTAGCCAGATGCCTCCTCCGTAACCTTTCCCTGGTTCCTCTGCTCACTCCATCGGTCCATCTCTCTGCCTGTCACCCGTCCGCTTTCGATCACATAGCGCAGCCACGAGAGACAGGGTTTGAATTTGATCAGAGGTGGGCTAGGCTCCTCAGTTAGCAACTTATCAAGGCTGTGACTTCGACTACGTGACTTAGCCTCTCTGCATTTCATTTTCTTGTCCTAAAATTAGGGATAATGATACCCACATCAAATGTCTGTAGAGAGGATTAAGAATAAGGCAATGAATGCCTGGCGGGTGATAAATGCTTTCACCGGGCTTCACAATAGAGCAGAGAATTTGTAGTCTTAGGCTTTGTTATGAAACACTGCCCCCTTCTCTCTGTAAAAGGCGGTTGATTTCCCTAGTTTATTTAATACTCTAGTCTTGACTGCCTCACAGGTAGGGTGAAGGTAGACATAAACATATTTTCTACCGCAAAGACTGACTCTGGGGTCTGTGAGAGTGTGTGTGTGTGTGTGTGTGTGTGTGTGAGCCTAACGTTTACGGAGCATTTGCAATGTGCCAGGCATTGTGATATGCGTTGTGCGTGGATTCTGTTATGTGAGGCAGCTTCTAGTATATTCCCATTTCGCAGGGGCGGAGACCAAGGCTTAAGGGTCATAAATTGCCTGAAGCCACACAGGACTGGCAACTGACAGAACTGGCATTTGAGCCAAAGCAGCCTGGCTCTGGGGCCTGTACTCTACGGCCTGTTTCTCAAGGATGCAGGGAAGTCTGTTCAGAAATAAGAACATAGATGGGCTCCCGGGTGGCTCAGTCGGTTAAGCGTGCGACTTTGGCTCAGGTCATGATCTCGCCCTCTGTGAGTTCGAGCCCTGTGTCGGGCTCTGTGCTGGCAGCTCGGAGCCTGGAACCTGCTTCGGATTCTGTGTCTCCCTCTCTCTCTGCCCCTCCCCCGCTCACGCTCTGTCTCTCTCTCTCTCTCAAAAATAAGTAAACATTAAAAGAACTTTTTTTAAAGAAATAAGGACATGGAGGATTTTCCAGGAAAAGAGGACAGAAAAGACCCTATGAACCACGAGGCACCCTTTATGGTCCTATTCCCACACCCCCGCTCTGGGTCCCTGGATCCTCTGAGGAAGAGGCTCTCAACCAGGAGCCACGTCGCCCCCCAGGAGACATTTGGTCATATCTGGAGCTATTTCTGGTTGTCACACTGGAAGGGTGGGAGGAGGGGGTGCGGTGGCATCTATAGGGCAGAGACCAGGGATGCTTCAAAGCATCCTACAATGCACAGGAGACTGCCCCTCCCCCACAAAGAATTATCCAGCCCCAAGTGTCAATAGTGCTGAGGTTGAGAAAACCTTCTCCCTGCCTAAGAACTAGCTTCATTTCCTCTTTCCTTCCCTAAAAGGAGGGAGGGGGTCGGAAATCCATGTGCCTGTTTTTCCTACGCTACTATGCGGCACAAAGCTTTAAGTTCAACGTCAAACCGACCCACCCTGTACAGTATCATCTGTTGGAGGTTAGGATCATTCAAGAGCAATAAACGTTGCTATTTCCTTCAAAACATTTAGAGAAAGGTACTAAGGTGTTTAAAAACTAGAAAAGTAAGAGTGACCATAGATAGCGTTGAATTTATATTTAAGCACCATCTCAAACGTTTTAGGACTTTAAAAAATAACATTCGAGAACTAATGTCACTAGTGTCAAATGACAATCTGTTTAAATCCAAGTAAAAAGTGGTACTGGACACTTAGGATGGAGAATTGTGTTCTGATACAAAGCTTGGTGTCACGTGTCACCAGCAGGAAGTCTGCATGGTTTACAAAGGAAGGAAGATCGAGCGACACCCAGTGAAAGGTATCTTTACAACACAGAATCTCTCTGCGTTATTTCCTACAACTGCATGTGAATCTGTAATCATCTCACGTTTGTGACATTTAATTTTTAAAAACGGAAAAATGGGAGGGGTGAAGGAATCGGAAAAAAAGAAAAGAAAGAAAAAAAACATACGTGAAACTTATCCTCTGCTTTTCGAAATTAATTTCCGTGTGTAGCAAATTACTGCCAGTCATATGTGTCTCTAGTGCTGACTCTCAAAATAAAGTTATGATGTGTGTTAAGCCCTTGGAAGCAATAGGGACACCATATAAACTGGCTGCCTGCCCTGGCCTGGGCTCAGCAGGGCACAGTAGGCACAGGCCTGGGGTCACTAAAATGTTTTATTCTTGGTGCACCTGGTTGGCTCAGTAGTTTAGGCGTCCCATTCTTGATTTTGGCTCAGACCATGATCTCACAGTTCGTGAGACTGAGCCCCACGTCCGGCTCTGTGCTGACAGCACAGAGCCTGCTTGGGATTCTCTTTCCATCTCTCTGCCCCTCCCCCACTGGGGGGTGGCTCTCTCCCTTTCTCTCTCTCTCTCTCTCTCTCTCTCAAAATAAATAAATAAACATTTAAAAAAAAGAAAATGCTTTATTTTTATTTTTTAAGCAGAAGGAAAAAGTGAATAAGAGAATATTGAATAATAATATTGTTGGGGCTCCTGGGTGGCTCAGTCAGTTAAGCATCTGACTCCTGATATCAACTCAAGTCTTGATTTCAGGGTCATGAGTTCAAGCCTCGCATTTGGCTCTGCACTGGGTACGGAGCCTACCTAAGAAAAAAAAAATTATATTGTTATGTTATTGAATATGAATAATGACAGTCATAATAATGAATCCAGCCTAGGTAATATTAATCTTTGTAGCAGTGTAGGCCTAAGACAGAATGTTTAATTCTTTTTTTTTTATGGAAGAAGGGACCCACAAAAGGGCCCAGCACTAAGCTGATGTGAAAGGGACAAGAACTGAAGTACACCTCATCCTTGCCCAGCACTGCCAGAAATTGAACTGCTCTCCACTCATAAGATATCTAGACAATGAAAGCATACATTTTGCAGGTGCAACAGGTTTTTTTAATGTTTATTTATTTATTTTCAGAGAGAGAGCATGCACACAGGCAGGGGAGGGACAGAGAGAGAGAGAGAGAGAGAATCCCAAGCAAGCTTTGCCCTGTCAGCACAGAGCCCGACCGGGGGCTCGATCCCATGAACCACGATATCACGACCTGAGCCGAGATCAAGAGTCAGACATTCAACTGATTCAGCGACCCAGGCCCCTGCAACAATTATTTTTATTTGAACCCTTTGATGAGAGAAGGAAACCTCCCGAGATGTCTCACTTTGCTGCCTTATTAAAAGGGACATCAATGAAGTTTCCCATGAGGGGGACAAGGTTGACATTTATGATGCAGCAACATGGTGTTTCCTGCCTCTGCCTTGCAGCCATGCCTGTGGTCTCTGCATCACTCCCTGCCATTGGTGTGTTTGCCTCCTACGACGTCCCCACTTGTGATCTGCTGCTTATGGTCTGTTCTGTGGAATAAGGCGCCTATGCGGGCTGAGATAATGTGCAGAGTCAATAAACCCTGAACAACGACTGGGGCCTCCCTGAAAGTTCATGCTGTTCAGATTCTGTCTGACCACTTCAGGCACTCGAGCAGCCCGCACCCTTACCCTCGGGTTTCTCAAAATCTAGTTGAGGAAACAGGGCAAATGCCAAACAACCAGAGAATCATACAGAATCAGCTGGACTCAAACCCCAACCACGAGCATCATGGGAGATCAGGAAAGACAATAAAATGGTGCTACCCATCCACATGGCAGCCAAAAACGGGGCGCAGACCCTAGGTCCCAGCTCCAACACTCACTTGTGCATGACCTTAGGTAATTTACGTAACCTCCTGTGCCTCGGTCTCCTCATCTGTAAAACGGGGGAGAGGATACTACGGATTTCACACTGTTTTTTTATTTTTGATTTCTTTAGAGCTAGGTCAGCGCACGTTTGTGTTGTCCTTACATCAGTGCCTGGCATGTAATAAGTGTTCCTAAGTGCCATTGCACGAGATGAAGGGACTGACAAGCTGACACAGAACCAAGAGGGAAACGGGGCCTGGGACGGAAAGTGAGCCATCCGGCCAAGTCGCAGTTCTATCCCCGCATCCCACGGTGCTGAGCAGGTGCACACGTTCCCACCTGCTTGCTCACTGCGTCTGCCATTTCTCTGAGTACCAGGATGAAACGTCACCTCTCTCCGAACGGCCACGTCTCCTTACGTCCCCCTAATCAGACAGCCCATTGACTTGAGTCTCCAGAGACAACCCAGGAGGATTTTACACAGTTGCTGCTGTCTTTGCACCATGAATGTTCTCGGCATGTAGATGTCTCTGTATGTACGTACCTATGTGTGTAATACTGCGTTTCTTACCCCATTCCAGAAATAACCTGAGGCCTCCAGAAAAAGTTTTGTGAAAAGATTCCAGTCATCCGCCGAAGGGCTGGACTATTACTTTATGCCTACAAAACCATCTTTTCGACACACGTGCTGCCTTGACGTTCATTTGCTGAACCGGACGAATTTTGCAGGTGCCTTCTGCAGCGTTAGCCACGGTCCTGGCAACAGGGGGCCACCACAGAACCTCAGAGCTCATCTCCCCGTCCTGAGCTTTGTTTTATTAACACCAAGGCCCGGATGGTGTTAGTAGGTAGAAATGCTTTGCCCGTTTCTATGGCAGCCAGGTACCTGCGGGTGTAGCCTGACCGTGTAGCCTCAGCAGCAGGACCTTTCTGTTGCTGACGGCCCACGCTGTCTACCCGGGATGCCCGCCACCCAGCCACTCTGACACAGATACAAGCCTGGGACAGGAGGCGGTCGACATCTTCAGAACAATCCTTGAGCAAGGGAAGTTGAGCCAAGAATTAAACACTTCCTTGCTCCCGCTCTTGAAGAATATCCTAGAAGGTTTCTCACAAGGGCTGTCTATCATGGGCCTAGATCTCCAAGGGACAACAGCAGGAACCAGTTCAATCACGCTCTCTTGAATTGGTTTCCCTTCTTTCTCTGTTTCCGTCTCCCAGCCGCCCTTCGCCACTCTTATTTCCTGAGCCCAGTTCCCTAAGTATACTAAAGGCACAAAGGCCCTACTCTCAGGCTATGCATTTCCAGGCTAAGATCGTAGGGATGACCACCAAAGCAGTGTGGGAAGCCTTACAGGGCCCTCAGCCAAGGCTCTATAACAATGTCACCGCACAGAGCCCCTAAAGATGAAAATTGACCTCAATACACTGTACGTTATGCTATTATGGGCTTGTCGCTAACAGTATCGGTAAAACTGAGTGTCCCCAAATTGCGGGATTGTAAAATTTACGTCAGTCTGACAGAAGGAGGGTATGTCCCAAAATAAGTACGAGGAAAATTAGTGTGGTTGGAGAAGAGGAAATTCAACATATCCCTCTTAATATTGAGTTTAATGGAGTTTCTTCTTCCAAACGAAAATGTTATTAAAAATGTGCAGTGCCCTTAAGAAGGAATCCTCAGTTTGGGGCACCTGCGTGGCTCAGGAGGTTAAGCGTCCCAACTCTTGATGTCGGTTCAGGTCATGATCCTCACGGTTCCGGAGTTCAAGCTCCCGCATAGGGGCTCTGTGCTGACAGCATGGAGCCTGCTTGGGATTCTGTCTCTCCTTCTCTCTGCCCCTCAACTGCTTGTGCTCTCTCTCTCTTCCTGTCAAAATAAACAAATAAACTTAAAAAAAATACAGAAACTACTCTTTCCCAGTTTACAGAGCCTGTTTGGGATTCTCTCTCTCCCTCTCTCTGCCCCTCCCCCACTCACACACTTCTCTTTTTCTCAAAAATAAGTAAATAAATAAATAAGCAAACAAACAAACATTAAAAAAACAAAAAAGGAATCCTCAGTTTTAATTCCCAGAATTTAAATCCTTCATGGAAAGGGGCGCCTGGGTGGCTCAGTCGGTTGAGTGTCTGACTTCAGCCAGGTCATGATCTCGCGGTCCGTGAGTTCGAGCCCCGTGTCGGGCTCTGTGCTGACAGCTCAGAGCCTGGAGCCTGCTTCGGATTCTGTGTCTCCCTCTCTCTCTGCCCCTCCCCTGCTCGCACTCTGTCTCTCTGTCTTAAAAATAAATAAAACATTAAAAAAACTTTTTAACAAAAAATATTTAACTATATAAAAACAAAGCAAATTTGCACAACATGGAAAAAGCATTAGAAATTCAAGACAACCGACAATAGAAAAACATCTGTCAGTCCCATCACCGACAGGGATAATTTCCTTGATGTGCGTAAAGACTTACAAATGACCCTTAAACACATAAAGAGATAGTCGATTTCACCCATCTGAAAGGAAATACCAAATAAAACCATGAAGAGATACAGACAGATTGACGGCCATTAACAAAGAGGCTGCAGGATGACTCGAGAGTTAAGTGACCGGAACCACCATCATTAACGTGCAGATTCTGAGGGAGGAGGCCTGGGGTGGGGCCTGAGAACCTGTATTTCTAACAAGCTCCCTGGAGAGGACTGTGTTACTGGACCGCTGACAGCAGTTTGGGTAGCATATGTTGTCGGTGGGCACGTAAGTCTGTATTACCTGTCCGGAGGGCAATTTGGCAACATCTTCCAAAATAGAAAGTGCACATCCTGTTTGTCAGCAACTCCATGTTAGTAACGATGCCGCAATAGATTTAGACATATGCAAAGCTATGTGCAGACAAGGAAATGCATCGCAACATTACGAGTAGTGGCAAAAACCAAGAACCAAGATGAGTATCCTTCAAGAGGCGGCTGTTTAAATATATTATCCATACAGTTGAATATGTATAAGGCCGATGATGATGTGGGGCTAGGGGAAATCTCCAAGATATCTTAATTTTATCAGGAAATTTCAGAAAGAGAAAAGCACACACATTTCTACCTACAGATGGGTGTGTGATCGCTTTATTGAAAGGGAGGAAAATGCGACTGATTTTCCCCCCCTCCCCACTAGCTATTCAAACCAGCTGTGATCCAGTTCTAACTCAGACGGTTTCCCCCAGCTTTTTCAGACACGCGGGAGTAACGTGCACGCGCAGTCACACGGAACATAAGTGTTAACTCTCTTCCTCTCTGCTCTGTCGGGATGGGCAGATGGTAGCAGCTCCCTACCCCTGGGTTGCTCAAAAACGAATCATCAGGCACCATCCACTATTTCTATTTTCCCTCAAACTACAGGAGACACACTTCAAGCTCCCCAAGTAGACTCTTGGCCTTACGAAGGGATAAGGCAGAAACGTCTGTCTTGTTTACGCGACTATTTCAGGAGTGTCTGCTGTGTCACTGGAGTGGATGTAGCTATCGGTCTTTATGATACGCACCCTAATATCAGAAGCCACAAACTGGCTGGGCAGCAGAGATGTTTTGTTTTTTGTTTTTGTTTTTGTTTTTGTTTTTGTTGCGTTTGGGTTTTTTCCAGCTTTCTTGAGAGATAATTGACACGGAAGATTGCGTACATTTAAAGTACACGAGGAGTTGATCTGAGACCTGTATAAACTGCAAAACGAAGACCTCCATAGTATTAGCTACTACCCTCATCTTGTCACATAGTCACCACTTCCTTTTTGTGACGGGAACATTTAGGACCTACTCTCATAGCGACATTCAAGACTATGATAGGGTACTATGAACTATAATCACCACGATGTGCATGAGATCCCCAAACATAGTAATCCTCTAACTGCAAGCTTGTACCCTTTGACCCGATATCTCCCCCATGTCCCCCACACGCCAAACCCCGGTGGCCACCATTCTACTCTTGGTTTTTCTGAGTTGTCTTCTTGAGATTCTACGAGAGATATTTGCGTCACTCTGAGTCGACATTCTCAGACTAGAAGATTTTATTTAGACTTCCAGGTTCCTGAAAATTTGAGAGCTCTGCCGACATAGGGCCTACATACCTCCTTGGCAATAGTTGGCTGGGGCTGAGCAATGGTCAGCATTTTCGTGGGAGCCCCCAGGTTCCATGTTCCAACCATTCGCAACTAGTCCAAGATCTGCTTATTATGATGCCGGCACTGTGGTCTCTCTTCTACCCACCTGTTTCTTTCACTGGTGCGCATTTGACTATGTGACCCCCTCCCCGCACCACAGAGAGCACGAACCGTGGGGCAGGGCTGCCCTAAGCAAAACTGCAGAGGCTTCAGAGCATCCTAGTACTTCTTTCTAAACCAGTCCCCCTATGCTAACACTTCTTCCCTCTCTCCAAATGCAAGAAGTTACTGTGTTCTTACTGCCTCTCCCCTGGAAGAAAGAAATATGACCATCTCATTCACAGTAAACTGTTAGTGATTTAATATGTCCTTTGGGGGACAAAACAGCCAGGAAGTGGTTACTATTTCCAAATTCTAATCATTTTGGCACTTTGGACGAAGAAGACATTTGGGGGCGGGAAACTTCTTTAACACCCTTCAAACCACATCTTGTGGACAATTAGTCCTTCCCCACTCGGTGTCAGCCAGCTCAAATGTTTGCCAAAATGATCAGAAGGGCTGTTCCTTTTTGTTCCTCAGGCTGGTGGCTTGCCAGGGAATCCCTGCCCTACTTGGTTCTTCCTGGGAGAAATATTTCTATAATTTGTTCCCATTCCGGGGTGGGGTTCCCTGTGTGTTTCAGCCTACCAGAAGTTTCATCTGAGCCAAGGGTGCAGTGTGGCTGTAAAACAAAACACAATAAAACACTTGAACATCAACTTAGCCACGTCCATAGATAGGGGGAGCACAGGAAGCGGTTTCCCTGAAATCTTAAGCCACATCCGAGGATTTCTACAGACCGTCCTGGGAGTCCACGTGCCGAGAACACCGACAAAGTCAAGAGCATTCTGAGGAAAGAAACCAAGAAAGGGGAGAGGTTGGAACCACACCAATGATAAGAGAAGGAAGAAAGACTCGGTGGCTGCCTTCGAAGGTTTGGAAGGCTGTCCCAGGGAAGGGACCAGATGGATTAGGTGTTTGTTGTGCCAAAGAACAAACGAAGACCAAAGGAGAGACGTTAAGGGATAGAAGTAGGAGGAGATCTTGGCTCAGGAAATAAATTTAACAGCTACTAGATAGAGATTAGAGGAAAATGACTTTCCCTTTCACTAAAAATATCCCCGGAGAGGCTGTTTGACCATCTGTTTGGAGTGCTATAGAAAGAATCCTTACAATAGTTGGTGGCCTGATTTGATTTTGTTGGGACTCTTTATACTAAATCCCACTCTTGTATGAGTTCCACTTGCATATCGTAGGGAACATATAACCCACAAACGCAGGCTAACGTCTCTACCTACTCTAGTCCAACTTCAGTGTAATCATTCAGGTCCCATGGCATCAACGTTCTCTTTCAGACCCAGCATCTGTCATTTCCGCAGTCTTGTCTCTGTGTCCCTTGGACGTGCACACTTCGTATTCTTGTTGTCGGTAAGCATGTGACATAGATTCTCGCTCAGCCGGTTTTTGTTTTTTTTTTCTGAGTGCTCTTGCAAAGAAAATGATGTGGCCAATTGTTTATTCCGCGGATAGCCTTTTTCTGTCCCCAGAATATGGCCAACACATCTATGACTCACATTCACAGGACAGAAGGATTGTTCTGGCTTATGCTTTAACTTCTTTTGGCCAACTGGAGAGTTATTTATAAACATTTATTGATTTGGATTCATAAACCGAAGGGAGGGGGGGAAGTCTTGCTGTGCTGGTTGCTATGGTAACTACCATTTCACACTTGTACTCACCAGCCAGCAGTGACAGCTCAGAACGAAAACCCTAAGCCTACCTGTAGCTTCAAAACGCATACTTACTCCTTTCACATTTTTCATTGGAAATCAGTGATCTCCTCCACCAGCATCAGGTGATAGTATGTTGTACGGAGGCAGGAAGCAAATCTTTTTTCCTTCGTTCCTGATGTGGTTCTTGTACTTGTCTTGAGGCATTTTCCAGATGCATGTGACTTCTCATCGAGTCTGACTGTCAAAAGTTAAAGAGGTCATAGGGGCGCCTGGGTGGTTCAGTCGGTTGAGCGTCTGACTTGGGCTCAGGTCACGATCTCACTCACGGTCCATGAGTTCGAGTCCCGCGTCGGGCTCTGGGCTGATGGCTCAGAGCCTGGAGCCTGCTTCCGATTCTGTGTCTCCCTCTCTCTCTGCCCCTCCCCTGTTCATGCTCTGTCTCTCTCTGTCTCAAAAATAAATAAACATTAAAAAAAAAAAAAAAAAGAGGTCATATACCCCAAGTGCAGCTCATTGCCATGTGTGCAGTGCAAGGTGATATGAAAGAAATTTGGGTTCTATTGCTTATCTTCAAGGAACTGAGAGCTGGGCCAAGGAGCATATAGAGAGAGTAGCAAGCAGGCAACACAAGAAAAAAAATGTGGTTGAGTGCCAAACTATGCCACACGGAGGGTTACAGAAGCAAAGCGGCTGGGCAGAAGAGACACGAGTTTGCATGTGTGATCCTGAGTAAACAACTTTGTTTTTCTGCAGCTCACTGAAATGAAATGTTGTCTCAAGGATTAAATAAGAGAATTCTATAAAACGCCTAGAATAGGGGCACCAGGGTGGCTCAGTCAGTTAAGTGTCCGACTTTGGCTCAGTCA